>NC_134786.1:27490655-27493155 GCF_046742065.1 Oratosquilla oratoria | reverse complement strand
GGGGGACGTGTCCTATGGTACGGAGGGGTGCCCCCGAGGGTCATCAGGCCTCTCGGCAGCCCCATACATCCGACCAATAATGGTCCTCTAACGCCTTCATGGCTCCCTTTGTGAGGCCCTAGGCGTAGACTTTGACCTTTTCCACTCGTAATCCGTTCCCCATACGTCTTCGAGTCGTCCGTGGTAAGAATCCGGGCCTCTCGGAGGACAAGGGGACGTGTCCTATGATACGGAGGGTGACGCCCCGAGGGTCATCAGGCCTCGGCAGCCCCATACCTCCGAGCTTCAATGGTCTTCTAACGCCTCACGGCACCACCCTCCTTCCAGGTTTCTTAAGCAAAAAAAAAAAAAAAAAAAAAAAAAAAAAACACCACCCAGCCCTTCTCATGAGCCACAGCCAACCTCTTATCAACTTCACTTGGCTTGAGTTTAAAGATGACTTACCTGATGTTCCACCCCGAAGTAAAACACAAAAGAACTTTAGACTTAGGGAGTCTAGTGTTAGTTAAAATGAGTATAAATTAGTTCAAAGAAACTACAATCATTTAGTGTAATGAGAAGAGGAAAATCAGTTTTAAATAGTACAGTTTAAGTTGGCGCAAAGTGCTAGGTATTACATAAATAAAATGCCTTGACCTTGAAAAAAAAAAAAACAGGTGGAAATGGACATGACTTTTCCTATTCAACTTGAGCTAATCTACAGTCATGATGGTCGAGAATTTTACCATGTTAAAATTGATTTCCACGCTCACTGTGACTTAGGTCGAAATGACCATGACTTTTCCTATTCAACTTAAGCTAATCTGTAGTCATGATGGTCAAGAATTTTACCATGTTAAACTAATTCAACGCCCACTGTGACTCAGGTCGACATGAACATGACTTTTCCTATTCAACTTAATTTAATCTACAGTCATGATGGTCGAGAATTTTACCATGTTAAAATTAATTTCGACGCTCACTGTGACTTAGGTCGAAATGAACATGACTTTTCCTATTCAACTTAAGCTAATCTGTAGTCATGATGGTCAAGAATTTTACCATGTTAAACTAATTCAACGCCCACTGTGACTCAGGTCAACATGAACATGACTTTTACTATTCAACTTAATTTAATCTACAGTCATGATGGTCGAGAATTTTACCATGTTAAAATTAATTTCGACGCTCACTGTGACTTAGGTCGATATGAACATGACTTTTCCTATTCAACTTAAGCTAATCTGTAGTCATGATTGTCAAGAATTTTACCATGTTAAACTAATTCAACGCCCACTGTGACTCAGGTCAACATGAACATGACTTTTACTATTCAACTTAATTTAATCTACAGTCATGATGGTCGAGAATTTTACCATGTTAAAATTAACTTCGACGCTCACTGTGACTTAGGTCGAAATGAACATGACTTTTCCTATTCAACTTAATTTAATCTACAGTCATGATGGTCCAGAATTTTACCATGTCAAAATTTATTTCAACGCTCACTGTGACTCAGTGATGTCACGGTATGATAAGATGACGTCATTATGTGATAAATTGACGTCACCATGTAGTCCTATGACGTCAATTTGTGTCCCTGTGACGTCACGAGACGATCCTATGGCGCCATGATCAATCCGGTGACGTCACAGTATAATCACATGATGTCACTAGGTATTAAACATATAGAAGTCCGCTTGTGGGTGAAGACGCTCGCCACGGGCTTCGAGGACTTCCCGCGGGAAGACTTGGGGTGAGTTGGATACATACCGAGGGTCCAGGCCCGTCTTCGTGGGAGACGCTCAGGGAACGTCTTCACCCAGGACGAAGCCTCTTGACTAACGCCCACGGACGAGGTCGCTCGGAAACGAACTTGGCCTCGCATACTCCCTTTCGGTTTCTCGCTTGCCCCGAGGATCTTCACGAAACTAGTGAGAGTGGTAGGCGTACGTTGGACGGAAGCAAGCGTCTCCACACTCATGTTCCTAGACGGCTAGTTGATGCATTTGCCCACCGGGGAGGGTGCATCGGCCGACATCTCAGTGGCTCTGAGTGTGTTGGCGGACGTGGAGTTCGGGGTGGACTGGGACGGGTCTGCCCTTGCTCCCACACAGAGACTTTATTGGCTCGGGATTGAGTGGGACACAGTCAGCGTCCTTCGGGTGCTCCCCTGCGCCAAAAGAGCGTGCTTCTCTCACACGTCCTCCCTCCTTCGGTGGCGGGGGGGGGGGTTGCCTCAACTTCGCGACCTCGGCCCTTCCACTGAGCCGCTTGGGGCACCGACGGCTGGTACGGGAGGTCGACAGGAGCATACTGCTTCTCCCGCGTGACCTGCCCGGGCCGATACCCTCAGCACTCCACAGGTTGTTGCGTCCCTGGCTTCGGTCGGGGGCCCTACGCCGGTCGCTCTATCCAGGTTTCAAGAGATCTACGTAGTGTAGCAACTACGCCCACAAGTGTTCGAGTCGTTCTCCCTCCGCTACGGCACCCCAGAGGTGGACCTGTTTGCCTCCCCAAA
>NC_134786.1:27465655-27485655 GCF_046742065.1 Oratosquilla oratoria | reverse complement strand
TTTCTCGTTTAGGTCTTTTGCCTAGGGTGGCCCTCTAGGACTTTTTGTCTAGGTTGTGTACCTAGATCTTCTGCCTAGGTCCCTCGTCTAGGTCTTTTGCCTAGGGTGTCCCTCTAGGACTTTTTGTCTAGGTTTTGTACCTACATCTACTTTCTAGGTCTCCCGTCTAGGTCTTTTGCCTAGGGTTGGCCTTTAAGACTTTTTGCTAGGTTTTGTATTTAGATCTCCTGCCTATGTCTCCCGTCTAGGTCTTTTGCCTAGGGTTACCCTCTAGGACTTTTTTCCTAGGTTTTGTACCTAGGTCTTCTGCCTAGGTCTACCGTCTAGGTCTTTTGCCTAGCGCTAACCTCTAGGACTTTTTTCCTAGGTTTTGTATCTTGATCTTCTGCCTAGGTCTCCCGTCTAGATCTTTTGCCTAGGGTTGCCCTCTAGGAGCTTTTGTCTAGGTTTTGTACCTAGATCTGCTGCCTAGGTGTCCCGTCTAGGTCTTTTGTCTAGGGTTGCCCTGTAGGACTTTTTGTCTAGGTTTTGTACCTAGATCATCTGTCTTGGTCTCCCGTCTAGGTCTTTTGCCTAGGGTTGCCCTCTAGGACTTATTGTCTAGGTTATGTACCTAGATTATCTGCCTAGGTCTCCAGTCTAGATCTTTTGCCTAGGGTTACCCTCTAGGACTTTTTTCCTAGGTTCTGTATCTAGATCTTCTTTTTAGGTCTCCCGTCCAGGTCTTTTACCTAGCGTACCCTTTAGGACTTTTTTTACTAGGTTTTGAATGTAGATCTTCTGCCTTGGTCTCCCGTCTAGGTCTTTTGCCTAGGGTTGCCCTCTAGGACGTTTTTTCTAGTTTTCTTTTACCTAGATCTGTTGCCTTAGTCTGTCGTCTACGTCTTTTGCCTAGGGTTACCCTTTAGGACTTTTTTCCTATGTTTTGTATCTAGATCTTCCGCTTAGGTCTCCCGGCTAGGTCTTTTGCCTAGGGTTGCCCGCTAGGACTTTTTTGCTAGCTTTTGTTTCTAGATCTTCTGCCTAGGTCTCCTGTCTAGGTCTTTTGCCTAGGGTGGCCCTTTAGGATTTTTTTTCCTAGATTTACTGCCTAGATCGCCCGTCTAGGTCTTTTGCCTAGGGATGACCTCTAGGACTTCTTGAATAGCCTTTCTACCTAGGTCTTCTGCCTAGGCCTCCCGTCTAGGTCTTTTGCCTAGGGATGCCCTCTAGGACTTTTTGAATAGTTTTTCTACTTAGCCTCTTCCTCTTTTTCCTCCTCGTCCTCCTCCTCCTTGTTAATTAAAGGAAAACCACACATGAAGATTAATCTGACCTTGAAAAGAATAATGAATCATCTATCCCATTCAGAGGTGAAGCCCCGAGGGTCTGGCATTCGGTCTACGAAACGAAACTAAGACTAATTTCCTCCTTATTTTCTTATATATAAAGAGGGCTTGCAGCCAACAATTACTCTCCTCCTCCTCCGCTGCTAATTAAGGCGTTTCTGTGTGTGTGTGTGTGTGTGTGTGTGTGTGTGTGTGTGTGTGTGTGTGTGTGTGTGTGTGTGTGCGTGTGTGTGTGTGCGTGCGCGTGTGTGTATGTGTGTGTGTGTGTGTGTGTGTGTGTGTGTGTGTATCTTCTATACCTCTCATTACTGTAGCATGTGACACAATGGTAGAAGCTCTTTGTCACAGTCTTAGAGGAACTCACTGCGAACGATTTATTTATTTATGAGACATTTATGAAACGAAAGTCACTTTCTGTTTCCATCAGTGGACCAAGAGTATGGTAATGGTCGCATTTTCCTTATGAAAATTGAAGGAATTTAGACATTAGAAACAAAATATTTTTACTATTTTGAGGAAAATGGTTGGAATGTTATGGTAATGGTAGTATATTTATCTAAAAAATTCAACGAAGAATTAACTAATTTATTCATACATTTTTAAAGCGACTTATATTCTTTCTTAAGGCTTACTCTTCCGCAAGTATTTGAGGAACTATTGGGAAACTCGGTAAATTTGTAAAGCTGGATATTATGCTTTTCTCGTTCCCGGCTAGCAATACTATCCAAACGAGAGTACAATCACCTCATTCTGGCGTCGTAAGTTTAAAACCTACCACAATGAGCTCGCGAAGTTTGCATTACATTCTATCGCCTGATGATTTTATTCAGCTGAGGGAAGGGTTTCCCAAAACGACGAAAACGTTGTTTTTTTCGCAATGAATTTTTTTTCTTGAAAATGATCAAGAAGTTTACGAGAATTCAATTTTTTTTCCTCATTGTTTCTTTAGAAATTTAGCTACAATTTACATATTTTCAAAGCTAAGTGTTTTTCCTCAATGAAACGATATTCTTTCATAAACTTCTAAAACTGATTAGATTTCAAGTTTAGACTTTCGTGATTTAGTCTGTTTACAAGCTATGTTTAGCGTTCGATTTGGACTTGGTTCTAGCAGTGATACCGAGAGTTAGATTAGCCATATTATTGTACTGTACTTGTATAAAAAAATATTTTCATGGCTTTACCAGCCTATTACAAGTAGCAAATGCAGAATATGTGTATATTCAACGTAGAACATTTAATGTTCTATGATTGACAATTTTTAAAGACTCAGAAATGGGCGAAGAAACCTAAGTTATCCTTTGTAATGTCGTCATTTTCAGAAGCTCAATAATGAGAAGCAGAGACAGAGAGAATGTGTCTGATTTGAGGGGGCTGTGGGAGAGGTTTCTGACGGAAATAACGCGATTTGATCGCTCTAAGAAGTGAAACCTCTCCAGAGTACAATTGTTGAACAAGTTGTACTCCAGATGAACTATTTTTTCGTCCTCTTACAACTTACCATTAAAAGTACTTACTAAACTTGTTATTATTTGTAATATTATAAACCTAACCATAATAGTATATTTTCAACTTTCATAATATTTTCTAATATTTGTTATTATCAGTATCCTCTACAAATGCCATTGTTAGTGCATATTAAATGATACTGGAAAGTACCTTCTAAACTTGTCGTTATTAGTATATTCTAAACATGTGATTATGAGTACATATTAGAATTATCATTAATAGTACTTTCTCAACATGTGCTTTCATATTCTAAGGTTGACACTAAAATTTCATTATCAGTATATTCTAAACTTGTCATTAATAGTACAAAGTTCCCATTAATAGTATCTTTAATATGATCATTATTAGGATGGTCTATAATCATCATTATTAGTATTAGTTATTATTAATAGTATCTTGTAAACTTGTCATTATTAGTATCTTCTATACTTGTCATTATAAATATATTCTTAACGTATCATAATCACTATACATTAAACTTACCATTAATAGTACTTTCTAAACTTGTCATTATTAGTATGTTATAAACTTACCTATAATAGTATATTCTCATATAGTTAGTACACATTAATGTTATCATTAATAGTAGCCTCAAACTTGTATAACCTTGTATATTCTAAAGTTGTCATTATTAGTACATATTTAAGTTATTATTAATAGAATCTTCTGATTTTGTCGTTATTGGTATATCCTAAACTTGCACTCGTTAAAATTATCATTAATACCATCATTTTAATTTGTCATTATTAGTATACATTAAAGTTTTTATTAGAAGTACCTAAAAGTGTCATTAATCGTATATTTTAAACTTATCATTACTAGAACATATTAAAGTTATCATTGATAATTCCTTTTCAACTTGTCATTATTAGTATAATTCAAACATTAATTAGTAATCATTATTAGGGTATTCTAAATCTGTTATTGTTAGTCACTATTCAAAAACTCTAAACTTTTCATTATTAGTACACATTAAAGTTTCAATTAATTGTACCTTTTGAATGTGACATTATGACACATTAAACTTGTCATAATGTCATTATTCTAAACTTTCTTTAATCGTACATGTTAAAGATATTGCTAAGATAATCTTGTCATTAACAATATACATTAAAATTATTATTGCTATTATTCTAATCTTGACAACACAATAAAGTACCGATTTTTACCACATTCTAAATTTGTCATTATTTGTGCAAATAAAATTTATCATTAATCGCACACTTCTTACTATTAGTATATTCTAAATTTGTTATTATTAGTAAACTTTGAGGTTATCACAAATATTACCTTGTAAACTTGTAATAATTAGTATATTCTAAACATGCCATTATTAGTATATTCTAATCATTCTTAGTATATTCTAAACTCGTCAATATTAGTTAACATTAATAGTATCTTCTAAACCTGTCATTACGATAATATTCTATTTTTTCATTATTAGTACACATCAAAGATATCATTAATAGTACCTTTTAAACCTGTCACCATTAGTGTTCTATACTTTCCATATTAAAAGTTATCATTAATAGTACTTTCTAGACTTCTCATTATACGTATATTCTAAACATGTCAATATTGGTATATTCTAATTATGTCTTCATTGATGTCATTATTAGTATGTTCTAAACTTGTCATAATATATCATATGAAATTTATCATTGATAGGACGTTATCATTAGTTAACATTAATAGTATCTTCTAAACCTGTCATTACGAGAATATTCTATTTTTTCATTATTAGTATACATCAAAGATATCATTAATAGTACCTTTTAAACCTGTCACCATTTTAGTGTTCTATACTTTCCATATTAAAGTTATCATTAATAGTACTTTCTAGAATTCTCATTATACGTATATTCTAAACATGTCAATATTGGTATATTCTAATTATGTTTTCATTGATGTCATTATTAGTATGTTCTAAACTTGTCATAATATATCATATGAAATTTATCATTGATAGGACTTTATCATTAGTATATTCAAAGCCTGGCAATATGCTAAAGTTGCCATTATTCTAACTTTGTCATTATCATAATTTAAACTAGTACATTCTAACTTGGAATTATTAGTATGTTCTAAACTTATCATTAGTGAAAATTAAAGTAATTAATGTACCTTCTAAACTTATCATTAACAGTACCTTATAAATAGTATAGTATAGTAAATAGGATTTTCTAAACCTATCATTAACTTCTCATTATAAGTACACATCAACCTTGTCATCATTAGAATGTCTTATATTTTTCATTATTAGTACACATTAAAAGTTATCATTAATAGTACTATCTAAACTTCAGTATATTCTAAACATGTCTTCATTGGTATATTCTAAACTTGTCATCATTAGTATGTTCTAAACTTGTCATTAATACTTCATCTTAAATTCATCATTAATGGGACGTTCTAAACTTTTTATTAGTATATTCTAAACTTGGCAATATTAAGTTAAAGTTGGCTTTATTATTATCATTTAAACTAGAATATTCTAAACATTCTAAACTAATGATAAGTTTAGAACATACTCGTACATTAATAGTACCTTCAAAATTCATAATTAACAGTACCCTTTAAATTTGTAATTATTAGTATCTTCTATACTTGTCATTATCGGAATATTCTAAACTTTTCATTATTAGTACCCATCAAAGATATCATTAATGCCTTTTAAACTTGTCATCATTAGAATGTTCTATACCTTTCATTATTAGTACACATTAAAGTTATCATTAATTGTACTTTCCAAATTTCTCATTATACGTATATTCTAAACATGTCTACATTGGAATATTCTAAACTTGTCATTATTTGCATGGTCATATTAAATCTATCATTATTAGTATATTCTAAGCTTGGTAATATTATTAAAGTTTAAACTAGTATATTCTAAAGATGTCGTTATTAGTATATTCAAAACTCGTTATTATTAGTAAACTTATCACTAGTATCTTCTAATCTTCTCATTATTACTATATTCCAAGTTTGACATTATTAGTACACATTAAATCTATCATTAATAGTACCCACTAATCCTGTTTTTATTAGTATTTTCTAAACCCGGCATTATTAGTGTGTTCTAAACTTATTATTAGTGAAAATTAAAGTTATTAATAGTACCTTATACACTAATCATTAACAGTATCCTTTTAACTTGTAATTATTAGTATATTCTAAACTTATTATTATTATTACTTTATTATTATTATTATTACTTATTATTAGTATATTCTAAACTTATTACACATTAAAGTTATCATTATTAGTATTTTCTAAATCTGGCATTATTAGTGTGTTCTAAACTTATTATTAGTGAAGATTAAAGTTATAGTACTTTATACACTAATCATTAACAGTATCCTTTTTACTTGTAATTATTAGTATATTCTAAACTTATTACAAATTAAAGTTATCATTATCGTTAAAAACTTATCACTACTAAACTTTAATGTGTACTAATAAAAACAAGTTTAGAATATATATTCCAAACTTGTTTTTATTAGTACACATTTAAGTTATCATTAATAGTTCATTTTCAACATGTCGTTATAGGTATGTTCTATATTTGTTATTATTAGTACACAATAAATATATTAATTGTATTTTCACACTCTTCATTGTTAGTATATTTTAAAATTCTCATGATTAATACACATTAATGTTATCTTTAAAATACCTTCTAATCTTGTTTTTATTGTTATATTCTAAACTTGTCAGTATTAGTATATTCTAATTTTTTCATTATTACTTCATTAGTACCTGCTAAACTTATTATTAGTAGTATATTCTAAAGTCTAAATTCTTTCCATGAATAGTACTCATACATGTTCCTTCTAAGCCTCATTTTATTAGTATATTGTAAACTTCTGATTATTATTACACATTAAAGTTATTATCAATAATACCTTCTAAACTTGTCAAAGTTAAATGCATTATCAATATATCTTTTAAACTAGTCATTATTAGTATACTACAAACTTGCCATTATTAGTATATTTTAAGTTTTCATTATTAGTATACATTGGTATATTCTAGTCTTTCCATTATTAGTACACATAAAAGTTATCATTAACTGTGCCTTGCATTATCAGTATATTGTAAACTTGTCACATTAAAGCTATACCTTCTAAACTTGACATCATTTGTATATTACAAAATTGCTATTTCTAAATTTATCATTATTAGTGTATATTAAAGTTATCATGCAATAGTACCTTCCAAACTTGTTATTACTAGTACACATTAAAGCTATCATTAATAAATACCATCTAAACTTGTCATAATTAGAATATAATAAATTTGTCCCTATTAATAATTATGCTAATATTCTATGGTTGTCATTGTTAGTATATTCTAAACTTTTTATTATTAACACAGATCAAATTATTCAATATTAGTACATATCAAAGATATTTAATAGAACCTTCTAAAATTGTCATTATTAAAACATATTAAAGTTATTACAAATATAATTTTCTAAAATTTTGATTATTGGTTATTGTTGTATATATCATTAATAGTACTATCGACAATATTCATTATTAATATATTCTAAACTTTTGATATTAAAGTTATCATCAATACTTCCGACTGAATATGTTGTTCTTAGTATATTCTAAACTTGTTACTATCATTGCATTTAAAGTATATTTTAAACATGTCATTACTAGTATTTTGTAAATGTTTCACTATTAGTACTCATTAAAGTAATTGTTAGTACACATTAAAGATTTTGATAATAGTACCTGCTAAACGCTATACTTTTTTTTATATAAATTTCCCATATCATGAATTAAATTTTTCATTATTTTTGAATATACTAACAATGACATGTTTAGAAGACACTACTAATGATAACTTTAATATGTACTAATACTCAAAAGTTTAGAATATCTACACATAATCACATGTTATCATATGTTATTATTCTCATGTTATCATAATACATGTATTATGTACACATAATCACATGTTTACAATAGTGTAATAAAGTTTAAAAGGTTACATTAATAATAATGTTAATGTGTAGCAATAATGACACGTTTTAATTATATTGATAATGTAAAGTTTAATAAATACTAATAATAACATAATTAGAAGTTGCTATCAATGATAACTATAATACGTACTTATAATGATTAGTTTTGAAAAAAGCTAACAATGTCATATTAAAAAGCCAGTAATAATGGCAACTTTAACATGTACTAATACTCACAATTTTAGAATATACTAATAATGACAAGTTTTAAATAATTATAAACTTTGGAATATATTAGTATTGCCAAGTTTAGAATATACTAATAATGGTCCTAATAATGATAACTTTAATATGTACTAATAATGACAACTCTAGAATAATAAAGAAGATATGTTAGTATTTACTAACACTGATATTTTTTCGAATATACGAACAATGGCAACTTTAGAAAGTATTGTTAATGATAACTTAAACGTGTACTAATAAAGAGAAGCTTTTAATGATAACTCAGATATGTGTTAATAATAACAAGTTTATAATATACAAACAATGACAAGTGTAGAGGGTACTATTGATAATGAATTAAATGTGTACTAAAATGACAAATTTAGAAAGATACTATTAATGATAACTTTAATGTGTAGTTACAAAGACAAGTTTATAAGGTTCTATTAATGATAACTTTAATGTGTACTAATAATGACAAGTTTAAAATGCAGTAACAATGACAAGTTCAGAAAGTTCTATTAACATAAACTTTAATAAATTCCAATATTGACAAATTTAAAAAACACCAATAATGAGAAGTTTAAATTATAATAAAAATGAGATGTTTAGAAGGTACTATTAATGATAACTTATATAGCAAATGGCAAATGACGACAAGTTTAGAACATACTAATGAAAAGTTAAAGTTAATGATAACTTCAATGTGTACTAATACTGTCAAGATTATGATATGCTAGTAATCACAAATTTGAAAGATACAGTAAAAAAAAAAATAAAAAAAATTATTTCTTTGTCGCGGCTCGTGCCGCTTAAATTGTTCTTATCGGCTTAAGAAACCTGCACAGCGAAGCCATAGTGATAATCCCATACCACACTTCTGGTCATATGGCCATTTCCCGAAGGTTGAGTGTGGTTTGAATTTTCCGCCAAAATCATCGGAAATTTAAAATTCCCGGGTCTGTGCAGGCATGCGCATTGTCGACCCCCCCCCTCCCTATCCCCTCCCTTCCTACCCGGCTAGCTCGAGCCGGGCGTCGCGTCACTTCAATGAGAAATGAAGGCTTCGCCTGTGGGAGGAGGGAGGGACCCTAAATCTGTGCAGGTTTCTTAAGCCGATAAGAAGAATTTAAGCGGCACGAGCCGCGACAAAGAAATATTATCGGCTGAAAGAAACCTGCACAGCGAAGCTATGCATGAGACGAGGACAGGTGGGAGGAGAGGTGAAGCCTTAATCAAACCGTTATTACGTGTGTCTTTCCTATGGGTGACTTATTCATTTTATCACTCAGTAGAAGGGAGAAAGAAACGTCAAGTACCCACGCCGAAGAATGTGACATGCACAACATTGCACTGTTCACACAATGCGTAAATTATACGAAATTTGTATCCTGATGAGAGGGGTGGAGCCGTTTCCATGGCGACACATGGGACAGGGGCGACCGAGTGATAGAGACACCGTGTCCCCAAGGGAGTCGTCGATGTCCAGCCCCTAGGTCCCGCACCCGCTCCACAGAGTGGGTGCGGAGAAACGCCAGCGATGCCACAAAGTCCCTGATGCTGTGGGCGTGCGGGGCATGGCCCGGGTCGGCTCTCTCCCAAAAAGCGGAAGGGCAGGTGCGCCCGGGACCTCGGGGTTAGGGGAATCCTAAATTTCGAGCTGTAGAAAAGATGATCCTCAGAAATCTCTTCCGTGTGGTCCACGTAGTCTTCGAACGCACGGACCGGGCGCAGTGGATGTGGGCGTCCTCCCTCCTGGAAGGATTGTATTCTGAGAGGGCCGATCATGTCGTCCGCTCGGCCGTTCCTGGCCAGGAATGTTGGTGATGGAGAGAGGGTTAGGGCCGAGCTGTCGTCAATAAAGTCTCTGTGTGGGAGCAAGGGCAGACCCGTCCCAGTCCACCCCGAACTCCACGCCCGCCAATACTCTCAGAGCCACTAAGATGTCGGCCGATGGACCCTCCCCGGTGGGCAAATGCATCAACTAGCCGTCTAGGAACACGAGTGTGGAGATGCTTGCTTCCGTCCAACGTACGCCTTCCACTCTCACTAGTTTCTTGAAGATCCTCGGGGTAAGCGAGAAACCGAAAGGGAGTATGCGAGGCCGAGTTTGTTTCCTAGCGACCTCGTCCGTGGGCGTTAGTCAAGAGGCTTCGTCCTGGGTGAAGACGTTCCCTGAGCGTCTCCCACGAAGACGGGCCTGGACCCTCGGTATGTATCCAACTCACCCCAAGTCTTCCCGCGGGAAGTCCTCGAAGCCCGTGGCGAGCGTCTTCATCCAATAGTGTGCTATGGCAATTTGTGACGTCTCATCACCCACAAGCGGACTTCTATATGTTTAATACCTAGTGACATCATGTGATTATACTGTGACGTCACCGGATTGATCATGGCGCCATAGGATCGTCTCGTGACGTCACAGGGACACAAATTGACGTCATAGGACTACATGGTGACGTCAATTTATCACATAATGACGTCATCTTATCATACCGTGACATCACTGAGTCACAGTGAGCGTTGAAATAAATTTTGACATGGTAAAATTCTGGACCATCATGACTGTAGATTAAATTAAGTTGAATAGGAAAAGTCATGTTCATTTCGACCTAAGTCACAGTGAGCGTCGAAATTAATTTTAACATGGTAAAATTCTCGACCATCATGACTGTAGATTAAATTAAGTTGAATAGGAAAAGTCATGTTCATGTCGACCTGAGTCACAGTGGGCGTTGAATTAGTTTAACATGGTAAAATTCTTGACCATCATGACTACAGATTAGCTTATGTTGAATAGGAAAAGTCATGTTCATTTCGACCCAAGTCACAGTGAGCGTCGAAATTAATTTTAACATGATAAAATTCTCGACCATCATGACTGTAGATTAAATTAAGTTGAATAGGAAAAGTCATGTTCATGTCGACCTGAGTCAGTGGGCGTTGAATTAATTTAACATGGTAAAATTCTTGACCATCATGACTACAGATTAGCTTAAGTTGAATAGGAAAAGTCATGTTCATTTCGACCTAAGTCACAGTGAGCGTCGAAATCAATTTTAACATGGTAAAATTCTCGACCATCATGACTGTAGATTAGCTCAAGTTGAATAGGGAAAGTCATGTCCATTTCGACCTGAGTCGCGGGGAGCGTCGAAATTAATTTTAACATGGTAAAATTCTCGACCATCATGACTGTAGATTAGCTCAAGTTGAATAGGAAAAGTCATGGTCATTTCGACCTGAGTCACAGTGAGCGTTGAAATTAATTTTAACATGGTAAAGTTCTTGACCATCATGACTATAGATTAGCTTAAGTTGAATAGGAAAAGTCATGTCCATTTCGACCTGAGTCACAGTGCGCGTCGAAATTAATTTTAACATGGTAAAATTATCGACCATCATGACTGTAGATTAGCTTAAGTTGAATAGGAAAAGTCATGGTCATTTCAATCTGAGTTACAGTGAGCGTTGATATTAATTTCAACATGGTAAAATTCTTGACCATCATGACTATATATTAGCTTAAGTTGAATAGGAGAAGTCATGTCCATTTCGACCTGTGTTTTTTTTTTTTCAAGGTCAAGGCATTTTATCTATGTAATACCTAGCACTTTGCGCCAACTTAAACTGTACTATTTAAAACCGATTTTCCTCTTCTCATTACACTAAATGATTGTAGTTTCTTTTAACTAATTTATATTAATTTTAACTAACACTAGACTCCCTAAGTCTAAAGTTCTTTTGTGTTTTACTTGGGGGTGGAACATCAGGCAAGTCATCTTTAAACTCAAGCCAAGTGAAGTTGATAAGAGGTTGGCTGTGGCTCATGAGAAGGGCTGGGCGGCGTGTTTTTTTTTTTTTTTTTTTTTTTCTTCGTTTTTTTTTTTTTTTTTTTTTTTTTGCTCAAGAAGCCTGGAAGGAGGGTGGTGCCGTGAGGCGTTAGAAGACCATCGAAGCTCGGAGGTATGGGGCTGCCGAGGCCTGATGACCCTCGGGGAGCCACCCTCCGTATCATAAGACACGTCCCCTTGTCCTCCAAGAGGCCCGGGTTCTTACCACGGACGACTTGAGGACGTATGGGGAACGGATTACGAGTGGAAAAGGTCAAAGTCTACGCCTAGGGCCTGACAAAGCAAGTTATAAGGCGTTAAAGGACCATTATTGGTCTAAGGTATGGGGCTGCCGAGGCCTAATGATCCTCGGGGCGTCACCCTCCGTATCATAGGACACGTCCCCTTGTCCTCCGAGAGGCCCGGATTCTTACCACGGACGACTCGAAGACGTATGGGGAACGGATTACGAGTGTAAAAGGTCAAAGTCTACGCCTAGGGCCTGACAAAGGGAGCCTTTAAGGCGTTAGAGGACCATTATTGGTCGGATGTATGGGGCTGCCGAGAGGCCTGATGACCCTCGGGGGCACCCCCTCCATACCATAGGACACGTCCCCCTGTCTTCCGAGAGGCCCGGGTTCTTACCGCGGACGACCCGAAGACGTATGAGGAACGGATTACGATCGTATAAGGTCAAAGTCTACGCCTAGGGCCTGACGAAGCAAGCTATGAGGCTGTTAGAGGACCATTGATGACCGGAGGTATGGGGCTGCCGAGAGGCCTGATGACCCTGGGGGGCGCCACACTCCGTACCACAAGACACGTCCCCCTGTCTTCAAAGAGGCCCGGGTTCTTACCACGGACGGCCTGGAGACGGGGACGTTTTGCGATCGTATATGGTCAAAGTCTACGCCTAGGGCCTGATACAAACCGTGAGGCAATAGAGGACCGATGATGGTCGGAGGTATGGCGCTGCCGAGAGGCCTGATGACCGTGGGGGGCGCCACACTCCGTACCATAAGACACGTCCCCTGTCCTCCGAGAGGTCCCGGGTTGTTTACCAGGGACGGCTCGAAGATGGGGACGGATTGTGCTCGTATAAAATCAAAGTCTACGCCTAGGACCTGAAAATCCAAGCTGTGGGGCGTAGAGGACCATAGAACTTAGGTAAGGGGCCGCCGAGACCAGAAGCCCCCTTCCGCACAACCAGACTCGCAGTAACGGGCACAAACCGGAGCACAAGATATAAGAAGGCAGCATTCGGATCACTAATAGGGTAGTCGAAGAATGGGACAAACCAGCAGCCAAGCGGAAGCGTAGAAACTAACAGATGCTTAACCAGCAGGAAACGGGATCGATCGCCGGCTCCCATGTGAGCAGCGGGTTAAGCACTCTGTTCCGTTTCCACGATCTAAGTGACGCGACGCCCGGCTCGAGCTAGCCGGGTAGGAAGGGAGGGGATAGGGAGGGGGGGGGGTCGACAATGCGCATGCCTGCACAGAGCCGGGAATTTTAAATTTCCGATGATTTTGGCGGAAAATTCAAACCACACTCAACCTTCGGGAAATGGCCATATGACCAGGAGTGTGGTATGGGATTATCGCTATGGCTTCGCTGTGCAGGTTTCTTTCAGCCGATAATGGCATGTTTAGAAAAAAACTTTAGAAGTTAAATTTAGAATATACTGATAATAACAAGTTTAATATAATAATAATGGCGATTTATAAGGTGCTAATATGTGGTAATGTGGTAATATTGACAAGTTAAATAGCATTTTTGTAATATACAAGAAAAGATAAGTTCAGACTGTATCTTAATGACAACTTTTAGAAGGTACAATTAATGATAACTTTAATGTGTACTAATATAAACAAAGCACTATATACTAATAAGGGTAAGTTTAGAAGGTACTATAATCGATAACGTTAACTTGTATTAATAACGACAAGCTTGGAATATACTAATAATGCCAAGTTTAGAAGGTACTATTAAGGATAACTTTAATGTCTATTAATAGTGATTAGTTTAGAATATAATAATAATGACAAGTTTGGAAAGCACTATCAAAGATAAAATCTATGCGAAATGACAATGAAAAGTTTAGGATGTGACAAAGTATAATTCAATTTAAAATAAAATGGGAAATTTAGAAAGAAAACGTATAGCGTTTAGCATGTACTATTATTAAATTTTTATTATGTACTGATAATTACTTTGATGAGCACTAATAGTGAAAAATTTACAAAATACTAGTAATGGCATGTTTAGAATATACTTTTAATGATAACTTTAATATGCACTGATAGTAACAAATTTAGAATATACTAAGAATATCCTCTACAATTGCCACTATTAGTGCATATTAAAGTTATCATTAATAGTACCTTCTAAACTTGCCCTTATTAGTACAAATTATGTGATTATTAGTACACTTGAGTACATATTAGAATTATCATTAATAGTGCTTTCTAAACATGTAATTATCTTTCATATTCTAAGCTATTGGTGCACTTTAAAGTTATCATTAGTAGAATGTTCTAAAATTTTATTATTAGTATATTCTGAAATTGTCATTAATAGTACTCATTAAAGTTATCATTAATAGTATCTTTAATCTGATCATTATTTGTATTGTAAACCTCTCATTATTAGTATGTTCTCAACTTGTTCTTATAAGTATATTCTTAACGTATCATTATTACTATTCATTAAACTTACCATTAATAGTACTTTCTAAACTTGTCATTAATATTATATTATAAACTTACCCATAACAGTATATTTTCAACTTTCATAATATTTTCTAATATTTGTTATTATCATTATCTTCTACAATTGCCATCATTAGTGCATATTAAAGTTATAATTAATAGTACCCTCTAAACTTGTCGTTATTAGTATATTCTAAACATGTGGTTATGAGTACATATAAGAGTTATCATTAATAGTACTTCCTCAACATGTACTTACATATTCTAAGGTTGCTACAATTGGTATACTTTAAAGTTACCATTAATAGAATATTCTAAAAGTTACCATTAATAGTATATTCTAAATAATGAAAAGTATAGAACACTCTAATGGTGACAGGTTTAAAAGGTACTATTAATATCTTTTAATGACAAGTTTAGAACATTCTAATAATGACAAATTTAGAAGATACTATTTAGAATACTATTTAGAATAATGATGACAAGTTTAGAAGGTAATATTTATGATAACTTCAATGTTTACTAATAACAAATTTAGAATATACTGATAATAAGAAGTGTGCGATTAATGATAAATCTTATTTGCACAAATAATGTCAAATTTAGAATGTGGTAATAATCGGTACTTTTGATCAATTTATTGTGTTGTAATAATGTCAAGATTAGACTATAATAGTAATAATAACTTTAATGTATACTGACAAGATTAAGATTCTCTTAGCAATATCTTTAACGAGTACTATTAAAGAAAGTTTAGAATATACTAATAATGACAAGTTTAATGTGTCATAATGTCATATTTAAAAGGTACAATTAATTTAGAATGTGGTAATAATCGGTACTTTTGATCAATTTATTGTGTTGTAATAATGTCAAGATTAGACTATAATAGTAATAATAACTTTAATGTATACTGACAAGATTAAGATTCTCATAGCAATATCTTTAACGAGTACTATTAAAGAAAGTTTAGAATATACTAATAATGACAAGTTTAATGTGTCATAATGTCATATTTAAAAGGTACAATTAATTGAAACTTTAATGTGTACTAATAAGGAAAAGTTAAGAGTTTTTGAGTAATGACTAATAATAACAAGTTTAGAATACACTAATAATGATTACTAATTAATGTTTGAATTATACTAATAATGACAAGTTGAAAAGGAATTATCAATGATAACTTTAATATGTCCTAGTAATGACAAGTTTAGAATATACGATTAATGACTAGGTACTTCTAATAAAAAACTTTAATGTGTACTAATAATGACAAATTAAGATTATGGTATTAATGATAATTTTAACGAGTGAAAGTTTAGGATATACCAATAACGACAAAATCAGAAGATTCTTTTGATAATAACTTAAATATGTACTAAGAATTACAACTTTAGAATATACAAAGTCATACAAGTTTGGAAGCTATTTTTAATGATAACATTGATGTGTACTAATTATAAAATTGTAATTGTAATTTTTCTCCTCCTCCACCTTTTTCTCCAATCCGAGAAGCTGTACATTACAGCATTACATTATGTCGAAACGGAGTTGGCTAATCGCTTACATCAACATTATTACAAACAGTCACCTGTGTATCAACATTCACAATCTCGTTGGTTGTCGGCGTTTTTTACCTAGACAGGAAGGCGACTAAACAAATCCGCGACTCAGCACTTCAGAGTCGGCCGGTGTTTCATAACAACTGATATTGAATTTGCATTCGTTCACCATCTACCTATCCATCTACCTAATTTTCTACCTCCATCTACCGGCCTCTTACACACACACACACACACACACACACACACACACACACACACACACACACAAATATATATATATATATAAACACACACACACACACACACACATACAAACAAACAAACACGCACGCACACACACACACACACACACACATAAACACACACACACACACACACACACACACACACACACACAAACACGCTCGCACGCACACACACATACAACCACACACGCACACACACACACACACACGGACGTCAACAGGTAGTGAGGTACCAGGGAACGACATCCTCCCTCCACCCTCTAACCTGTGGGGTCCCTCAAGGGACCAAGATGGGACCACTGTGCTTCCTCATCCTCATAAATGACGCATTAATGGACACCCAACATAGATGGAAATACGTCGATGACTGTACAGTTGGCATTCCCATCAACACCAGGCAGCCTGACTTTTCTTCACTACAAAACATCCTAGACAACCTCAAAACGTGGACTGAGAGCAGGAATGTGACAGTTAACCACAACAAGACCGTGGTCATGCATGTTTGTACATCCAAACAGGCGGTGGCACCACCTCAACTGTCATTAGGAACCCATTCCCTTCAGGTGGTCCAGTCCGCCAAGCTACTAGGCATCACAATAGACGACCACCTTAACTGGAACCAGCACATCAACAACATCATCAGGACAGCCTCTTACAAACTCTTCATGCTGCGCAGATTGAAGTCCCTTGGTACCCCATCACCAGATCTAAAGGGAGTCTACACCACCTTCGTACTCCCCACCCTCATGTACGCCTCCCCAGCCTGGTCATCATCACTTAACATCACACAGAGGAGCAAATTAGAGAAAGTACAAAAAAGAGCGTGCAGAATTATCTTGGGTAATCAGTATGAGGGATACGAACACGCCCTCACCACCCTTAGCTTGCCAAGATTGTCCGACAAACACAGTGAGGCACTGAATAAGTTTGGACAGGACCTAATGCTACACCCACGTCACCGTCACTTCCTCCCACCTAACACCACACCCACCCGCCATGCAACTCGGCATTCAAACAAAATCAAGCCCATCAGAGCGCCGAGAACTGACCGATACAAGAACAGTGCCATTCCATCCATTGTCCGCACAATAAACTCATTATAAATTTTAGACTAAGCATATCACTCTAATAATTACTATATTACTCATAAAAGTGCCCAATTGTATTATTGTCAGTGTATCACTGCTATCTCAATAAACCTATTATTATTATTATTTTTTTATTACACACACACACACACACACACACACACACACACACACACACACGCACGCACACACACACACACACACACACACACACACACACACACACACACACACACACACACACACACACACCACACACACACACACACACACACACACACACACACACACACACTGTTACGCCTCCCATTAAAGCCCAATCTTAATTGGAGAAACAATTCTACCTCCAATCATTGACGAACCAGATTGAGACTAAATGGCAGGGTAACAATATACTGCATATCAATTATAAATCTGTGCAGTACTTTCAAGCACGTATGTCAATAGTTTTAGGTGACCGGTGGTATGAGGCCTTCGGGGGACTCGGCCGGGCGGAGGTTGGCTGGGGGTCCGAGGCTCGTTTCCGACTGCCAGGGACTCCTCACGCCAGGAGCCGCCGCATGGAGAATCCGACCCAACTCGACCCGGAGACTCGGGTTCGGAACCTGATGATTCGAGTTCAGGTTTGCGAGTGAGGTCGAATCTCTCTCGGAATTGACGGGATCCCGGGTCCTCGATCGGGTCTTTGGGAGTCGGGGTCGGTTTCGGATGACCTCGGGGTCATGAACCCGGTCCGGGTCTTGAGCTCGCGGAGCTCGGCACTAACTCTTCCATCGTGTCGAAGAGACACACTCGAGTGTGTGTGTGTGTGTGTGTGTGTGTGTGTGTGTGTGTGTGTGTGTGTGTGTGTGTGTGTGTGTGTGTGTGTGTGTGTGTGTGTGTGTGTGTGTGTGTGTGTGTGTGTGTGTGTGTGTGTGTGTGTGTGTGTGTTACAATGCCAAGTTGTGTGTAAGTGAAAGAGAGAGAGCGTAGCACAATGCCATATATGTGTGTGTGTGCAATGTGTTTGTATGCGTGTGTGTGTATTATCATTATTATTGTTGTTTTTATTATTGTTATTATCATTATTACTATTATTGTCATTATTGTCATTGTTTTTATTGGTATTGTTTTTATTATTATTATTACTATTGCTATTGTTATTGTTATTATTATTACTATTATTATTATTATTATTATTATTATTATTATTGTTGTTGTTATCATTATTGTTATCATTATTATTATTTCTATTATACCATTATTACTATTATCATTATCATTATTATTAATATTATCACTATTATTATTATTATTATTTTTATTATTTTTACTATTATTATTATCATTATTATTTTTACTATTACACACACACATACACACACACACACACACACACACACACACACACACACACATACACACGCACACACACACACACATACATACACACATACACACACACAAACATACACATATATATATATATATATATATATATATATATAAACTAGCCAAATTACCCGCGCGTTGCTGTGGGCAAATGATGTTCATTTTAATTTTGATAGAGTTTGTGGAGAAAAGTTACACGTACCAATATAACTCAATGGAAAAGGTAACACAAACAAAATGTTAAGAAAATAAGAAAAAAAAAATGAGGAGGGAGACGCCCTTTGGAAATAAAATATATTCGGTCGGAAGACACACTAAATGCCATATACTAAGCCAACGGAGTCCCCACAGTCATAATCTCTCCCAAAGTCATTAACTCAGCTCTGCTTACCAATGCACTTAAAAACCAAATCCAACCCTTCATCACACCTAATACCACACAAACCACGGAACCCATGGACGCCACACAACAAACTCTAAAAAGACCTGCATCAAACACCGATGAAACTAACCCCCCACAGAAATAACGAACAACCAAACAATGAACAAAGAACCTGGGACTTCAGCTAGTAACACCAGAAACAGAACAAATACCACCAAACCCCACACACGACACTCTCAAAACACTAATTAACAACCACAAAATAAAAGTAATATACACAACAAGAAAAAGACATCATTGAAAAAATAGCCAAAGACATAATAGACCTAACCAACTATATCATAACAAGAATAAACGAAACCAAATTCATCAATCTAAAACAAGGATACTTCGACCTCCAGAACAAGAGCACAGAATACGAACTACACTGGACACACAACGCCGATTAAACAACAACCACACACTTCCAAACCTCAACAAAATGGAACAAACACACATTACACAACACAACATAATACTGTGGACATTTGACAGAAGAAACGAGCTATGTAACATAAACAACATAACAACACGAGACATCGTACTTCTAAACTCGATAGGTACACCCGACAGACTAAAAATACACAATTAAACAGTACACAGACGAAATGACATCAACCAACCACAAGCAGGCATAGCAATAGCCATTAAACATAACATCAAATACAAAATACTAGATGACTTTCAAGACGAAATACTATGAATAAAAGTAGACACAAATCAAGG
>NC_134786.1:27455655-27458155 GCF_046742065.1 Oratosquilla oratoria | reverse complement strand
AAAAGACATAGACGTAAGACCTAGGCAGAAAATCTAGGTAGAAAAGCTATTCAAAAAGTCCTAGAGGGCAGCCCTAGGCAAACGACCTAGACGGGAGACCTAGGCAGAAGACCTAAGTAGAAAAACTATTCAAAAAGTCCTAGAGGGCATCCCTAGGCAAAAGACCTAGACGGGAGGCCTAGGCAGAAGACCTAGGTAGAAAGGCTATTCAAGAAGTCCTAGAGGTCATCCCTAGGCAAAAGACCTAGACGGGCGATCTAGGCAGTAAATCTAGGAAAAAAAATCCTAAAGGGCCACCCTAGGCAAAAGACCTAGACAGGAGACCTAGGCAGAAGATCTAGAAACAAAAGCTAGCAAAAAAGTCCTAGCGGGCAACCCTAGGCAAAAGACCTAGCCGGGAGACCTAAGCGGAAGATCTAGATACAAAACATAGGAAAAAAGTCCTAAAGGGTAACCCTAGGCAAAAGACGTAGACGACAGACTAAGGCAACAGATCTAGGTAAAAGAAAACTAGAAAAAACGTCCTAGAGGGCAACCCTAGGCAAAAGACCTAGACGGGAGACCAAGGCAGAAGATCTACATTCAAAACCTAGTAAAAAAAAGTCCTAAAGGGTACGCTAGGTAAAAGACCTGGACGGGAGACCTAAAAAGAAGATCTAGATACAGAACCTAGGAAAAAAGTCCTAGAGGGTAACCCTAGGCAAAAGATCTAGACTGGAGACCTAGGCAGATAATCTAGGTACATAACCTAGACAATAAGTCCTAGAGGGCAACCCTAGGCAAAAGACCTAGACGGGAGACCAAGACAGATGATCTAGGTACAAAACCTAGACAAAAAGTCCTACAGGGCAACCCTAGACAAAAGACCTAGACGGGACACCTAGGCAGCAGATCTAGGTACAAAACCTAGACAAAAGCTCCTAGAGGGCAACCCTAGGCAAAAGATCTAGACAGGAGACCTAGGCAGAAGATCAAGATACAAAACCTAGGAAAAAAGTCCTAGAGGTTAGCGCTAGGCAAAAGACCTAGACGGTAGACCTAGGCAGAAGACCTAGGTACAAAACCTAGGAAAAAAGTCCTAGAGGGTAACCCTAGGCAAAAGACCTAGACGGGAGACATAGGCAGGAGATCTAAATACAAAACCTAGCAAAAAGTCTTAAAGGTCAACCCTAGGCAAAAGACCTAGACGGGAGACCTAGAAAGTAGATGTAGGTACAAAACCTAGACAAAAAGTCCTAGAGGGACACCCTAGGCAAAAGACGTAGACGAGGGACCTAGGCAGAAGATCTAGGTACACAACCTAGACAAAAAGTCCTAGAGGGCCACCCTAGGCAAAAGACCTAAACGAGAAACCTAGACAAATGATCTAGGTATAATACCTAAACAAAAAGTCCTAGATGGCATTTCTAGGCAAAAGACCTAGACGTGAGATCTAGGCAGCAGATCTAGGTACAAAACCTAGACAAAAAGTCCTAGAGGGCAACCCTAGACAAAAGACTTAGACAGGAAACATAGGCAGAAGATCTACGTACAAAACATAGACAAAAAGTCCTAGAGGGTAACCCTAGGCAAAAGACCTAGATGGGAGACTTAGGCAGAAGATCTAAATACAAACCCTAGAAAAAAAATCCTAGAGGGCAACCCTAAGGAAAAGACCTAGACGAGACACCTAGGCAGAAGAAATATATACAAACCCTAGAAAAAGGGTCCTAAAGGGCAACCCTAGGCAAAAAATCTAGACGGGAGACCTAGGCAGTAAATCTAGGTACTAAACCTAGCAAAAAAGTACTAGAGGGCCACTCTAGGGAAAAGACCTAGAAGGCATACCTAGGCAGAAGATCTAGGTACAAAGCCTAGCAAAAAAGTCCTAGAGGGCAACAATAGGCAAAACACCTAGACGGGACACCTATGCAGAAGATCTAGATACAGAACCTTGGAAAAAAGTCCTACAGGGTAACCCTAGGTAGAAAAGCTATTCAAAATGTCTTAGGGCATCCCTAGGCAAAAGACCTAGACATGAGACCTAGACAGATGACCTAGTTACAAAACCTATTCAAAAGTCCTAGAGGGCCACACTAGCCAAAGACATAGACGTGAGACCTAGACAGAAGATCTAGTTAGAAAAGCTATTCAAAAAGTCCTAGAGGGCGTCCCTAGGCAAAAGACCTAGACGGAAGACCTAAGAAGAAGACCTAGGTAGAAAGGCTATTCAAAAAGTCCTAGAGGTCATCCCTAGGCAAAAGACCTAGACGGGAGATCTAGGCAGTAATTCTAGGTACAAAACCTAGAAAAAGAAGTCCTAAAGGGACACCCTAGGCAAAAGACCTAGACGGGAGACCTAGGCAGAAGACCTAGGTAGAAGGACTATTCAAAAAGTCCTAGCGGTCATCCCTAGGCAAAAGACCTAGACGGGAGATCTAGGCAGTAATTCTAGGAACAAAACCTAGAAAAAGAAGTCCTAAAGGAACACCCTAGGCAAAAGACCTAGACGGGAGACCTA
>NC_134786.1:27440655-27443155 GCF_046742065.1 Oratosquilla oratoria | reverse complement strand
CCCATGGTGACCGCAGTCACGAAGTATACTACTTCTTATCCTCTTTCTCTCTGATTTCTGAACCCGTATAGAGCGGACATTTCCCGCTCCTCTATAATCCCTAGGTTATGTCTGTTAGGTGGACCCTAGTGGTAACAAGTGGTCCGGGTAGGCATGAAATAAGTGTGTATGTAGTGCTAAGTGAATATGTAAATAATTTATGTTAGAACACCATAGCTTTGCCTCTTTGAGTTATCCACCGGTCACCTTAAACTATTGACATACGTGCTTGAAAGTACTGCACAGATTTATAATTGATATGCAGTATATTGTTACCCTGCCATTTAGTCTCAATCTGGTTCGTCAATGATTGGAGGTAGAATTGTTTCTCCAAATAAGATTGGGCTTTAATGGGAGGCGTAACAGTGTGTGTGTGTGTGTGTGTGTGTGTGTGTGTGTGTGTGTGTGTGTGTGTGTGTGTGTGTGTGTGTGTGTGTGTGTGTGTGTGTGTGTGTGTGTGTGTGTGTGTGTGTGTGTGTGTGTGTGTGTGTGTGTGTGTGTGTGTGTGTGTGTGTGTGTGTGTGTGTGTGTGTGTGTGTGTGTGTGTGTGTGTGTGTTGTGTGTTTGTGTGTGTTTGTGTGTGTGTGTGTTTTGTGTGTGTGTGTGTGTGTGTGTGTGTGTGTTGTGTGTGTGTGTGTGTGTGTGTGTGTGTGTGTGTGTGTGTGTGTGTGTGTGTGTGTGTGTGTGTGTGTGTGTGTGTGTGTGTGTGTGTGTGTGTGTGTGTGTGTGTGTGTGTGTGTGTGTGTGTGTGTGTGTGTGTGTGTGTGTGTGGAGGAGGGTGGAGGGAGGAGAGGAGGGAGGAGGGAGGAGGGAGGAGGGGGAGGGGGAGGGAGGAGGGGAGGGAGGGAGAGGTGGGGAAGGAGTGGAGGGAGGAGAGGAGGAGGAGGGAGGAGGAGGGGGAGGAGGAGGGAGGGGAAGGAGGAAGGAGGGAGGAGGGAGGCGGAGGGGGAAGGAGGGAGGAGGGAGGCGGAGGGGGAAGGAGGGAGGAGGAGGGGAGGGAGGGGAGGAGGTGTGAGGGAGAGGAAGGAGAGGAGGAGGAGGGAGGAGGAGGAGGGAGGAGGGAGGAGGGAGGAGAGAGGAGGAGGAGGAGGAAGGAGAGAGAGGAGGAGGAGGAGAAGGAAGGAGGGAGAGGAGGAGGAGGAGGAGGAAGGAGGAGGAGGGAGGAGAGGAAAAGAGGAGGAAGAGGAAGGAGGGAGAGGGAGGAAGGGAGGAGGGGAGGAGGAGGAAGAGGGAGGAGGAAGGAGGGGTAGGAGGAGAGGGAAGAGGGAGGAGGGTTAGGAGGGAGGAGGGAGGAGGAAGGAGGAGGGAGGAGGGGTAGGAGGGAGGAGGGAGGAGGAGAGGGAAGAGGGAGGAGGGAGGAGGGAGGAGGGAGGAGGAAGGAGGAGCGAGTATGTGTGTGTAAGTGTCCTTGTGAAAAAAAGATACCACCGAGCGGTGCCCAAATCCATCGCCACACATCAGCCCGCACGTTGCATCATCTGTGTCGCGCGAACTGGGCAGCCGCGCAGGACCTCCGAAGAGGATCCTACCTCGGGGAGTTCGGGAAGCGGACCTCGAGGACCCGAGTCGACGAGCCAAGCGAATGTTATCGTTACGAAAGATCCCCGTGACCGACACCTTTACTCGCAGTGGCGGTAGGCTGCGAGGACCAAGGTCCTGGAAGTCTCCTCCATGGCAGAAAGGCAAAAAAGGAAGAAAGAAAAAATAAAACAAATCAAATAAAAAACTAAAAACGAAAAGAGAAGAAGAAAAATCCTTTGAGAGTAAGATCTAAATACAAACCCTAGGAAAAAGGTCCTACAGGGCAACCCTAGGCAAAAAATCTAGACGGGAGACCTAGGCACTAAATCTAGGTACAAAACCTACCAAAAAAGTCCTAGAAGGCAACCCTAGGATAAAGACCTAGACGACAGACCTAGGCAGAAGATCTAGGTACAAAACATAGCAAAAAAGTCCTTGACGGCAACCCTAGGCAAAAGACCTAGACGGCAGACTTAGGCAGAAGATCTAGAGACAAAAACAAGGAAGAAAGTCCTAGAGGGTAACACTAGGCAATAAACCTAGACGGGAGACCTAGGCAACAGATCTAGGTAAAAAACCTAGACAAAAAGTCCTGGAGGTGAACCCAAGGCAAAAGACCTAGACGGGAGACCTAGGCAGATGATCTAGGAACAGAACCTAGACAAAAAGTCCTGGAGGGCCACCCTAGGCAAAAGACCTAGACGGGAGACCTAGACAGATGATCTAGGTATAAAACCTAGACAAAAACTCCTAGAGGGCAACCCTAGGCAAATGACCTAGACGGGAGACCTAGGCAGATGATCTAGGAACAAAACCTAGACAAAAAGTGCTAGAGGGCAACCCTAGGCCAAAGAACTAGACGGGAGACCTGGACAGTAGATGTAGGTACAAAACCTAGACAAAAAATCCTAGAGGGCCACCCTAGGCAAAAGACCTAGAC
>NC_134786.1:27430655-27433155 GCF_046742065.1 Oratosquilla oratoria | reverse complement strand
GTGTGTTTACGTGTTGTGTGTGCGTGTGTGTGCGTGTGTGTTTGTGTATGTTTGTGCGCGTGTGAGTGTGAGCGTTTGTGTGTGCGTGTGTGTGTGTGTGAGAGTGTGTGTGCATGTGTGTGTAATAATAATAATAATAAATAATATTGGGTTTATTGAGATAGCAGTGATACACTGACAATAGTACAATCGAGTACTTTTATGAGTAATATAGTAATCATAAGAGTGATATGCTTAGTCTAAAATTTATAATGAGTTTATTGTGCGGACAATTGATGGAATAGCGCTGTTCTTGTATCGGTCAGTCCTCTGTGCCCTGATGGGTTTGATTTTGTTAGAATGCCGAGTTGCGTGGCGGGTGGTTGTGGTGTCAGGTGGGAGAAAGTGACGGTGACGTGGGTGGAGCATTAGGTCCTGTCCAAACTTATTCAGTGCCTCACTGTGTTTGTCGGACAATCTTGGCAGGCTGAGGGTGGTGAGGGCGTGTTCGTATCCCTCATACTGACTACCCAAGATAATTCTGCACGCTCTTCTTTGTACTTTCTCTAATTTGCTCCTCTGTGTGATGTTGAGTGATGATGACCAGGCTGGGGAGGCGTACATGAGGGTGGGGAGTACGAAGGTGGTGTAGACTCCCTTTAGATCTGGTGATGGGGTACCAAGGGACTTCAATCTGCGCAGCATGAAGAGTTTGTATGAGGCTGTCCTGATGATGTTGTTGATGTGCTGGTTCCAGTTAAGGTGTGTGTGTGTGCGTGTGTGTCTGTGCGTAGAGGTGGGGGCCCCCGCCGATCCTCCTCTGGGGGCTCCAGCCGATCTTCCTCTGGGGGCCCCCGCCGATTCTCCCCTTGGGACCCCCGCCGATCTACTTCTGGGGGCCCTGCCAATCCTCCTGGAGGGGACCCCGCCAATCCTCCCCTGAGGGCCCCCGCCGATCCACTTCTGGGGGTCTCCGCCGATCCTCTTCTGGGGGCCCCTGACGATCCTCCTCTTAGGGCTCCCGCCGATCCTCCTCTGGGGGTCCCCGCGCCGATTATCCTCTGGGGGCCCCCACCGATCCTCCTCTTGGGGGCCCCCGGCGATCCTCCTCCTCACATGATATCATTTTATACCATTTTATGTCATATTACCTCATATTACGTCATATCATGGATTCTGATACAGCGAAACCTCTTGATCAGATCGTGATCCATACGTATGCGAGAGCTCTTGATCCATAATAAGGTGATATGTAGAAGAAGAAAATAATAACTGAATAAAAAACATTTAGAAGAATAAATAGATAAATTAACAAATAGATAAATCAATAAAAAATAAAGAAAAAGGTATATATGTGAAAGAATAAGTAAATAGTGTTTGTGTGTGTGTGTGTGTGTGTGTGTGTGTGTGTGTGTGTGTGTGTGTGTGTGTGTGTGTGTGTGTGTGTGTGTGTGTGTGTGTGTGTGTGTGTGTGTGTGTATGTGTGTGTGTGTGTATGTGTGTGTATGTATGTATGTGTGTGTGTGTGTGTGTGTGTGTCCTTAAGTGAAAGTTTCTTTGTGTCTGTGTGTTTCTGTAGTTATGTATGTATGTATGTGTTTTTATGTGTATAAGTATGAGTTGTGTATTTTTATATACATGTATTCAAGTGCAAGTGTATATGACAGAATGTCAATGAAGGCCAAAATATCAAGATAGGATGTAATGTCAGTGGAAGACAAAAGATCACGATGGGATGTAATTATAGTGGAGGAAAAAATATCATGTACTTTAATGCTCGTAGTATTAGTAACAAATTTCAAGAAATACAGGCGTATGTCAAAAGCGAAAATCCCGATATGATAGGAATAACTGAGACATGGTTAAATGGTACAGAGTTCGAAGCTGAATTTAATATTGCGGGATTTAAACACTTTCATCAGGATAGAAACCACAAGAAAGGTGGGGGTGTTCTATTGTACGTTAAAAACAATGTTCATGCTTGTGTTTTAGAGAAAGTGAAACAGGATGCATATGATAGTTTGTGGGTTGAGTTAACCCAAACAAATGGACAAAAAATGAATATAGGTGTAATATATAGGCCAAAGACATTATCATTAGCAGACGACCAACTGTTATCTTAAGAACTGTCTAGTTTCTGCAACCGGGATTTATTGATAATGGGTGATTTCAATTTTACTGACATTGATTGGATGACCCTTGAACATGGCCATATAGGTAGTCGCTTGATTGATTTTCTTGGTGACAATTACTTAATTCAGCATGTAAAAGAGCCCACAAGATATGGAAACTTACTCGATCTTTTGATCACTAGCCGCGAAAGCATGGTAACTGATGTAGAAGTCGGTGAATCCGTTGCAAATAGCGATCACAACTTAGTTCGATTCAAACTCCTAAAAAATTTTAGAATAGATACTTGTGCTTCTAAAATACCCGATTTCAGTAAAGCTCAGTTCATAGGACTACGTCAGGAGCTTCAGCTTACAGATTGGGAGGCAAAATTAAACGAAAGACCTGTAGA
>NC_134786.1:27380655-27383155 GCF_046742065.1 Oratosquilla oratoria | reverse complement strand
CTGCAAGACCTCCTTATATATAAGAAAATGAGGAGGAAATTGGTCTTATTTTCGTTCGGTAGACCGAATGCCAGACCCTCGGGACTTCACCTCTGGATGGGATAGATGATTCATTATTCTTTTCAAGGTCAGATTAATCTTCATGTGTGGTTTTCCTTTAATTAACAAGGAGGAGGAGGAGGAGGAGGAAAAGGAGGAAGAGGAGGAGGAGGAAGAGAAAGAGGAAGTGGAAGAGGAGGAGTTAATTAACTAGGACGGGCAAGACGGAAACCTCGAGTCAATGGTCATCTATGATGCGCAGCCCGGTGGTCAGGCGGAAGGCTCTCACGAAGTCACGTTTGCCTCACCGGAGGACATCGAGAGAAGATCCCGAAGACCTAAGCGGAGGATCCGGACACGAGACCTCAACGGAAGTCAACTGGAGTGACACAGGAGAAATAGACGAAAGAGGACGTATTGATTGAACACCTCGATGGAAGATCTAATCGTAAAAATTAGAAAATAGACGGGGAAGAAAACACTTGGCAAAGGACCTGGAGGGAAAAAGCTAAGTAAACGAACGACGCAAGAAACCTAACCAAAGGAAAAGAACTAGAAGGAGAACCTAGTCAGAGAACCTAGGTAGAGGATCTAAGTAAAGGACCTAGACGGGATGTCTAAGCAAAAATCATAAGAGGAGAACCTGAGGAAAATATATAAAAGGAACTAGGAAGAAGACATGAAAAAATGCGGCAAAAGTCTAAAAGGCAGCCCTAGGCAAAAGACCTAGATGGGAGATCTAGACAGAGGACCTGGTAGAAAAGCTGTTCAAAAAGTCCTACAGGGCATCCCTAGGCAAAAGACCTAGACGGGAGACCTAGACAGATGATCTAGTTACAAAACCTATTCAAAAAGTCCTAGAGGACCAAAATAGGCAAAAGACATAGACGTAAGACCTAGGCAGATAATCTAGGTAAAAAAGCTATTCAAAAAGTCCTAGAGGGCAGCCCTAGGCAATCGACCTAGACGGGAGACCTAGGCAGAAGACCTAGGTAGAAAAACTATTCAAAAAGTCTTAGAGGGCATCCCTAGGCAAAAGACCTAGACGGGAGGTCTAGGCAGAAGACCTAGGTAGAAAGGCTATTCAAAAAGTCCTAGAGGTCATCCCTAGGCAAAAGACCTAGACGGGAGATCTAGGCAGTAAATCTAGGAAAAAAACTAGAAAAAAATCCTAAAGGGCCACCCTAGGCAAAAGACCTAGACGGGAGACCTAGGCAGAAGATCTAGAAACAAAAGCTAGCAAAAAAGTCCTAGAGGGCAACCCTAGGCAAAAGACCTAGCCGGGAGACCTAAGCGGAAGATCTAGATACAAAACATAGGAAAAAAGTCCTAAAGGGTAACCCTAGGCAAAAGACGTAGACGACAGACTAAGGCAACAGATCTAGGTAAAAGAAAACTAGAAAAAACGTCCTAGAGGGCAACCCTAGGCAAAAGACCTAGACGGGAGGCCAAGGCAGAAGATCTACATTCAAAACCTAGTAAAAAAGTCCTAAAGGGTAACGCTAGGTAAAAGACCTAGACGGGAGACCTAAAAAGAAGATCTAGATACAGAACCTAGGAAAAAAGTCCTAAAGGGTAACCCTAGGCAATAGATCTAGACGGGAGACCTAGGCAGATAATCTAGGTACAGAACCTAGACAATAAGTCCTAGAGGGCAACCCTAGGCAAGAGAGACAGATGATCTAGGTACAGAACCTAGACAATAAGTCCTAGAGGGCAACCCTAGGCAAAAGATCTAGACGGGAGACCTAGGCAGCAGATCTATGTACAAAAGCTAGACAAAAGCTCCTAGAGGACAACCCTAGGCAAAAGATCTAAACAGGAGACCTAGGCAGAAGATCTAGATACAAAACCTAGGAAAAAAGTCCTAGAGGGTAACCCTAGGCAAAAGACCTAGACGGGAGACATAGGCAGGAGTTCTAAATACAAAACCTAGCAAAAAGTCTTAAAGGCCAACCCTAGGCAAAAGACCGAGACGGGAGACCTAGAAAGTAGATGTAGGTACAAAACCTAGACAAAAAGTCCTAGAGGGACACCCTAGGCAAAAGACGTAGACGAGGGACCTAGGCAGAAGATCTAGGTACACAACCTAGACAAAAAGTCCTAGAGGGCCACCCTAGGCAAAAGACCTAAACGAGAGACCTAGACAAATGATCTAGGTATAATACCTAAACAAAAAGTCCTAGATGGCAATTCTAGGCAAAAGACCTAGACGTGAGATCTAGGCAGCAGATCTAGGTACAAAACCTAGACAAAAAGTCCTAGAGGGCAACCCAGGCAAAAGACTTAGACGGGAAACATAGGCAGAAGATCTACGTACAAAACATAGACAAAAAGTCCTAGAGGGTAACCCTAGGCAAAAGACCTAGACGGGAGACCTAGGCAGAAGATCTATATACAAACCCTAGGAAAAAAATCCTAGAGGGCAACCCTAGGGAAAAGACCTAGACGAGACACCTAG
>NC_134786.1:27356794-27375155 GCF_046742065.1 Oratosquilla oratoria | reverse complement strand
ACACACGCGTGGCGTTGTGGTTAGAGTTCTCGCCTGCCACTGCGGGGTATTATTCTAACTCTTGTGGTCGGGGAGTTGGGTGTGTGTGTGTGTGTAAGGTCACAGTATTACCCATACATCGGTTATACGAGCTCTGAGGTAATCATCCGGGAGGTTAATAACTGTCGATCACGAGTCCAACACATGATCCAAGACCATGGTGAGTCTCTCTCTCTCTCTCTCTCTCTCTCTCTCTCTCTCTCTCTCACACACACACACACACACACACACACACACACACACACACACACACACACACACACACACACACACACACACACACACACACACACACACACACACACACACACACACACACACACACACACACACGACTCGGTGGCGCAGTTGGTAGAACGCTGAGCTGCCACGAAAGTGGCCCGCAGCTCCTGTTTCGAATCCTGCCCAGGGCCGAAATTATTTCGGTACTGCTGCGCTTCGGGTCGTTACTCTGACTCTCGTGGGCGGGGAGTTGGGTGTGTGTGTGTGTGAAAGGTCATAGCATTACCCACAGATCGGACCTACGAGCTCTGAGCTCTCTTCCGGGAGGGAAATAGCTGTCGATCACGATTCCAACACGTGATCCAAAGACCAAGTGAACACACACACACACACACACACACACACACACACACACACACACACACACACACACACACACACACACACACACACACACACACACACACACACACACACACACACACACACACACACACACACACACACACACACATATGTATATATATATATATATATATATATATGTATATATGTATATATATATATACATATATATGTATATATGTATATATATATATATAAATATAGTATAAGTAAGTAGTAGCTTCTGTCTGTGTTTGTTTGTTTGGATGTTTGTTTACGAACTCTTCCTCGGTTTTGGAGATAGACCCCAATAACCATATACATTCTGATACTCTATCACTCCAAGTACTTGGATAACTATATTTCATTTAAAAAAAAATATTATTTTGGCTAAGGTTAAGGTTTACAGTGGTAAGGGGTGGTAACGTGCCACTATTGTAGTGTCCCCTTAACATGATTGGCATTTTGTGAAAAAATTACTATGATTAAACAAACAATTGTATGTGTTCATATATGATTTATATTTGTGATATTAATGTTTCCACAAACTATGATAGCCTTTGTAAGGAGAAAGTATGTAAATGTAAAATGATTGTAAATATTTTTTACAAAATCTTTAAATATTGGTTATTTTTATTTTACTTTTTCGCGGGCGGTTATATACTCGAGTTCAAAGATAATGAAAGGTTTGTTCAATTCTTCTCCTACGCCCGAATATATTTTAAATCTAAAGGGTGCCTCCCTCCTCAAATTGATTTTACCTTACTTTCTTAACATTTTATTTGTGTTACCTTTTCCATTGAATTATATTGATACGTGTAACTTTTCTCCACAAATTATATCAAAATTAAATGACCATCATTTGCCCGCAGCAACGAGCGGGTAATTTGGCTTATATATATATATATATATATATATATATATATATATATGATATATATATATATGATATATATATATATATGATATATATATATATATGATATATATATATATATACACTTATACATACATATACCAAAGGCTTTTCCCCCCCATACATGGGGGGGGGGGGTTACCTTACCGTCGTGCCATATCCTCTTGGACTTCGGCAACCATGGAGCGCCACCGTTCACGGTCCCTAGTTACTTGTAACATCTGTGCTGGTTTGAGTTGTTTTCCCGTCGCCCTCATCAGCCCGTCCATATACTTCTCTCTCTGCTTTCCTCTTGCTCTCCTTCCCTCCACCATTCCCGTCATCACCACCTCTTCCAACCCTTCCTTCCTCATTATATGTCCTACATGGGAGTAGCTAAGAGGAAAAAGGCATAGAAACCAATCCCACCCATTCTATCCCCTACATGCTCCACTCCCCTCCACCCTCCTACCTCTCTCTAGATGACGGTTCATACTTGCATCCTGTCCACTGCCCTGGGTCAGACGCAGTGTCGCAAGACGCAGCACATCCACAACAAGGCTGCTTCATTAATTCGGCGCCCCCCCCCTCTCCGAGAAATCCCTTCGGGCTGCGTCAAATTATTTCTCATACGTACTCCCTCACCCCCATCCCCCACCCACTCCCCCTCATGCATCTTAGCATCATCCATACACAACTATTCTTCATTCACCCCTATCTTGTGTCCTCTCCTGTCCTTCCTCAACAGACATTCCTCTCTTTCGTAATGCCCCTTTTAACCCCACCCACCCATCTCATCCTAGGACGCCACCTCATGTTCACTCCTTCTACCTCTGCCTTCCACACCTCTTTTACTAATCTTTCTTCACTCATTCTTTCCATGTGTCTAAATTATCCTAATACTCTTTCATCAACCCTATCTTCCAGCTCCCTTTCCACCCATGTTCTCCTCCTCACCTCCTCATTTCTCACTTTATCTAGCCTAGTAACCCCTATCATACTCCTCAGACATTTCATCTCAAACACATTCAATCTCCTCTCTTCTTCTCTTATGTTCCACGTTTCTGCCCCATACAGTGCTGTCGGCACAATCACTCCTTCATATAACCTCCTCTTAGCATCCATTCCCAGATGTCTATTTCTCATTACACTTTTTAATCCACCAAGGCATTTATCCGCTTCTCTTAATCTACATTCTACCTCCACTCCTACTCCTCCCTTTCCTGTCACGTTCACACCCAACTACCCACTTCCTCCAGTTTCTCACCCTTAATGCTCACTTCCAGCCTGCTACCACTTTCATCCTTTGTACATCTTATCACCTTACTTTTGCCCACATTTATTCTTAGCTTCCTTCTTTCACACACCTTCTCAAACTCTGTCATTAACTTCCTCAATCCCTCCTCTGATACTGCTACAAGCGCAGTGTCGTCAGTAAACAACAACTGGTTTATTTCCCACTATTCTCAATTTTCTTTAACCATCTCCAATCCCTGACCCATTAGCTTTGCATTCACCTCTCGCACCGCGCCATCTATGTATAGATTGAACGGCCAGGGCGACATAACACATCCCTGACGAAGTCCCACTTTTACCTCAAACCATTCACTCTCTCCATATCTAATCCTAACACAAGCTCTACTACTGTCGTAAAAAATCTTGACTGTTCTTAACAGCTTTCCTCCTATCATATATATATATATATATATATATATATATATATATATATATATATATATATATATATGTGTGTGTGTGTGTGTGTGTGTTTGTGTGTGTGTGCATGTGTGTGTGTGTATACAGTACTGGAAATATATAGATTTTTCTAATAACCCAAACATTTTAGATTTCAAAGAAGTTAGGTTCCATTTACAATCTACAAATACTCATTGCCTAGTACTTAGTTTGAACACTTTTTTTTTTTTTTTTTTTTTTTTAAGATGGACATGTCTTGACATACCAGAAATGTAAGAGTAACACAATCGCTTGATATTAGCTGTATGGAACCAAACACACCTTAGTCGTTCTATGAGATGATCTCTGTTCGCTATTGGTACTTGACACCACAAATTCTGAATTGGATTCATATCCGGTGATTTTCCAGCCCATGATAACAGCTGAATACCAATGTGGATGCACCATGTCTTGACCTACTTAGCTGTGCGGCATGGAACAGAGTCCTGCTGGAAAATTCATGTCTTTACTCCTTACCATTCCTTTGAGGTAATAAGTGAGTTTTCGGAACTTAATATACTTTTTTTGATTCATGATATCATCTATGATGTGTAAACGAGTCGTACCATGCACTATGGCTGTTGTGGGTGGCTAGAATTAAAGAACAGTAAATGCATAGAAAAATATATTAACACCACGAAAAAAAATGATAGAGCGACAGTGTGTTCTCGTTCAAGGCTAGAATAATCTGATGCCTCACTGCATCAGACGTGCATTTGCACGGGAACTTGCTGTTTGGTTTTACGTAATTCTATACATACATTTATATACATACAAAATGTATAATATACATAATCTATATACATACATAGTATATAATGTATAATATATGTTATACATGTGCCACCCTTACATGGCTCAGCCACAACCTCTCAGTACCCTCACCGAGGAAACAACATTCGTGGCAGAGAGCAGACAAACGCAAGGGGACGGAACATGATATACAAAAACATTAATACCTACTAGCACACCAAGAAACATAAACATAACATACATAATTACAGAACACAAGGAATATATAATTATACATACACAAAACAATGCAACATATAAAGATACATACGAACTACATACAAACATATAAAGAAACAAGAACTAGCGCCAGTTAAACAAGAGACGTCCTGGACATGATACCTAATAGCTAACCCAAAGTTATACATTATACAAATCAATACATATAATAAACAAAATACAAAGTACAGATCAAGACAAGCATTAATAGCAGCATAAACAATGCACGTATACAGTTAGGAAGACAAAGGAACCCTTGAACGGAGATTATAATTATGAGGGGTAGATACAAAAGGCATAGTTTGTACAGTGGGCCTTGGCGGAGGCCGGGTAAATGCAGGGATAGACACTCTTGCAACCTTAAGTCTATCCACATGTAACACTTCGCTCAGTCCTTGTGAAGGATCAAAGACCCTGAACTTATTGGGATGCAACTTTTAATTACCAAAGAGGGAATTGCAAATCTACAATTGAGTTTAGATTGGCGGTCAAGCATGCTTTTATATACATGATCACCAATACTGATGTTAACAGGCTTAGCCTTAGATGCTGGTGTTTCAACATCTTGGCTTTGAAGACATCAAGTTGATCCACTCCATAGATAACATAACGAGGCGTCTTACACGTAGAGATATTAATGGTGCTGTTAATACAAGCACTGATATGTGGGAGCCCCTCCCAAGATTCATGAAGGCTACTAGCATCGTGTCCGAGTATATCTAAAATCTTACTATTCGTCCTCTCCACAAGACCATTGGACACAGGGTGGTGAGCAGTCACGAATGTTTGCGTGATGCCGTAACGCTCACAAATGTTTGCTAAAACCTCATTCCTAAATTCCGACTCAATGTCACTAAAGAGCACCGAAGGAATAGTGTATGGGCAAAAAACATGAGAAACTAAAGTATGGGCTAATACTGGAGTAGACTTGCTACGTAAGAGAGCCAATATTACAAAACGACTAAAGTGGTCCACACACACAAGGATATATACAGAACCTTGAGAACTACGAGGCAGTTGTAAAAGGTCTATAGCTATAGTCTGAAAAGGGCGAGGAGTAGGGTACTCTAAGATGGGACCAGTGTGCGTAGAACCTTTATTATGGGCACAAGAGCTACACTAGTCTACATGAGAGGTAATGTCTAGTCGCATTTTTGGCCAATAATACTTCTTACATGCCATAGCCAGAGTTTTGTCACGACCTGGGTGACCAGCCTGAGAGGCATCATAAGCAAGGGACAGAACAACAGAAACTATGGGGTCAGGGATCAATGATTGTGCCACATCCTGCTCAAACGCTTCCACATTACGAACAAGAACCTTGTCCTGCAAGGAAAATTGGGACAGGAGAACAGGTAAATCTGGTAAAGTGGTCTCATCACCAGACTCCAAAGCATAAATAACAGCAGACCAAACACGGTCCTCACGCTGAGGTTTGTCCAGATCCTTCAGAGAGAAGTTGTCAATTACTATAACAGCAGCAACAGGGATATTACGTGAAAGTGCATCAGCGACATTGTTTGCACGCCCTGGAATATGCTTAAGGATTAGGTTAAATTCCTCAATCGTGAAATTACAGATTATCTCATCATGGATTACTGAAGCAATTGTTTCATCTTTCTTATTCGGAATGGGTTGTAAAATACAAAATCTTGAAAAATAATCAACAGCAACAAATACATATTTATATCCATTTTCAGACATAGGTAACTCCAATGTATCTATGTGAACTCTTTTCCAAGGTTTCTGCGGAATGGGATATGATAACACAAGAGCAGGTTTTGGTGTATTTCCTTTTACCTTAGCACATTTCAATTTTTTTCTGTATAATCATATATGTCTTTCTTTATACCTGGCCAAAAGTATTTAAGTTGTGTTTGTCTACAAGTTTTGTCCTTTCCTGGATGTGAACTACAATCACTATCATGAAGTAATTTCAATACCTCTTGTACATGAGTTTGTGGTATTACCAACTGATTCACTGGACCTCTAGAAATATCTTTCCCACTTACAACTGTTTTTTCTATACAAAAGTTCATTAGCCAAATGAAATTCCTCTATTTGTAGGATTTCCTCTTGTGTTCATCAAATACTTGGCTAATGAGTCACATGTCTTATCATCCCTCTGTTCCATTATTATCGTCTCCTCATATAAGGTTACTAGCTCATCTATACTTCAAACTAAATTGAACAACCCTGTCATTGGTTGGCTAATGTTTCTAGAAAATGCATCTGCTGCAACATTATTTCTGCCCGGAATATATTCAAACCTAACCTCATAGCATTGAAGTATAGCAAACCACCTGGCTAGTCTGCCCCTAAGGTTCTTATGCTTAAATAAGTTCTGAATAGCCGTATGCTCAGTCCACACTGATTGGATATCCCAGTATCATATTTCTAAAACTGTCTTATGAATATATCACTGCTAAAGTTTCTCTTTCCGGTATAGAGTAGTTGCTCTATACACTATTACAAAGTCTAGATGTGTAAGCTATTGATTTCAAAGTTCCATTTCTCTCTTGCATCAGTATGGCTCCTAATCCTATGCCAGACGCATCAGTACAAAGAATGAACTCTTTATCATATTCTGGAAATATTAAAACAGGAGAACTCATAAGTTTATCTTTCAACTTGTCAAAAGCTTGCTGTTGTGCAGGTCCTCACATGAACTTTGAGTCTTTTCTCAACAGAGAACTTAATGAATTAGCTATGTCTGCATATCCTTGGATACATTTTCTATAATATCCTGTCACTCCTAAGAAACTTCTAACTTTTTTACATTGTTTGGAACTGGATAATTCTTTACTGCTTCAACCTTTGAATTTACTGTACTAAGTTCATAACTGTCTATCTTATGTTCCAAATAAATAACACCGTCCTGCATGAACTTACATTTCACAAGTTTAATTTTCAATCCTGCTTCACCTAGTCTTAAGAATATAAAATCTTATTTCTTAAATTGCTCAGCCACTGTTTGGGAAACTATTAGAATATCATCTAGAAATACACTGGCATTGTTTCCTAACAACCCAACTAGAACTATATTCATTAATCTCATGTAAGTTAATGGACTATTACATAACACAAATGGCATTCGTTTGAACTCATAGTGTCCCGTTGGAGTAGAAAATGGTGTGAATTCTCGTGAGTCTTCATGCAACTCTATTTACCAAAAAGTAGATTTGATATCTAAAATACCTATTCTCAGTTCCCAAACTTCTAAGAATGTCCCCTATCTCCGGTAATGGTAATCGGTCGCGTATATTATAGTTATTCAATTCCTTATAATCAATAATTGGACGCATGGTACCATCTGAATTTGGCATCAGAATCAGAGGGAAGTTCCACTAACTCCTTCTATGTTCAATAATATCATGCGATAACATTTCAGTGATCAGTTTATCTATAATGCCTGTTGTAGAATGTGGTACCCCATAGGCAGGTATATAAATAGGTTGAGTCCCTGGTTTTATTTTGATCTGATGTTTTAAAACAGTTGTTTTGCCTAAGGCGTCCCCCGGCAAAGCAATTGCTTAATTGTGCTTCACGAGCAAAGCAACTAAGCTTTCATCCAACCCACGACAACTAGTAGGTTCTAGTTGATTCTTGCATTTCTATCCCAACTCTGTTTCTTCCTGAAACAGACTGATGAAATTGGTAATTCCACCTCCTTAGTAATATAATTTAAAATCTTCATGGGCTTTGTACACACCTGAAAACATCCTGTTTCCGTACCTTTTCTTAAGACTATGTCTTTATTCAAAGTTCTAATCCTTAATATTTCTACCATGTTCGTATTTGACATAAATCCCTGAATCCAATTTCAAACCTTTTAATCTAATTGATTTTAGGGTGGTTAAAATTTCAGAGTCTACAGTGACTCCTTTCAACTGCACTTCTACTCTGGTAATTGCTCTGGAGTGTAATAACGTCGACTATATTACGCCACCATCCCCAATTAGCAAAGTTTCCTTTTGTAGTTGACGAATTAGTAATTTCTGGGATTTTTTGAACATCTGAGTTGGGTTCTCTATGTGACTTTACTCTCTGTTGGTCTGGACCGCTCGGCCTCGTTATCTAAAATATAATTGTTATCTTTCCTATCTATTTCTAGAGATTCTTTGATTCCTGTTACTGGGTTTAATTTTGATTGATTTAAAAATGGAATTAACTGTGATTTCACTAAGATCCCTAACTCAGCAGGACATATGACCATGTATTCTTTTCTCATAGTTGCAAATCCTATTAGTAAATCTTCTGGGAAAACAGATTCCTCTACAACTATCACTGGAATATGCAAATGCTCATTTCTATATAAGATGACTTCTAATTCAACCTGACATAATGTTTTTAACTGATTTCCAGTTACTCCTTGCAATGAGTAATGGATTGAGTCCAAGATTTTCACTCCTGGTTTCAATTGGTTTAAAACTCTACTAGTTATAACATTAACTACAGATCCTGTATCAATAAAGATTTGAATAGGTTTATGGAACAGTCTATCAGCAATGAGAGGTCCTATAGACGTCCTTTCAATTGTTATAGTTAGTTTATAACTATCTTTGATGTTGGGGTTTTCTTTCACCCTTCTATCACTCTTATTCTTAATACAATACTGTCTATTGTATTTCTATGAGTAGTTCTGTAGTGTTGTTTTATTTTGTGCCTGGTAGTTTTCCTCTTGTTTCGGGGTTCATACGAAAATTTTTACATACATGTGTTCTATGGCCGACCGTCTGATGATACATACAGAAAGGTGGGTTTCTACAATGATATTGATAATGACCCTCATATTTGCAATTTCTATAAATAGCTCCATAATAAGAGTCTTGTGCTTTATGCCCCCAAGTATTACAACTGTAACATTCAATTCTAGCATCCCTTGAATTGCTTCTAACGCTGTGTTCAGATCCTCTATTTCTATAATTACTTCTAGAGTTACTAGTTTCTTTATGTTGCATTCCCACTGTCATCACATATGGACTAATTGATTTAGATTCATTTGAATAAGATAATCCACTGTTAATTCGTCAACTTTTGTTTTGCTAGCAAGGCGAAGATGATTAATTAAATTAACTGAGAAATTTTCATTTTATCAGTAGATCTTTCTATCCAATCTGAATCTTTCAATATAGAATTCATGTACTTAGACCACCTGTCCAATTTTGCTAAATGTTCTATGCCTAGTTCACTTATTTTTACTTTCTCTATCATTCTAACCAAAGACCTGATAGGGTTCTGATCACACTAACATAAAATACATGGACTCAGAAATTTGCCGTACGAACAGGGCTTAGGTACCTTAACTTACACTCTCTGGAAAGACGCAGAGTGCGGGGTGATCTAATTGAGGTGTTCAAGTGGATCAAAGACTTTAACAAGGGTGATGCAAACAAGGTCATCATATTAAAACAACAGGGCAGCACGCACAGTAATGGATTTAAACTGGACAAATTTAGATTTAAGAAGAAAATAGGCAAGAATTGGTGTACTAATAGAGTGGTCAACGAATTGAATAGACGTAGTAATCATGTAGTGAGCACTGAAACTATTATTTGTTTTAAGAAACGGTTAGACAACTTTATGGATGGGGATGACAGGTGGTGATAGATATGGAGATGCCTAGTGTAGGCCTTATGGTCTCATGCAGTCTCCTTGATTCTTTTGTTTTTATGTTCTAGAATGTTTAATGAATGCCTTCTTATATGCTTCATATTGGTTGATATCTTCCATTTGCTGGAATTTTTTAAGCCTAGCTCTACCCTTCTCAGGATTTACATTATCTTTTAAAATTTCTATTTTCCTTTTTTCCTTATTTTTACTAATGAGTAATGTGCCAATCAAACTGAGAAACCAATTAACTCCTAAAGTGGTTTCATCACCTGTGAATTTGGGAATATTGACATTCGAGGTATGTCCCTCATGACGAGCTGTACTATCCGCATTCATACCTTCAGTGTTTTTAAAGTCGATTTTAATTGACTGCCTCTACGTACGTCAACCTCATCTTCCTTGTCAATCCTTGGTTCACTACTTCGTTGTCCCTCGTTCACTCGTAGCAGTTACATGTAGTGGTTGTAGACCCCTTCGTTCACTGTTGCTTGTAGTGGTTGCAGACCCCTTCGTTTACTGTTGCTTGTTGTCCCTTGGAGACAGCAAACACGTGGCTGCGTGGTTGTGGTTGCGGTTGTACACTGCGTGGTTGTGTGCATTGCTGATTGGTGTACCGAAACATTTGTAGCCGTATCTTGCACTCAGTCTTGTAGTTTGATGCACTAACCAGTCTTGTTTCTTCGGAAGCGCTTTCTATTCACTCGGTTCATCCTACCGCTGCAACCACTTTCACCCCCTTTTCTCCGTAATTACTGGTTTAATTCTGTTTACTGTTCCCTTATATTGTTTTGTACTTCTTTCACTTTCAACCTTCTTTCCATTATTATTCTTAAGTAAGTATGTCTTTCACAATATTTTTCTGTAGAAAGTAAGTAATGTTTCTCGATGGGGTGAATTAAACGGAGGTAAAATATTTCTTATTTTCTTCCCGAATGATATTACACTTGGTTTGTCAATTTACACCAAAGGACTCCCGCCTGGGATTCTCAATCCACTCACTAAGTCACCTCTGAACCGACGTCACGACTTTATTTATCCAATGATCTTTACTGTTACAAATAAGTGCCTCCCCCAAGGGCGTGACTTTTCTTCCTTGTACCAATAAATTTTTATCCTCCTCCACCCTTCTCCAATCAGAGAGACTATTACAAAGTCTTAAGTAATACTGCTTACACAAACAATCTCGATATTGATGCAGGAATGGCTTAGTTTACATATTGTCACATCAGCATTAAAATCTGTTCCTAGCGGTTGCTTATAAACTTTAGACGAGGAGCGATATTATACAAGTCCTTCGAGCCTTATTGTTTCCTTCACATCCTACACATAAAATGAAATTCTTGCCACCTACCCCTCTATCTACCTTACTTGTCTGTTATCATCTACCAGCCTCTTACACACTCGAATGACCTGACTTGTTACAATAGGTACATGTAAGTATAGGAGGGATAAATGTAGAGAAAGGGGAGCTGTGAGTAGGAATTGAAGACTGCGGGGAACCACGAGGTATTCGTCTCTCAATAAAATCACAAGGCGCACATTTCAAATACACTGTTCTGAGCACCATCACTTTTTATAAAGTTACGAAATCCTGTAAACCTAGAAACTAGAAATGGAGAGAAAAACGAAAACGCAAAAATACAAGTGCAATATGCCGGCCGGCTATAGACTATAGTACGTATCACTTGAAAGTTCAAAGTTGCGTTTGGAGTACTTCGTAACGCACAAAACAAAATGTCCACACCTGCCACCAATTTATGTTGTGGATGGCTAAAATTATAGAACAGTAAATGTATAGAGAAATATATTACCACCGAAAAAAAAAAAAAGTAGAGCGAACGTGTGCTCTCGTTCAAGGCTAGGGAAAACCTTATACCTAACTGCATCAGACGCGCATTTGGGGCGGGAACTTGCTACTTGGTTCTACGCAATTTTATACATACGTTTCTATGCATACATAATGTATTATATACAATATTTATATACCTTCATAATATATAATATACACCATAATTTTCTGAGGAAACTTCTTGTCTTTTTTTTCAAGCTTTCTGCCTTAAATTCCTCTCCAGTTCTCCATCGGATACAATCGTCGAGTACTTGGACGGTAGATTCATTAGATTCACCAGAAAACAGCACCTGGAACAAAGTGATTAACAAAATCGATAGAAGAAGGACAAACAAAGCAATAAAAAAAATTGAAGTCTAGTGGTCTTTCAACAGAAGTTTTTATTTCTTTGGTGCAAACTTTATTTTGATTCTTTCTAATTCACTCTATATCATAGTATTTCAACGAAGAATAGGACATGTGACTACTTACATTTTTACAGTCATCTGAAGTCCATTAAACATGCGACTTCTTTATAGGCAGGTATGCTCCTAACTCGTTCTCCAAAAGCATGTTATATACAATCCTAGAGTGCAAGATTATTTAATCTTCAGCTGACATGGTTGCAATCTGTTTGCAATAAAACCTTCGGTTTTCAAGAAACATTTTCACTGTCGTTATCAATCCTGGGTAAAGTTATCTTTTTCTGCCACATTCTCTTTTCTTCTTGATCCCGATACTATAGTTTTTCTTAATCAAATTAACACTTTGTGTTTATATTTTCAACTTTTCTGATATCTCTCGCTGTTTCTTGGATGCAACTTACAATAAAACTAATCTGTCCGAATTTTGTAAGGCTCAGGTCTTTTTTCTTGCCAGTTTTTAATAAAAAATGAAAAGAGTTTAACCTGATATAAAAACTTTAATGAAAATAAAAATGAAAGTTGAAATGTAAAAAGAAAATATTTTCACAAAAAAAAAAAAAAAAAAAATGCTACACACTTTGTTAGCTTCGCTTCTACTAACACTTTAGTTCCCTTCAGTGAAATAGTAATTCACTTACAATTTCCTTCACTTTCTTTCTATACTTGTAGTATGGTAAGTCACTCGTCTCAAGGCTCCATGCCACTCTCGTATTGTAAGTTTTTAGTCAAGTTCCATTATTCAATAGTGAAGAGGAATTAAATGATATTGATTTTTCTTATCTTCTTTCTTCCTAGTAATACATTTGGTTCAAATTACAGTAAGGGACTCCCACCCGGTATCCCTTTTCATCCCACCAAGCCACTTCTGCTCCGACGTCACTATTCAATTAATCTAATAACTTTGAACGTTACAAATAAATGCCACCCTTTTAGGGCGTGACTTTACCTCCATGCACCAATAATTTTTCTCCTTCTCCAACTTTTTCTCCAATCAGAAAGACTGTTACTCTGTCTCAAGCGATATTGTTTACGCAGGCAGTTTGTTGCAGCAGAACGACTTCATGTTTACATTTCGTAACGTCAGCGCCTACCCTAACGAATGTTTACAATATAAGATGGTAACTCTGCAACTCTGCAACTCTGCAACTTGCAGTCGGCTATTGTATCATAACAACCTAATAAAATGACAATAAAATTTAAATTCCTCTCCACCTACCCCTCTATCTACCTAAATGTTTACCTCTATCTACCGGCCTCTTACACACTTCTTTACCAAACCATTTCTTTGGACACACTAAAGTAGCAGTCAGTCTGAGTCAGACTTGACTCTATCCATAAACAGGGTCATTGGTGTGTATTCTGGAACTGCAGTTTTGATAAAATGTGATATTATCCACCTTATTCATGAAAGACTTTATATAAATAATATTTGTTACACATTTTTGTAAATACTGGGTATATCCGTCTTCAAACTTCAAAAATACTAGTTTACAGAAAATTCACAATATTTTCCAGTACTGAATATATATATATATATATATATATATATATAAATATATATATATATATATATATATATATGTATACACATATACAAAACGCTTTTTCCCCCTTACACGGGGGGTAGCCAAAAAGAAAAAGGCATAGAAATCACTTTCACCCATTTCATTTCCCATACATTCCAGTCCCCTCCACCCTCCTTCCTCCTTCCTAACTTGGGACCCCTGGATGACGGGACATACCTGCATCCTATCCACTGCCCTGGGTCAGAAGCAGTGTCGCAAGACACAGCATATCCACAGCAAGGCCGCTTCATAAATTTGGCGACCCCCACTCTCCGTCCACTCATGTAGGAAAGGAAAGGACGGGGAGAAATCCCTTCGGGCTGCGTCAAATTTTTTCTCATACATACTTCCTCACCCCCCATCCCCCACCCACTCCCCCTCATGCATTACAGCCTCATCTATACACAACCCTTCTCCATTCACCCCTATCTTGTGTCCTCTCCCGTCCTTCCTCTACAGATATTCCTCTCTTTTGTAAAGCCCCTTTCACCCCATCTATCCATCTCATCCTAGGACGCCCCCTCATATTCACTCCTTCCACCTCTGCCTTCCACACTTCTTATACTAATCTTTCTTCACTCATTCTTTCCATGTGTCCAAACCATCTTAATACTCTTTCATCAACCATATCTCCCAGCTCCCCTATCATACTTCTCAGACATTTCATCTCAAACACATTCAAACTCCTTCTCTCTTCCTCTCTCATGTTCTATGTTTCTGCCCCATACATTGCTGTTGGCACAATCACTCCTTCATATAACCTCCTCTTAGCATCCATTCCCAGATGTCTATTTCTCATTACACTTTTTAATCCACCAAGGCATTTATCCGCTTCTCTCAATCTACATTCTACCTCCACCCCCACTCCTCTCTTTCCTGTCACATTCGCACCCAAGTATCTGAAACTATCCACTTCCTCCACTCTCCCCCTTTGTACATCTCATCACCTTACTTTTGCCCACATTTATCGTTAGCTTCCTTCTTTCACACACCTTCTCAAACTCTGTCACTAACTTCCTCAATCCCTCCTCTGATCCTGCCACAAGCGCAGTGTCGTCAGCAAACAACAACTGGCTCACCTCCCACTTTTCTCCATTTTCTTTAATCATCTCCAACCCCTGACCCACTACCCTTGCATTCACCTCTCTCACCACCCCATCCATGTAAAGATTGAAAAGCCAGGGCGACCTAACACACCCATGACGAAGTCCCATCTTTACCTCATACCATTCACTCTCTCCATTTCTAATCCTAACGCAAGCTCTACTACTCTCATAAAAATTCTTGACTGCTCTTAACAGCTTTCCTCCTATCCCATATATCTACAGTACCTCCTACAATGCCTTCCTGTCTACCCTGTCGTAAGCCTTTTCCTGATCCATAAAAGCCCAAAAAACATCCTTACCTTTTCCTATAGCTTTCTCACATATCTGTCTTACCATAAAAATCTGATCTACACATCCCCCACCTGTCCTAAACCCACACTGTTCCTCACCAATTACTCCCTCTGTTCCTCTCATAATCCTCTCAATCAAGACCCTCCCATAAGCCTTCCCAACTACACTCAACAAGCTGATCCTTTATTTTTTTTAATTTATTTTTTTTTTATTTACAAACGATTTACAAAGGCGGAGCATGCCGACAGGAGATCTTTTGGTCCATATCTAGGTCGGATGCAAAAAAAACATAATGATAATAAAATAATAAATAAAAACTATAATAATGTAAATAACAAATAAAATACATAAATAAATGCATAGGTATAGTTAAATAATAAACAAACAGGTAAATAGTAAATAATAATGAATTGACATATAACTAATAATAAATGAAAATCAGACAGACAAATGATAACAAAACAAAAACAAATAATAAAAAATAAATTCTAATCATCTTGCTTAGGTGTTTATCTAAATGATTCTTAAAGCTTCGAACTGAACCACATTGCACTACCTGTGCAGGAAGTTTATTCCATTCATTAACTACACGGTTGGCAAAGTTGTTTCTACCTACTTCCAAATTGAATCTATTTTCGGATAGTTTGAGACCATTGTTTCTTGTCGGATTCTCATTCAATGTGAAAAATTAGTCACTTTTGATGTTGTCAATTCCCTTTAAAATCTTAAAGACCTGTATCAAGTCACCTCTGAGTCTACTTTTTTTTTTAGGGAAAACCGATTCATATGTTTTAGTCGATTTTCGTATGATTTATTTTTGATATTTGGAATCAGTTTTGTGGCTCGCCGTTGTACTTTTTCCAGTCTGTCAATGTCTTTAATGAGATTCGGTGACCATACGGAAACAGCATATTCCAAATGTGGACGAACTAATGATTTATATAGCTTGTTAATGAGTGATGGACTTTTGAGATCAAAAGATCGCGTAATGAGTCCTAGAATCTTATTTGCTTTCTCAGAGGCTGAAATACACTGCTTGGATGATTTGAGGTCGTTACTGATAATTACGCCGAGATCTTTTTCACTATCCACTTTTGTTAACGAATTTCCAAATAACTTGTAATCGTACCTACTGTTATTTTTACCTATGTGCATTACCTTGCATTTACTTGTGTTAAATGTCATTAGCCACTTTTCAGACCATTGCTGTAACTTATCTAAATCTTCTTGAATATCTAATTGGTTTGAGTGATCATTTGCCACTCCGCACATTTTTGTATCATCAGCAAATTTGGAAACAGTAGATTTTAGTCATTTATATATACTATGAATAGAAGTGGTCCAAGAACGGAACCCTGAGGAACTCCACTTGTAACATTTTTCCATCTAGAAGTTTTTCCATTTAAAACAACTCTCTGTTTTCGACCATTCAACCAATTACTAGTCCAACCTAATAGGCTACCACTTATTCCGTGTAAAGCTAATTTAGTAAGTAAAAGCAAAGTCTAGATATATTAAATCTATATTGTTTCTTTTGTCATAATTCGAGATAACTGTGTTGTAGAATTCGAGTAAGTTAGTCACGCAAGAGCGTTTCCATCTGAAACCATGCTGGCTATCATTTATCAAACGGTTACTTTCTAAATAATGTTCGATAGCATCTCTAATGATAGTTTCCATTATTTTTCCTACGATTGAAGTCAAACTTATAGGCCTATAGTTATTTGGCTTCTTTTTGTCACCTTTTTTGAATATGGAAGTAACGTTAGGTAGCTTCCATTTTCTTGGGACATCTTCGGATATGATGGATTTCTTGAAAATAATTTCTAATGGAACAACAATCTCATTTTTCATTTCCTTTAAGATTCTTGGATGCCAACCATCAGGCCCTGGTGTTTTATTACCTTTGAGTTTATCTATACACCCTTTAATTTTTTCTTTTGTTATATTTACCGTAGTAAGTTCACCCTAGACTTTTCACAGGTTTCAGTTTGGAATTCACTTTGAGGTGTTTTGTTTACGAATACCGAGCTGAAATAATTGTTTAAGATATTACACATTCCTTCATTTGAATATTCAAGTTGACCGTCAGCAGATAATAGTGGACCAATGTGATTCCTAACAACATTTTTATCTCTAATGTAACTACTACACTCACACTTGTCCCCCTTTCCCTTGTAAAGCGGAACTATACAGGCACTCCTCCAGTCCTCCGTCAATCTACCCCTCTTAAACACACATTAAATAACCTCACCAGCCAGTCCACCATAACTGTACCTCCTTTCTTCAGACATTCTGCATGGCATCCATCCAATCCAGGTGCCTTACCTACTCTCATCATCTTAACAGCTGCTTTCACTTCATCCTTCTCTATTTCTCCTCCATTTTCCTCACTCATCACTCTTATTTTCTTAACGCTTCCCACTGCAACTACCTTTCCTTCCCTATCTTCCTTCACATTTAGCAACTCCCTAAAATACTCTGCCCACCTTCCTCTCACTGCCTTCTTTTCCTTCATCATCTCTCCATCTGCACCTTTTACCTTTTCTTCTCTACTTGATTCGCCTCCTCTTCCTCTTTTAATTTCCTTCCAAAACATCCTTTATCTTATGCTTAACTTCCTTTCTCTTTACATAATATATAATATACAATATATGTCTGGGGTACTGGCTGCATGTTATTGTTGCAAAATAGCAGGCAGTTGATACTTTAGGGTCAATATGGGGCGCCCATACGGACCAGAGGCACACATCATTTTGTCTCTGATAGAGGAAAACTCTGTACATAGAAAAATGATGACACTTTTATACTACGACTGTCCCTCCGTTATGCTGTCCCCAAACCCGTTGTTACTGTCCTGTACAATTTCTCTGAATATTCATTTCCTTTTTTCGCCTACCTACCTTGTGGTGGGGGCAAAAGAATACTGCCACCAAGTATTTCCACTTGAGTCGTAAAAAACGACAAAAAAAGGGACGGGGATGGGATTAGGAGTCCTTCTACCTGTAGCCCCGAAAGGGGACATTCCTAAAAAAGAAGTAAAGGCATAAGAGGGTCTGGGAGATTTCCAACCAGTACCCTAAGGTTTGGTTCTTTTAATGTGCGTGGATGTGGTTCAGATGAGAGTAAAAGGGAAGAGATAGGCAGTATGTTTGTGAAAAGAAAGATGGATACACTGGCTTTGAGTGAAAATAAATGAAATGAAAGGGCAACTGTGAGTTTGGAAGTGTAGCTGGGAGGTACTCAGG
>NC_134786.1:27301794-27349294 GCF_046742065.1 Oratosquilla oratoria | reverse complement strand
TCGAAGCTTACTTTTCGAATCGTCAGTCTGTTATTGCAACCCAGCGCGCCTTTCGAAATCGTTTCAATGTAGCCCCGAGAGGCCCTGTTCCGGACCGGAAATCAATTGTTACATGGGTCACTACGTTCAGGCAAACTGGGAGTACTACACGACGAAGAACTGGAGTACCTCGGCCCATCAGATCACCTGAGAACATTGAGGCAGTGAGAGCTTCAGTCTTGCAATCCCCACGGCGTTCTGCGCGCAAACATGCCTCTGCCCTTGGACTTTCTGATCGTTCAGTGAGGCGAATACTTTACGATGACGTTCATTACCATCCTTACAAGATGGCGATTGTGCAGGAACTCTCCGTACGTGATTTCACTTCACGAAGGAACGCATGTGAGGCACTTCTCGAAAACGTTCCTGAAGACGCTATTGTTTACTTTTATGATGAAGCACATTTTCATTTGACTGGATGCGTCAACAAACAAAACATGCGCTACTGGGCTGACACCAATCCCCATGAATTGCATGAAAGGCCTTTGCATTCACCTAAAGTCACAGTGTGGTGTGCAATTTCCTCCACTGGAATTGTTGGTCCTTGGTTTTTTGAAGAAAATGAGGTCACAGTGACAGTGAATTCAGACCGGTATGTAAACATGTTGGAGGATTTTTTTTTTCCACGAATTGAAGAATTGGACCTAGGGGATATTTGGTTTCAACAGGACGGAGCAACGGCTCATACTTCAAGGGCATCGATGGCTGTTTTGAGGGAACATTTTCCGGAGCGCCTCATTTCAATAAGGGGCGATTTGGAGTGGCCAGCCCGTTCCCCCGATTTGTCCCCTTGTGATTTTTATTTGTGGGGATATTTGAAATCCCGTGTTTATGTCAACCGCCCGAGAAGCCTACCAGACTTGAAGGCCAACATCCGAGAAAAAATTGCCAATATACCCGCTGATACGCTGGTGAGGGTCATGGCAAACACCCGAAATCGGTATATGCAGTGTATGGACAATGGGGGACGTCACCTACCTGATATGATTTTCAAAACTGTGTGAAACAAAACTTTAAATATGTACTATAATTATGAAACAAAATTAAAACCTTTCTGATTTATACATCTTGTTTTATTGCCTTTTGGAAAAAGGAAGTTATGTTGCCGCACCCTGTATATATGTTCATGGCACTATTAAGGTAAGTTTGAACTATGAAGGTTTGAAGCAAGATGTCTTAGAACATTAAAAATCTTACGATTCTTACGTTCCACAAGTCCATTTGAGCTCGAATGGTAAGCTATAAAATTTGTTTTAGTGATATTGAAATGCTTACAAAGGTGAAATAGAATTTTATTATTAAATTCTGTTCCATTGTCGGACAGTTGCACTTTGGGGGTTGTGAAGGGACAAATTACTTCGTCAAGAAGTGTCTGAACCACATTCTTGGCTGACTTATCTGTCAGAGGGACAAGAATACAAAATCTAGAGAAATGGTCCATGCAAACAAACAGGTATTGGTTTCCATTTGGGGGAAGGGGCAATTTGAGAAAGTTGGTGGCCATAGTTTTAAAAGGTTTAATTGGAGGCAGGTAATTTAACATAGGAATATGGCCGCTAATATGATCTTTGTGAGATGTGCAAGAATGACTTTTGTCAATGTAAACATGAATATATTTCCTCATAGTGATTTAAAAATACTGAATTCTGGATTTGGGCAAAGCTTTTTTTTCTGGGTGAGCTGCTATAATGAAATAATAAAGGAGATGTAGTACCTCAGGAATTAGTTCATCTGGTACTACAATTTGGTTTTCCAATCTGTTTGGCATGCGTTTGTTCTCAAGAGTTGCCTGATGATTCAAAATATCATCGAGAAGAGTGTAATTCTCCAAGTGTGGAGGTAAGGTCTCACTATCGGTGGTATCATCTGAATCGAGGAAACATATCATTCGCTTCCATAGAGGATTGGAGCGTTGAGCTGTATAAAAGCTCTCGTGAGTAAAATTAACTGACTCAGGAATGTTATGGATAGTCGCTACATTGCAAATCAAGGCATCAGCAACAGCATTTGCTTTGCCTGGAACATAAACGAAACTAGGTCCGAACTCTTGAATTTTGAGAAACCAAAGGCCAAGTTTGTCTGGTAGATTTTTGCCTTTGAACAGTTGTAATAGTGCTTGATGGTCTGTATGGATCGTAATCTCATATCTTAAAATTATTTCTTTAAAATGTCAAAGTGCATAGATAACTACTAATGTCTCTAGTTCAGTTACTGAATAATTGTTTTCTGCTTTGTTCATTAGGCGACTAGCATAAGCAATAGGCCTTTGAAATTTAGTATATTGCTGCATGAGTATAGCACATGAACCTTTTGAGGATACATCAGTGTATAAAATGAAAAGGAGCTTAAAGTCCGGAGAGGCAAGTATTGGGGCAGTAGTTAATGGATGTTTTAGATCAAGGAAAACTTTCTTATGTTCAAAAGTCAAAAGAAATTTAACATCCTTTTAAAATAAGGGAGCAAAGGATTCTGCAACCTTTGAGTAGTCCTTTATGAATCTTCTATAAAAAAACTAATAGGTTCAGAAATGAACAAGCTTGATCTACAGATGTCGAGCATGGAAAGTCTACTACAGCTTTGAATTTGTCATTTGATGTAACAACTCCCAAGACATGTCCTAGAAAGCGTATGTCTTTCTTAAGGCATGCTTGTGCAGGACGTGAACAAACTAGTTGAAGAGTTTGTAAATGTTAATTCATAGATTTAGGTGCAATAAAGATGTCATCAACGTATATGGAGATACTGTCCTTTATTGATCCATCAAATAATTTGTACATGAGTCGTGTAGAGACAGAGGATGCAGAAACAAACCCCACGGCTAACCTTTTGAATCAGAAATGTCCATTTGGCGTGTTGGAGACTGTCAGAGGACGTGATTAAGAGGTAAGGGGGATTTGAAAATATCCCGACATAAGGTCTAATGTATTATAGACTACATTGTAGTCGCCTATGGAATGTAGAATGTCTTGCTATACAGGTATAGGATGTCTATCTTGGATAGTTATTTTATCAAGTTCCCGAAAGTCCACCAGAGGGCGGAAGGAACCATCATGTTTGGAAACTACAAAAAGTGAAAAGTTCCATTCTGAAACTGAGGGATTTATGATATTTTGTTCAATTAAGTCTGCACTGAGTTTATTATCTACTTGTTTCTTTACATGTAGTAGTATATAAGCAAGTATGTAACATGGTTTTGAATTTTCTCTAAGTAGAGTGTGGTGATGCATGAGGTCTGTAGCATCAAGTGGTTCACCACCTAATGCAATAATATGCCTAAATTGATTGGATATTGAAATTAGGTCATCTTGTGCATCAGGGAGAGCATGAGAGTTTAAATGGGAGTTTACAATAGGTTCTTTTAAAGCAGTTACTTTGGATGATGTGGTACAGACTTGAACAGAAGAGAACTGATCATCTTTGACTTTGACACAAGATGAATACACAAGAAAATTACACAATTTTGTACCAGTGGTGGGAGTGATTTGGGCGTATGAGTAATTTGCAATGATTAACTGAGTATGACCCTTCTTTGAGGTTGAGCATAAGGCTGCTGTCACAATACTACCCCTAGCCAGGTGACACGATACCCCATCCGGGTGCCAAGATAGCCATTCACCTGAATGACACCCTTCCAACTACCACTATCCTCTTACTTCGCTATTTGTTCGAAGGAACAAGCAGTCAGCCTTCTCCCCCTCCCCCACTTGGGTCACTCCGCATCAAAGCGATAGTTTAGCAGTTCGGCCTAAACAACCGTCCTCAGCCAATCACTGGCCAAAACGTCAGACTAGATCTACTATATAAGCGAGGCATTCCAAAACTCAGGACACATCAGACGTCGGCAGCCCTTGGCAGTAGACAGACGATACTCACACGAACACAGTCAATCTCGCTAGAGCTACTCTCAAGAGTTGACTTGCATTCGTAACCCAACTTTACGTTGGATAGCTTTTTCTTGGCAGTTACACTGCCAACCACTTCTGGGCATTTCCCAGCACCTTTTTCCTATTCGCCATTTCCATATTTTCGTAGCTCTCCGGGATCCGCACGAGCCCTTGTTGGCTCATGAGACTTCTTTGTCGTCCGGCCCGGCGAAATTTAGTAAATTCTGTCGTAGTTTAGAAGTAGTGTAGACCCCGTACCCACTGGGCACACAGTGGTCCTACTACGCGGCTGTCACCAGTCGCCAAAGGAAACCGTGTGACCCCCGTTATATTATATTCTTTTGCTCTGCTGAGCACATTTTTCTGTGTACCAGGGGACTCGTCCCCCCACCCCAACGCGCAGGATGGAGTCCTCAACATCATCCCTGCAAACTAGGAAGACTTCCCCTGACGACCCTAATATCGACCCGGACAAGGCTAGACATGTTTTTCTACATTCCGACCAAACCCGATTAGCTGACCTCAATCCATTTATGCTTAAGAAATGTCTTTCTCAATTTACCCATGATATAAACCAAGTTAAGAAACTTAGAAGCGGAGACCTCCAAATCACCACCAACTCTGGAAAAGCTACTCGCGATTTGCTCAAGGCCAAGAAGTTTCATTCCTTCGATGTTGCATCCCTCCCTAGGTCACTCAACTCCTGCAGAGGAGTAATCCACTACAGAGATTTGATGACCATGGACAAGTGTGACATCCTCGATGAGATGAAATCTGAATGCATTCTGGATGTTAAATTTATCACGCGACTGGACCGGGAAAGAAACATGCGAGTGAACACGCCCCTTATAATCCTCACGTTCAATTCCACAACCCTCCCTGATCATGTCAAAATTGGATATACCCATGTCCCAACACGACCATATGTCCCCAACCCTTTGCGCCGCAACAAATGCTTTAAATATGGTCACCTAGCCAAATTCTGCAGCAAGCAAACAGTCGTATGCGGTAAATGTGCAGGCGAACATCCTATGGATTCTTGCTCTGCTAAGGTGTTTCAATGTGTTAACTGTCCCTCCAATAACAACCATGCATCCACCTCCCGAGACTGTCCCACTTTCGATATAGAAAAACAAATTTGTACCGAGAAAGCAACTTGTGGCATATCCTTTTACGAAGCAAGGAAGCGTGTGATGGAAAGACTAGTTACCCCAACTAGTACCTCCGGAGCAACTTCCTATGCTTCGGCAGTAAAGAAAACTTACAGAACCATTGAAACGCAAACTGAGAGCAAGCACTCCAAGGACAAAGAACACCGCAAAACTAACAGGCAAACTCACTCGCACCTTCCTTCCCCGGCCATCCCAGAGCCTTCCAAACGTGTGCCCACACGTACGGAAGAGGATGTCAATATGGAGATCTCCGGTTCCCCAAAACGACTTTTAAATCCTATTTCTAGCCCAGACCGTTCATCCGGGGCTAAACACACCTCTCCCACTAAGGCCAAGAAAGGAAGAAACCGAAGCAGATAAGAAAAAAAAAAAAAAAAAAAAAAAAAAATATATATATATATATATAATATATATATATATATATATATATATATATATATATATATATATATATATATATGCAGAAAAACCACTGGGAAATAAGAAGCTTAGTCCGAACGTTTTCGTCTATTTAAGACATTATCAAGGAATACACAGTTACAGAGACAAAGGTAAAGTTCTTACAATTTTATCAAACTTCTCTAAGTGCTACTAAGCGGGGGTGACGTAACGTCATGGACCAAACGTCCGTATATGTAAACATCGGCTCTACCTGATTGTGAAGCATCTTGTGTGTACTTCCCATGTTCCTAGCTTTTCTTTTACTTTATGTATATATATCCACCTTTGTCTCTGTAACTGTGTATTCCTTGATAATGTCTTAAATAGACGAAAACGTTCGGACTAAGCTTCTTATTTCCCAGTGGTTTTTTCTGCATATTATTTTCACGTGTGCCTTGTGAATTACTGCAATATATATATATATATATATATATATATATATATACACACATATATATATACACATATATATATGCATATGTATATAAATAAATAAATAAAATGAAAATAATTCAGTGGAATTGCCGAGGTGTTAGAAGTAAATTAAATGACTTAATAATTTCTAACTCGCTCAACAACCCCTCAGTTACATGTCTACAAGAGACTCATCTTAACCCCAGTGTTGAGTTCAAACTTAAGAACTACACCACCTACAGGAAGGACAGGTTGGCGCCTGGAGGGGGGGTCGCAGTTGCAGTCAGCGACTGCCTTCCCCAAGTGGAACTACCACTGGCCACCACCTTGGAAGCAGTCGCTATAAAAACGAAGCTGCATAACAAACTCGTCACCATCTGCTCCCTTTACCTACCTCCCGACCCTCGTTTCGCACTAGAGGAATTAAACGAGTTGATAGAACAACTACCCCACCACAAACTGATAGTGGGAGATTTCAACTCCCACCACCGCATGTGGGGTAGCAACAAAACCTCTGCTCGAGGGGAGCAGATGGAAGAAGTGCACAATAACATTAACCTGGTCCTCCTAAACACTGGCAGTCCCACTCGAGTAGACAATACTAGGGGTTCACTTTCATGTATAGATATATCCATATCATCTCCTGGGTTGTCTGACAACACACAATGGAATACGCATGACGACACCATGCTCAGCGATCATTTCCCAGTAATAATAAAAATAGAGGGTGACCACGATACGGCTCCTCCAGCCTACGGAGACAACCCACCCCCTCCCTGTCCCAAATTTAACACCAAAAAAGCCAACTGAGAAATGTATCGCACAACCACCAACGTCAACATCACAGGGGATAATATGGATAACAAAATACCGAACTTTTAAAAATAACCCCATTGCACAAAATTTTATTACTTTTAAAAAGACGCAAGGAGAGGCCCGTAGAACCATAAAACAGGCCAAACGAAAGTCTTGGCATGATTACATCTCCACAATAAACATAAACACTCCTCTATCACAAATCTGGTCAGCCGTCCGTAAAATCGACGGCAAATATACACCAAACATTAAGACCCTAACCATTGGAAACACGTTTGTAGATGTTCCCATGGACATCGCAAGCACAATCGCAGACACTTTTACGCAAACAAGCAACACGAATAACTATTCTTCAACCTTTTTACAACACAAACAAAGACGGGAAGCAGAACCACTGATCTTCCATACACAGACACACCATAACTATAACACCCTCTTCCAACTACACGAGCTTGAACAAGCCTTAAGCTCGTGTAGAGGAACCTCTGCTAGCCCAGATGGGATTAGGTATGAGATGCTGCAACATTTGAATTCAATTTCACTAAAAAAATTACTAGAAATATACTACGCAATTTGGATTAGTCAAGAATTCCCAAAAACATGGAGACATGCCCACGTCATACTTATTCTCAAAAAGGGGAATGACCCAAAGAGTCCTTCCTCTTATCGCCCTATAGCGCTTACCAACTGCTTAGGCAAAGTATTAGAACGTATGGCCAATAACAGATTAAAATTCATCCTAGAGTCTCAAAATTTAATAGTTCCTGCCCAATGTGGTTTCAGGAAAATTGAAGTAGTCTTGACCATTTGGTCAACTTAGAACAAGATATCCTCTCATCTTTCGAGAGGAAAGAATACCTTGTTGCTTGCTTTTTAGATTTAGAAAGAGCCTACGACATGGCATGACGACGTGGTATCCTCGAAAAACTCTATGCACTTGGCCTTAGAGGGAATCTCCCTATTTTCATTCAAAATTTCTTAAAAGAACGTACTTTTTCGGTCAAAAATCAAAATTTCTATTCAACAGTACGCACACAAGAAAATGGCGTACCACAGGGAAGTGTGTTAAGTCCCACATTATTTATGTTACTCATAAACGATATTCTACCCGCTCCACCTCGGAACCTTAAATACTCATTATACGCTGACAACGTCGGAAGCTGACATTCCTCACCGAACGCCAAGTTTTCCGTCTCGGGCGTACAACTGGCCCTGGACTCGCTCCAGGACTGGTCTGACAAATGGGGATTTAAGTTTTCGGAATTAAAGTCAACAGTAATTGTATTTTCACGCAGAGCCCAGGCAGAAATGAATCTGTAATTACATGGTAATCCCATTCCAGTACAAAACTCAACCTTTTTCCTTGGCCTGAAACTGGACTCCAGGCTAAACTGGAAGGCCCATGTAAAATATCTAGTTGATGCGTGCAACAAGAGAACTAATTTGGTACGTAAACTAACGGGCACAAATTGGGGAGCAGATAGGCAATCCCTGCTAATGATTTATAAGACCCTAATTAGATCTAAACTAGACTATGGGTGTCAGATTTATGGTTCGGCAACACCAACCACGTTACAACCCCTGAACATCATCCAAAACAAAGGCCTAAGAATAGCACTTGGAGCATTAAGCTGCAAAAGGATCGAGAGGCTGGAAGTTGAAGCAAATGTACCCCACCTCCACTACAGGCGCGAGCTCCTTGCACTCCGATACGTCGCCAAAGTGCTCCGTATCCCTCGACATCCCTGCAAGGAAGCAATTAACCAGCACGAGCACTTCACCAACTCCAGCCTAAATCCCCTTGCCATCAGGATCCGATCATTGTGTGAGCAGTATTCAGTGCGTCTGTGGTCAATAGAACAAATGGAAGCCACCCACTTACCACCGTGGAAAAATATCGCCCTCAAGGTCAACATCCACCAAGACCTCAAGAAAAAGACGTCTAACACAGAAGAATTAAGACAGAAGACCCTGGAGACCATCCATAAGTACAATGACCACAGGGCACTGTACACTGATGGCTCCAAGTGCGGCCACAAAACTGGGACAGGGTTATACAGCAACAAAACCCGGATGATGTTCAGATTGCCGGACCATACGAGCATATATATCGCCGAACTCTTCGGTATATACCAAGCCTTAGAATATGCTCAATCTGACACACATAGTAATTTCGTCATATTCACAGATTCACTAAGCGCACTTCAATCAATTAAATCAGGTAACCATATGGAGAACTTCCTCTTGGGCAAAATCATTAGCACATTGTCGATAACTAACAAGTCCATTACTCTCTCTTGGGTTCTTAGCCACATTGGGATCTTCGGGAATGAGAAAGCGGACACCTTAACCAAAACTGACTTAGAAAAAGACACTATAACAGACATAACCCTGGACATAGGGACCTTCAATTCTATATTAAGAAAACAATTACACACCCACAGGCAACTTTAGTGGAACAACCTCGACATCCCGCACAAACAAAAGGAACACATAACAGATTGGTCGACATCATACAGAAATAACAGACAGGAGGAAATCGCCATAGCAAGACTGAGGATGAACTCGACCCGCCTCACCCACCTAAACCCATACATAAACGGCGTATTTCCTCCCCAATGCAGCACCTGCAAAACTCAGGACCATCAGACGTCGGCAGCCCTTGGCAGCAGACAGACGATACTCACACGCGAACAGTCAATCTCGCTAGAGCTACTCTCTAGAGTTGACTTGTAATCGTAATCCAACTTTACGTTGGATAGCTTTGCCTTGGCAGTTACACTGCCACCCACTTCTGGGTATTTCCCAGCACTTTCTCCTATTCGCCATTTCCACATCTCCGTAGCTCTCCGGGATCCGCACGAGCCCTTGTTGGCTCGTGAGACTTCTTCGTCGTCCGGCCCGGCGAAATCTAGAAACATTCTATCGTAGTTTAGAGTAGTGTAGAAACCGAAACCACTGGGCACACAGTGTGTCCTACCACGCGGCTGTCACCAGTCGCCAAAGGAAGCTGTGTGACCCCTTTATAATATTTTCCTTGGCTCTGATGAGCACATTTTATTTTTGTGTAACAGGGGGCTCGTCCCCCCACCCCAACGCGCAGGATGGAGTCCTCAACTCCATCCCTGACAACTAGGAAGACCTCCCCTGACGACCCCAATATCGACCGAACAAGGCTAGACACGTGTTTCTTCATTCTGACCAGACCCGATTAGCAGACCTAAACCCATTTATGCTTAAGAAATGTCTTTCACAATTTACCAATGATATTAGCCAAGTTAAAAAACTTAGAAGCGGAGACCTCCAAGTTACCACCAACTCTGGGAGAGCTACACGCGATCTTCTTAAGGCTAGGAAGTTTCATTCCTTCGATGTTGTTGCATCCCTCCCTAGGTCACTCAACTCCTGCAGAGGAGTAATCCACTGCAGAGATTTGATGACTATGGAAGAATGTGACATCCTCGATGAGATGAAATCTGAAGGAATATTAGATGTCAAATTTATAACGCGAATGGACCGAGAAAGGAACATGCGAGTGAACACGCCCCTCATAATTCTCACTTTCAACTCAACAACCCTACCTGACCACGTCAAAATTGGCTACATCCATGTCCCAACACGACCATTCGTCCCTAACCCTTTACGCTGCAACAAATGCTTCAAATATGGTCACTTTGCCAAATTCTGCAGCAAACAATCGGTCGTATGCGGTAAGTGTGCAGGCGAACATCCTACGGATGCTTGCTCTACTAACGTGTTTCAATGTGTTAACTGTCCCTCCAATAACAATCATGCATCCACCTCCCGAGACAGTCCCACTTTCAAGATAGAAAAACAAATTTGTAGGGAAAAAGCAACTTGTGGCATATCCTTTTACGAAGCAAGGAAGCGTGTGATGGAAAGACTAGTTACCCCAACTAGTACCTCCGGAGCAACTTCCTATGCTTCGGCAGTAAAGAAAACCTATAGAACCAATGAAACACAAACAGAGAGCAAACACTCCAACAAGGAAAAAGATCAACGCCCAACTACCAAGCAAACTCACTCGCACCTTCCTTTCCCGGCCATCCCAGAGTTTCCCAAGCGTGTGCTTACACGTACGGAAGAGGATGTCCACATGGAGACCTCCGTTTACAATAAGCGACTTTTAAGTCCCATTTCTACCCCAGAACGAAAATCCGGGGCTAAACACACCTCTCGCACTAAGGCCAAAAAAAGGAAGAAACCGAAGCAGATAAAAAAAAAAAAAAAAAAAAAAAAAAAAAAAAAAAAAAAAAAAAAAAAAAAAAAAAAAAAAAAAAAAAAAAAACAGTGTAGAGTTTTCACTCAAAAACTTTACCATACAACTACCCCACCACAAACTGATAGTGGGAGATTTCAACTCCCACCATCATATGTGGGGTAGGAACCACACGTCTCTTCGAGGGGAGCAGATGGACGAGGTGCTCAATAACAACAACCTGGTCCTCCTAAATACTGGCAGCCCCACTCGTGTAGACACTACTAGGGGTTCCTTTTCATACATCGATTTATCCATATCATCTCCTGCGTTGTCTGACATTCTCCAATGGAGCACGCATGACGACACCATGCTTAGCGATCATTTCCCATTAATCCTATAAATAGGGGGTGACCATGCTACGCCTACTCCAGCCTACGGACACAACCCACCCCCTCCCTGTCCCAAATTTAACATAAAAAACAACAACAATTGGAAAATGTATCGCACAACCACCAACGTCAACATCACAGGGGATAATATGGATAACTCAATATCAAATTTATCAAACTCCATTTTGAATTCAGCTCATAAGCATATACCAAAAACCTCGGTATTTCACAAGTATAGACTTCCTTGGTGGACATCAGACTGCAGAAAAGCACTTTGCAAGCGGAATAGAGCCTACCGAACTTTTAAAAATAACCCAATTGCACAAAATTTTATTACTTTCAAAAAGACGCAAGGAGAGGCCCGTAGAACCATAAAACAGGCCAAACGAAAGTCTTGGCGTGATTACATCTCCACAATAAACGCAAACACTCCTCTAACACAAATCTGGTCAGCCATTCGAAAAATCGACGGCAAATATACACCAAACATCAAGACCCTGACCATTGGAAACACGTTTGTAGATGCTCCCATGGACATCGCAAGCACAATCGCAGACACGTTCACGCAAACAAGCAACACGAATAACTATTCTTCAACCTTTTTACAACACAAACAAAGACGGGAAGCAGAACCACTGATCTTCCATACACAGACACACCATAACTATAACACCCTCTTCCAACTACACGAGCTTGAACAAGCCTTAAGCTCGTGTAGAGGAACCTCTGCTAGCCCAGATGGGATTAGGTATGAGATGCTGCAACATTTGAATTCAATTTCACTGAAAAAATTACTAGAAATATACAACGCAATTTGGATTAGTCAAGAATTCCCAAAAACATGGAGACATGCCCACGTCATACTTATTCTCAAAAAGGGGAATGACCCAAAGAGTCCTTCCTCTTATCGCCCTATAGCGCTTACCAACTGCTTATGCAAAGTATTAGAACGTATGGCCAATAACAGATTAAAATTTATCCTAGAGTCTCAAAATTTAATAGTTCCTGCCCAATGTGGTTTCAGGAAAAATAGAAGTAGTCTTGACCATTTGGTCAACTTAGAACCAGATATCCTCTCTTCTTTCGTGAGGAAAAACTACCTTGTTGCTTGCTTTTTAGATTTAGAAAGAGCCTACGACATGTCATGTCGACGTGGTATTCTCGAAAAACTCTATGCACTTGGCCTTAGAGGGAATCTCCCTATTTTCATTCAAAAATTTTAAAATAGCGAACTTTTTCGGTTAAAAATCAAAACTATTATTCAACAGTACGCACACAAGAAAATGGCGTACCACAGGAAAGTGTGTTAAGTCCCACATTATTTATGTTACTCATAAACGATATTCTACCCGCTCCACCTCGGAACCTTAAATACTCATTATACGCTGACGACGTCGGAATCTGGCATTCCTCACCGAACGCCAAGTTTTCCGGCTCTCGCGTACAGCTGGCCCTGGACTCGCTCCAGGACTGGTCTGACAAATGGGGATTTAAGTTTTCGGAATTAAAGTCAACAGTAATTGTATTTTCACGCAGAGCCCAGGCAGAAATAAATCTGCAATTACATGGTAATCCCATTCCAGTACAAAACTCAACCTTTTTTCTTGGCCTGAAACTGGACTCCAGGCTAAACTGGAAGGCCCATGTAAAATATCTAGTTGATGCGTGCAACAAGAGAACTAATTTGGTACGTAAACTAACGGGCACAAATTGGGGAGCAGATAGGAAATCCCTGCTAATGATTTATAAGTCCCTAATTAGATCTAAATTAGACTATGGGTGTCAGATTTATGGGTGTCAGATTTATTGTTCGGCAACACCAACCACGTTACAACCCCTGAACATCATCCAAAACAAAGGCCTAAGAATAGCACTTGGAGCATTAAGCTGCACAAGAATCGAGAGGCTGGAAGTTGAAGCAAATGTACCCCACCTCCACTACAGGCGCGAGCACCTCACACATACGTCGCCAAAGTGCTTCGCAACCAACGACATCCCTGCAAGCAAACGGTAAACCAGCACAAACAGTTCACCAGCTCCAGCCTAAATCCCCTTTCCATCAGGATCAGATTCTTGTGCGAGCAGTATTCAGTGCCACTGTGGTCAATAGAAAAGATGGAACACACGTACCCACCGCCGTGGAAAAGCATCGCCCTGAACGTCAATACCAACCAGGACCTCAGGAAGAAATCTTCTTCCATAGAAGAACTAAAACAGAAGACTCTAGAAATTATTAACAAGTACAATGACCACAGGGCACTGTACACGGATGGCTCCAAGTGCGGCCACAAAACTGGGACAGGGTTATACAGCAACAAAACCCGGATGATGTTCAGATTGCCGGACCATACGAGCATATATATCGCCGAACTATTCGGCATATACAAAGCCATAGAAAATGCTCAATCTGACACACATAGTAACTTCGTCATATTCACAGACTCTTTGAGCGCACTGCAAGCAATTAAGATAGGTAACCATATGGAGAACTTTCTCCTGGGCAAAATCATTAGCACATTGTCGACGACCAACAAGTCCATTACAGCCACATTGGGATCTTCGGGAATGAGAAAGCGGACACTTTGGCCAAATCAGCCTTAGAAAAAGACTCTATTACAAACATACTTTTGGACATAGGAACCTTCAATTCCATACTAAGGAAACAATTACACGCCCACTGGCAAATCCAGTGGAACAACCTTCACATCTTGCACAAACAAAAGGAATACATAACAGACTGGTTGACATCATACAGAAACAACAGACAGGAGGAAATCGCCATAGCAAGACTGAGGATGAACTCGACCCGCCTCACCCACCTAAACCCATACATAAACGGCATATTTCCTCCCCAATGCAACACCTGCAACACTATACTATCCATAAGACACATACTCGTACACTGCTCAACATACAACACACAGCGCCAAGTGCTTATACAACACTGCAAACTTAAAAAAATCCAACTAAGCAATTCAAATCTTTTGACCGATGACCGTTTACTTATTAACAAAGTAGTATTTTACTTGCGCACAACAGGACTATTGTGGTAATTATAATGGTAAATTAAAAAGGATCGCAGGTTCACACCAGGCTTAATGACCTCATTATAGGTCGATAGCCTTAAAGATAAAAAACAAACAAAAAAAAACTCAGGATATCAGACGTCGGCAGCCCTTGGCAGCAGACAGACGATACTTACACGAGCAAAATCAATCTCGCTAGAGCTACTCTCTAGAGTTGACTCGTATTCGTAGTCCAACTATACCTTGGATAGCTTTGCCTTGGCAGTTACACTGCCACCCAATCTGGGCATTTCCCAGCACTTTTTCATATTCGTCATTTTCATATCTTCGTAGCTCTCCGGGATCTGCACGAGCCCTTGTTGGCTCGTGAGACTTCTTCGTCGTCCGGCCCGGCGAAATCTAGAAAAATTCTATCGTAGTTTAGAATAGTGTAGACACCGTAAGCACTGGGCGCACAGTGTGTCCTACCACGCGGCTGTCACCAGTCGCCAAAGAAAACTGTGTGACCCCTTTATATTATATTCTTTGGCTCTGCTGAGCACATTTTTTTTGTGTAACAGGGGGCTCGTCCCCCCACCCCAACGCGCAGGATGAAATCCTCAACTCCATCCCTGACAACTAGGAAGACCTCCCCTGACGACCCCAATATCGACCCGGACAAGGCTAGACACGTGTTTCTCCATTCTGACCAGACCCGATTACCTGACCTCAACCCATTTATGGTTAAAAAATGTTTATCTCAATTTACCGATGATATTAACCAAGTTAAAAAACTTAGAAGCGGAGACCTCCAAGTTACCACCAACTCTGGGAAAGCTACACGCGACCTTCTCAAGGCCAGGAAGTTTCATTCCTTCGATGTTGTTGCATCCCTCCCTAGGTCACTCAACTCCTGCAGAGGAGTAATCCACTGCAGAGATTTGATGACCATGGAAGAATGTAATATCCTCGATGAAATGAAATCCGAAGGCATATTAGATGTTAAATTCATAACGCGACTGGACCGAGAAAGGAACATGCGAGCGAACACGCCCCTCATAATTCTGACATTCAACTCAACAACCCTCCCTGAACACGTCAAAATTGGATACATTCATGTTCCAACACGACTATATGTCCCTAACCTTTTTTGCTGCAACAAATGTTTCATATATGGTCACCTTGCCAAATTCTGCAGCAAACAGTCTGTCATATGCGGTAAGTGTGCAGGCGAACATCCTACGGATGCTTGCTCTGCTAATGTGTTTCAATGCGTTAACTGTCCCTCCAATAACAACCATGCATCCACCTCCCGAGACTGTCCCACTTTCAAAATAGAAAAATAAATTTGTACAGAAAAAGCAAATTGTGGCATATCCTTTTACGAAGTAAGGAAGCGTGTGATGGAAAGACTAGTTACACCAACTAGTACCTCCGGAGCAACTTCCTATGCTTCGGCAGTAAAGAAAACGTACAGAACTATTGAAACATAAACAGAGAACAAACACTCCAACAAGGACAAAGATCGACGCCCAACTACCAAGCAAACTCACTCGCATCTTCCTTCCCCGGCCATCACAGAGCTTCCCAAGCGTGTGCTTACACGTACGGAAGAGGATGTCCACATGGAGACCTCCGTTTACAATAAGCGATTTTAAGTCCCATTTCTACCCCAGAACGAAAATCCAGGGCTAAACACAACTTTCCCACTAAGGCCAAGAAAGGAAGAAACCGAAGCAGATAAAAAAAAAAAAAAAAAAAAAAAAAAAAAAAAAAAAAAAAAATCCAGTGGAATTGCCGAGGTGTTAGAGGTAAAGCAAATGACCTTGTGATTTTCAACTCCTTAAACAACCCCTCAGTAATATGTCTACAGGAAACACTCCTCAAGCCCAGTGAAGAGTTCACATTCAAAATCTTTACCATATATAGGAAGGACAGGTTAGCGCCTGGAGGGGGGTCGCAGTTGCAGTCAGCGACTGCCTTCCCCAAGTGGAATTACCACTATCCACTAACTTGGAGGCAGTCGCAATCAAAACCAAACTGCAAAACAAACTCGTCACCATCTGCTCCATTTACCTACCTCTCGACCCTCAATTCCCACTAGAGGAGGTAAATAAATTGATGAGAGAACTACCCCACCACAAACTCATAGTGGAAGATTTCAACTCCCACCATCACATGTGGGGTAGCAACAAAACATCTCGTCGAGGGGAGCAGATGGACGAGGTGCTAAATACCAACAACCTGATCCTCCAAAACACTGGCACTCTACACTCTACACTCGTGTAGACAATACTAGGGGTTCCTTCACATGTATTGATTTATCCATATCATCTCCTGCGTTGTCTGATGTTATCGAATGGACCACGCATGGCGACATCATGCTTAGCGATCATTTCCCAGTAATATTAAAAATAGGGGGTGACCACGCTACGGCTACTCCAGCCTACGGAGACAACCCACCCCCTTCCTGTCCCAAATTTAACATCACAAAAGCCAACTGGGAAATGTATCGCACAACCACCAACGTCAACATCACAAATTTATCAAACTCCATTTTGAATTCAGCTCATAAGCATATACCAGAAACCTCGGTATTTCACAAGCATAGAGTTCCTTGGTGGACATCAGACTGCAGAAAAGCACTTTGCAAGTGGAATAGGGCTTACCGTACTTTTAAAAATAACCCGATTGCACCAAGCTTTATTAATTTTAAAAAGACGCAAGCAGAGGCTCGTAAAACAATGAAACATGCCAAACGAAAGTCTTGGCATGATTACATCGCGACAATAAACATAAACACTCCTCTAACACAAATCTGGTCAGTCGTCCGAAGAATCGACGGCAAATATACCCCAAACATCAAGACCCTGACCATTGAAAACACGTTTGTAGATGCTCCCATGGACATCGCAAACACAATAGCAGACACATTTACGCAAACAAGCAACACGAATAACTATTTTCCAACTTTCTTACAACATAAACAAAGAGGGAAAGCAGAACCACTGATCTTCCATACACAGACACACCACGACTATAACATCCCCTTCCAACTACACGAGCTTGAACAAGACTTAAGCTCGTGTAGAGGAACCTCTGCTGGCCCAGACGGGATTAGGTATGAGATGTTGCAACATTTGAATTCAATTTCACTGAAAAAAATACTAGAAATATACAACGCAATTTGGATTAATCAAGAATTCCCAAAAACATGGAGACATGCCCACGTCATACCTATTCTTATAAAGGGGAAGGACCCAACGAGTCCTTCCTCTTATCGCCCAATGGCGCTTACCAACTGCTTATGCAAAGTATTAGAACGTATGGCCAATAACAGATTAAAATTCATCCTAGAGTCTCAAAATTTAATAGTTCCTGCCCAATGTGGTTTCAGGAAAAATACAAGTAGTCTTGACTATTTGGTCAACTTAGAACAAGATATCCTCTCTTCTTTCGTGAGGAAAAACTACCTTGTTGCTTGCTTTTTAGATTTAGAAAGAGCCTACGACATGTCATGGCGACGTGGTATTCTCGAAAAACTCTATGCACTTGGCCTTAGAGGGAATCTCTCTATTTTCATTCAAAATTTCTTAAAAGAACCTACATTTCCCGTTAAAAATAAAAATTACTTTTCAACAGTACGCACACAAGAAAATGGCGTACCACAGGGAAGTGTGTTAAGTCCCACATTATCTATGTTACTCATAATCGATATTCTACCCGCTCCACCTCGGAACCTTAAATACTCATTATACGCTGACGACGTCGGAATCTGGCATTCCTCATCGAACGCCAAGTTTTCCCGTTCTGGCGTACAACTGGCCCTGGACTCGCTCCAGGACTGGTCTGACAAATGGGGATTTAAGTTTTCGGAATTAAAGTCAACAGTAATTGTATTTTCACGCAGAGCCCAGGCAGAAATAAATCTGCAATTACATGGTAATCCCATTCCAGTGCAAAATTCAACCTTTTTCCTTGGCCTGAAACTGGACTCCAGGCTAAACTGGAAGGCCCATGTAAAATATCTAGTTGATGCGTGCAACAAGAGAACTAATTTGGTACGTAAACTAACGGGCACAAATTGGGGAGCAGATAGGAAATCCCTGCTAATGATTTATAAGTCCCTAATTAGATCTAAATTAGACTATGGGTGTCAGATTTATGGTTCGGCAACACCAACCACGTTACAACCCCTGAACATCATCCAAAACAAAGGCCTAAGAATAGCACTTGGAGCATTAAGCTGCACAAGAATCGAGAGGCTGGAAGTTGAAGCAAATGTACCCCCCCTCCACTACAGGCGCGAACTCCTTGCACTCCGATACGTCGCCAAAGTGCTCCGTAACCCTCGACATCCCTGCAAGGAAACGATGAACCAGCACGAGCACTTCACCAACTCCAGCCTAAATCCCCTTTCCATCAGGATCCGATCCTTGTGCGAGCAGTATTCAGTGCCACTGTGGTCAATAGAACAGATGGAAACCACATACTTACCACCGTGGAAAAACATCGCCCTGAAGGTCAACATCAACCAAGACCTCAAGAAAAAATCGTCTTCCACAGAAGAACTTAGACAGAAGACCCTGGAGACCATCAACAAGTACAATGACCACAGGGCACTGTACACTGATGGCTCCAAGTGAGGCCCCAAAACTGGGACGGGGTTATACAGCACCAAACCCGGATGATGTTCAGATTGCCGGACCATACGTGCATATATATCGCCAAACTCTTCGGTATATACAAAGCCATAGAAAATGCTCAATCGTCATATTCACAGACTCGTTAAGATTACTCCAATCAATTAAGACAGTTAACCATATGGAGAACTTTTTCTTGGGCAAAATCATTAGCACATTGCCGATAACTAACAAGTTCATTACTCTCTCTTGGGTTCCCAGCCATATTGGGATCTTCGGGAATGAGAAAGCGGACACCTTAACCAAAACTGACTTAGAAAAAGACTCTATTACAGACATACCTTTGGACATAGGAACCTTCAACTCTATACTAAGGAAACAATTACACGCCCACAGTCAACTCCAGTGGGACAACCTTCACATCTCGCACAAACAAAAGGAACACATAACAGACTGGTGGACATCATACAGAAACAACAGACGGGAGGAAATCGCCATAGCAAGACTGAGGATGAACTCGACCCGACTTACCCACCTAAACCTATACATAAACAGCGTATTTCCTCCCCAATGCAACACCTGCAACACTATACTATCCATAAGACACATACTCGTACACTGCTCAAGATACAACACACAGCGCTTAGCGCTTATACAACACTGTAAACTTAAAAAAAATCAGCTAAGCACTACAAATCTTTTGACCGATGACCGTTTACTTGTTGACAAAGTAGTATTTTATTTGCGCACTACAGGACTATTGTGGAAATTATAATGGTAGATTGAAAAGGATCGCAGGTTGACACCTGGCTTAATGACCTCATTATAGGTCGATAGCCTTAAAGATTAAAAAAAAAAATATATATATATATATATATATATATATATATATTAGGACATCAGACGTCGGCAGCCCTTGGCAGCAGACAGACGAGAACAGTCAATCTCGCTAGAGCTACTCTCTAGAGTTGACTCGTAATCGTAATAGCTTTGTCTTGGCAGTTACACTGCCACCCACTTCTGGGCATTTCCCAGCACATTTTCTTATCCGTCATTTTCGTATCTTCGTAGCTCTCCGGGATCCGCACGAGTCCTTACTGGCTCGTGAGACTTCTTCGTCGTCCGGCCCGGCGAAATCTAGAAATTCTATCGTAGTTTAGAAGAGTGTAGACACCGTACCCACTGGGCACACAGTGTGTCCTACCACGCGGCTGTCACCAGTCGCCAAAGGAAACTGTGTGACCCCTTTATATTATATTCATTAGCTCTGCTGAGCACATTTTATTTTCATGTAACAGTAGCCCCCCACCCCGAGGCGCAGGTTGGAGTCCTCACCTCCATCCCTGACAACTAGGAAGTCCTCCCCTGACGACCCCAATATTGACCCGGACAAGGCTAGACATGTGTTTCTCCATTCTGACCAGACCCGATTAGCTGACCTCAATCCATTCATGCTTAAAAAATGTCTATCTCAATTTACCGATGATATAAATCAAGTTAAAAAACTAAGAAGCGGAGACCTCTAAATTACCACCAACTCTGGGAGAGCTACACGCGACCTTCTCAAGGCCAGGAAGTTTCATTCCTTCGATGTTGTTGCATCCCTCCCTAGGTCACTCAACTCCTGCAGAGGAGTAATCTACTGTAGAGATTTGATGACCATAGTAGAATGTGAAATCCTCGATGAGATGAAATCCGAAGGCATATTAGATGTTAAATTCATAACGCGACTGGACCGAGAAAGGAACATGCGAGTGAACACGCCCCTCATAATTCTGACATTTAATTCAACAACCCTCCCTGAACACGTCAACATTGGATACATTCATGTTCCAACACGACCATATGTCCCCAACCCTTTACGCAGCAACAAATGTTTCAAATATGGTCACCTTGCCAAATTCTGCAGCAAACAATCAGTCATATGCGGTAAGTGTGCAGGCGAACATCCTACGGATGCTTGCTCTGCTAATGTGTTTCAATGCGTTAACTGTCCCTCCAATAACAACCATGCATCCACCTCCCGAGACTGTCCCACTTTCAAAATAGAAAAATAAATTTGTACAGAAAAAGCAAATTGTGGCATATCCTTTTACGAAGTAAGGAAGCGTGTGATGGAAAGACTAGTTACACCAACTAGTACCTCCGGAGCAACTTCCTATGCTTCGGCAGTAAAGAAAACCTATAGAACCATTGAAACACAAACAGTGAGCAAACACTCCAACAAGGACAAAGATCATCGCACAACTACCAAGCAAACTCACTCGCATCTTCCTTCCTCGGCCATCCCAGAGCTTCCCAAGCGTGTGCTTACACGTACGGAAGAGGATGTCCGCATGGAGACCTCCGTTTCTAATAAGCGATTTTAAGTCCCATTTCTACCCCAGAACGAAAATCCAAGGCTAAACACACCTCTCCCACTAAGGCCAAGAAAGGAAGAAACCGAAGCAGATTAAAAAAAAAAAAAAAAAAAAAAAAAAAAAAAAAATATAAAATATATATATATATATATATATATATATATATATATAATAATAATAATAATAATAATAATAATATATATATATATATATATATATATATATTATATATATACCAAGGTTTTTCCCCCTTACAAGGGAGGTAGCCAAAAAGGGAAAGGCATAAAAACACTCCCACCCATTTCATCTCTACATACACTCCACACCCCTCCCACGCTCCCTCTCATCTGAGCACCTCCTGGATGACGGGTCATCCCTGCACCCTGCCCACCGCCCTGGGTCAGAAGCAGTGTCGCAAGACACAGCACATCCACAGCAAGGCCGCTTCATTTAATCGGCGACCCCCCCTCTCCGTCCCCCCTTGCATATAAGGAGAGGACGGGGAGAAATCCCTTCGGGCTGCGTCAAAATTTACTCACACATACTACCCCACCCCCACCCCCCTGCCCATTCCTCCTCATGCAATCACAACATCATCCATATACAACCATTCTCCACTCACCTCTGTCTTCCGTCCTCTCCCTTCCTTCCTCAACAGTCATTCCCCTCTTCCCCAAAGCCCCCTTCACCCCATCCATCCACCTTATCCTAGGACGTCCCCTCATGTTCACTCCCTCCACATCTGCCTTCCATACCTCTTTTACTAGTCTTTCTTCACTCATTCTTTCCATGTGTCCAAACCATCCTAATATTCTTTCATCAACCTTATCTCCCAAATCCTTTTTCACCCCTGTTCTCCTCCTCACCTCCTCATTTCTCACTCTATCCAGCCTAGTAACCCCCACCATACTTCTCAGACACCTCATCTCAAACACATTCAAACTCCTTCTCTCTTCTTCTCTTATGTTCCACGTTTCTGCCCCATACAGTGCTGTTGGCACAATCACTCCTTCATACAGTCTCCTCTTCGCATCCATTCCCAAATGTCTATTCCTCATTACACTCTTTAATCCACCAAGGCATTTACTCGCTTCTCTCAATCTACATTCTACCTCCACCTTCACTCCACCTTTTCCTGCTACACTTACACCCAAGTATCTAAAACTATCCACTTCCTCCAGTCGCTCTCCCTTAATGTTCACTTCCAGTCTACTGCCACTTTCACCCCTTGTACATCTCATCACCTTACGTTTACCTACATTTATCTTTAGCTTTCTTCTATCACATACTCTCCCAAACTCTGCCACCAGCTTCCTCAATCCCTCCTCTGACCCTGCCACAAGCGCAGTGTCGTCCGCAAACAACAGCTGACTCACCTCCCACTTTTCTCCATTTTCTTTAACCATCTCCAATCCCTGACCCACTACCCTTGCATTCACCTCTCGCACCACCCCATCCATGTATAAGTTGAACAGCCAGGGCGACATAACGCATCCTTGACGAAGTCCCACCTTTACTTCAAACCACTCACTCTCTCCATTTCTAATCCTGACACAAGCTCTACTACTCTCATAAAAACTCTTGACAGCTCCTAGAAGCTTTCCTCCTATCCCATAAATCTGCATAACCTCCCACAGTGCCTTTCTGTCTACCCTATCATAAGCCTTTTCCAGATCCATAAAAGCCCAAAAAACATCCTTCCCCTTTCCTATAGCTTTCTCACATATCTGTCTTACCACAAAGATCTGATCTACACAACTTCTACCTGTCCTAAATCCACACTGTTCCTCACCAATTACTCCTTCTGTTCCTCTCCTAATCCTCTCAATTAAGATCCTCCCATAAGCCTTCCCTACTACACTTAACAAGCTAATCCCTCTGAAACTACTACATTCACACTTGTCCCCTTTTCCCTTGTAAAGAGGAACTATACAGGCACTTCTCGAGTCCTCCGGTACTCTAGCTTCTCTCCAGCAAACATTAAGTAACCTCACCAACCAGTCCACCATCACTGAACCTCCCTTTTTCAGACATTCTGCATGGCATCCATCCAGACCAGGCGCCTTACCTGCTTTCATCATCTTAACAACTGCCTTCACCTCATCCTTCCTTATTTCTCCTCCATTCTCCTCACTCATCACTCTCATTTTCTTCGCATTTCCCACTGCAGCTATCTTTCCTTCCCTATCCTCCTTCACATTTAGCAAATCCCTAAAATATTCTGCCCATCTTCCCCTTACTGCCATCTCTTCCATTATCATCTCTCCATCTGTACCTTTTACCTTTTCTTCTCTACTTGATTCGCCTCCTCTTCCTCTCTTAATTTCTTTCCAAAACATCTTTTTATTACTTTCAAAATTTTCTGTCATACTCCTACCCCATTTCACATCTGCTCTCCTCTTTGCCTCCTTTACCTTTTGCTTTACTTCTCTTTTCTTTTCTTTGTACGTCTCATATGATTCCCCCGTCCTCTTTTGTAACCAATCTGTGAATGCTCGCTTCTTCTCTTCTACAACCTTCTTTGTTTCCTCATCCCACCATTCACTACCCTTTCTTCTATTTCCCCCTGTACTTCTTGTTCCACACACCATCCTTGCACACTTTAAGACTCCCTCCTTGAACCATCCCCATTCCTCCTCCACCCCCATCTCTGCTCCATCCTTCACTCCCTCCCACTCCTCCTTCAGCTTCTTTTCGTACTCCTTCTCCTTTTCCTTTTCATTCAAGGAGTTCACTCTAAGAACCTCCCTACCTTTTGTCCCTTTCCTCTTTCTCCATCTATCCTCCACTCTCAGCTTACCTTCCACCAAAAAATGATCTGATATTCCCCCACCCTCTCCCCTTAGCACATGTACATCCTTAACTCTTCCTATCATAATCCTATTTACCACTACATAATCCATTAGCGCTCTATCTACCACCCTTTCCTCCACCACCCTCTCCCATGTGTACTTATGCTTGACTTTCTTCCGAAACACTGTATTTGCTATCATCAACTCTCTTTCTAGACACATTTCCACCATCAACTCTCCACTACGATTCTTTCCTGGAACTCCACACTTCCCAACCACTCCATCGATTGGACCATTTCCTACCCTAGCATTAAGGTCTCCCAGTACTATTACATTGACATTTCTTCCTAAACCCTCTATGCACTCATTTAAATCTATCCAAAAGGCCTCCCTTTCTTCCACGCTCTTCTCACTGCCAGGCCCATATGCACTTACAAAGACCCACATCTCCTTTCCCAGTTTCACCTTCATCCACATTATCCTTGAGGATAATAATAATAATAATAATAATAATAATAATAATAATAATAATAATAATAATAATAATAATAATAATAATAATAATAATAATAATAATAATAATAATAATAATAATAATAATAATAATAATAATAATAATAATAATAATAATAATAATAATAATAATAATAATAATAATAATAATAATAATAATAATAATAATCCAGTGGAATTGCCGAGGTGTTAGAAGTAAAGTAAACGACCTTGTAATTTTTATCTCCCTAAACAACCCCTCAGTAATATGTCTACAGGAAACACTCCTCAAGCCCAGTGTTGATTTTACACTCAAAAACTTTACCATATATAGGAAGGGCAGGTTAGCGCCTGGAGGGGGGTCGCAGTTGCAGTCAGCGACTGCCTTCCCCAAGTGGAATTACCACTATCCACTAACTTGGAGGCAGTCGCAATTTAAAACCAAACTGCAAAACAAACTCGTCACCATCTGCTCCATTTACCTACCTCCCGACCCTCAATTCCCACTAGAGGAGGTAAACAAATTGATAAGAGAACTACCCCACCACAAACTCATAGTGGAAGATTTCAACTCCCACCATCACATGTGGGGTAGCAACAAAACATCTCGTCGAGGGGAGCAGATGGACGAGGTGCTAAATAACAACAACCTGATCCTCCTAAATACTGGCAATCCCACTCGTGTAGACAATACTAGGGGTTCCTTCACATGTATTGATTTATCCATATCATCTCCTGCGTTGTCTGATGTTATCGAATGGACCACGCATGACGACACCATACTTAGCGATCATTTCCCAGTAATAATAAAAATAGGGGGTGACCACGCTACGGCTACTCCAGCCTACGGAGACAACCCACCCCCTCCCTGTCCCAAATTTAACATCACAAAAGCCAACTGGGAAATGTATCGCACAACCACCAACGTCAACATCACAGGGGATAATATGGATGACAAAATATCAAATTTATCAAACTCCATTTTGAATTCAGCTCATAAGCATATACCAGAAACCTCGGTATTTCACAAGCATAGAGTTCCTTGGTGGACATCAGACTGCAGAAAAGCACTTTGCAAGTGGAATAGGGCTTACCGTACTTTTAAAAATAACCCGATTGCACCAAGCTTTATTAATTTTAAAAAAGACGCAAGCAGAGGCCCGTAAAACCATCAAACATGCCAAACGAAAGTCTTGGCATGATTACATCTCGACAATAAACATAAACACTCCTCTAACACAAATCTGGTCAGCCGTCCGAAGAATCGACGGCAAATATACCCCAAACATCAAGACCCTGACCATTGGAAACACGTTTGTAGATGCTGCCATGGACATCGCAAACACAATAGCAGACACATTTACGCAAACAAGCAACACGAATAACTATTTTCCAACCTTCTTACAACACAAAGATGGGAAGTAGAACCACTGATCTTCCATACACAGACACACCACGACTATAACATCCCCTTCCAACTACACGAGCTTGAACAAGCCTTAAGCTCGTGAAGAGGAACCTCTGGTGGCCCAGACGGGATTAGATATGAGATGTTGCAACATTTGAATTCAATTTCACTGAAAAAAATACTAGAAATATACAACGCAATTTGAATTAATAAAAAATTCCCCAAAACATGGAAACATGCCCACGTCATACCTATTCTTATAAAGGGGAAGGACCCAAAGAGTCCTTCCTCTTATCGCCCAATGGCGCTTACCAACTGCTTATGCAAAGTATTAGAACGTATGGCCAATAACAGATTAAAATTCATTCTAGTCCCAAAATTTAATAGTTCCTGCCCAATGTGGTTTCAGGAAAAATACAAGTAGTCTTGACCATTTGGTCAACTTAGAACACGATATTCTCTCAAGTTTCGAGAGGAAAGACTTCCTTGTTGCTTGCTTTTTAGATTTAGAAAGTGCCTACGACATGGCATGGCGACGTGGTATCCTCGAAAAACTCTATGCACTTGGCCTTAGAGGGAATCTCCCTATTTTCATTCAAAATTTATTAAAAGAACGAACATTTTCCGTTAAAAATCAAAATTACTATTCAACAGTACGCACACAAGAAAATGGCGTACCACAGGGAAGTGTGTTAAGTCCCACATTATTTATGTTTCTTATAAACGATATTCTACCCGTTCCACCTCGGAACCTTAAATACTCATTATATGCTGACTACGTCGGAATCTGGCATTCCTCATCGAACGCCAAGTTTTCCCGTTCTGGCGTACAACTGGCCCTGGACTCGCTCCAGGACTGGTCTGACAAATGGGGATTTAAGTTTTCGGAATTAAAGTCAACAGTAATTGTATTTTCACGCAGAGCCCAGGCAGAAATAAATCTGCAAGTACATGGTAATCCCATTCCAGTGCAAAATTCAACCTTTTTCCTTGGCCTGAAACTGGACTCCAGGCTAAACTGGAAGGCCCATGTAAAATATCTAGTTGATGCGTGCAACAAGAGAACTAATTTGGTACGTAAACTAACGGGCACAAATTGGGGAGCAGATAGGAAATCCCTGCTAATGATTTATAAGACCCTAATTAGATCTAAATTAGACTATGGGTGTCAGATTTATGGTTCGGCAACACCAACCACGTTACAACCCCTGAACATCATCCAAAACAAAGGCCTAAGAATAGCACTTGGAGCATTAAGCTGCACAAGAATCGAGAGGCTGGAAGTTGAAGCAAATGTACCCCACCTCCACTACAGGCGCGAACTCCTTGCACTCCGATACGCCGCCAAAGTGCTCCGTAATCCTCGACATCCCTGCAAGGAAACGATGAACCAGCACGAGCACTTCACCACCTCCAGCCTAAATCCCCTTTCCATCAGGATCCGATCCTTGTGCGAGCAGTATTCAGTGCCACTGTGGTCAACACCAACCAAGACCTCAAGAAAAAATCGTCTTTCATAGAATAACTTAAACAGAAGACCCTGGAGACTATCAAGAAGTACAATGACCACAGGGTACTGTACACTGATGGCTCCAAGTGAGGCCCCAAAACTGGGACAGGGTCATACTGCACCAAAACCCGGATGATGCTCAGATTGCCGGACCATACGTGCATATATATCGCCAAACTCTTCGGTATATACAAAGCCATAGAAAATGCTCAATCTGAAACACATAGTAACTTCGTCATATTCACAGACTCGTTAAGCGCACTCCAATCAATTAAGACAGTTAACCATATGGAGAACTTTTTCTTGGGAAAAATCATTAGCACATTATCGATAACTAACAAGTCCATTACTCTCTCTTGGATTCACAGCCACATTGGGATCTCCGGGAACGAGAAAGCGGACACTTTGGCCAAATCTGCCTTAGAAAAGGACTATATCATAGACATACCCCTGGACACGGGAACTTTTAACTCCATCCTAAGAAAACAATTACACGCCCACAGGCAACTCCAGTGGGACAATCTTCACATCTCGCACAAACAAAATGAACACGTAACAGACTGGTCGACATCATACAGAAACAATATATGGGAGGAAATCGCCATAGTAAGACTCAGAATGAACTCAGCCTACCTCACCCATCTAAACCCATACATAAATGGCGCATTTCCTCCCCAATGCAACACATGCACTACCATATTATCCATAAGACACCTACTCATACAGTGCTCAAAATACAACACACAGCGCCAAGTGCTTATACAATACTGCAAACTGAAAAAAATCACTTAAACACTACAAATATTTTGACCGATTACAAATTACTTATTGACAAAGTAGTATTTTATTTGCGCACAACAGGACTATCATGGAAACTATAATGGTAGATTAAAAAGGATTGCAGGTTCACACCAGGCTTAATGACCTCATTATAGGTCGATAGCCTTAAAGATAAAAAAAAAAAAAAAAAAACACTCAGGACATCAGACGTCGGCAGCTCTTGGCAGCAGACTGTCCGTACCTGCACGAGCATACTTATACACGCTAGGACTACTCCTTAGAGTTAACTTGTTCACTTAATCCAACTTTACGTTGGATAGCCTTGTTGGCAGTGAACACTGCCACCCACTTCTTTGCATTTCCCAGCACTCTAACCTTTTGCCATTTTTTCGCCATTTCGTAGCCCTTCGGGATCCGCACGAGCCCTTGTCGGCTCGTGAGACTTCTCTGTCGTCCGGCCCGTTGAAATCTTGTAAATTCTGTCGTAGTTTAGAAGTAGTGTAGACCCCGTACCCACTGGGCACACAGTGGTCCTACTACGCGGCTGTCACCAGTCGCCAAAGGAAACTGTGTGACCCCCGTTATATTTATTCTTTTGCTCTGCTGAGCACATTTTTTTGTGTACCAGGGGTCTCGTCCCCCCACCCCGACGCGCATGATGGAGTCCTCAACTCCATCTCTGCAAACTAGGAAAACCTCACCTGACGACCCTAATATCGACCCGGACAAGGCTAGACATGTTTTTCTACATTCCGACCAAACCCGCTTAGCTGACCTCAACCCATTTATGATAAAGAAATGTCTGTCCCAATTTACTGACGATATTAACCAAGTAAAAAAACTTAGAAGCGGAGACCTCAAAATCACCAAGGCCAGAAAATTTCATTCCTTCGATGTTGTTGCATCCCTCCGTAAGTCACTCAACTCCTGCAGAGGAGCAATCCACTGCAGAGATTTGATGACCTTGGACGAGTGTGACATCCTCGAAGAGATGAAGTCTGAGGACATTCTGGACGTTAAATTTATTACGCGACTATACCGAGAAAGGAACATGCGAGTGAACACGCCCCTCATAATCCTCACGTTCAATTCTACAACCCTCCCTGATCATGTCAAAATTGGATATATCCATGCTCCAACACGACCATATGCCCCCAACCCTTTGCGCTGCAACAAATGTTTCAAATATGGTCACCTAGCCAAATTCTGCAGCAAGCAAACAGTCATACGGTAAGTGTGCAGGCGAACATCCTACGGATGCTTGCTCTGTTAATGTGTTTCAATGCGTCAACTGTCCCTTCAATAACAATCACGCATCCACCTCCCGAGACTGTCCCACTTTCAAAATAGAAAAATAAATCTGTACAGAAAAAACAACTTGTGACATATCCTTTTACGAAGCAAGGATGCGTGTGATGGAAAGACTAGTTACCCCAACTAGTACCTTCGGAGCAACTTCCTATGCTTCGGCTATCAAAAAACGCACAGAACTATTGGAACGCAAACAGAGAACAAGCACTCCAAAAAGGATAAAGAACACCGCCAAACTAGCAAGCAAACACACTCGCACCTCCGGTTCCCAAAAACGATTTCTAAGTCCTATTTCTAGCCCAGACCGTTCATCCGGGGCTAAACACACCTCTCCTACTAAGGCCAAGAAAGGAAGAAACCGAAGTAGATAAAAAAAAAAAAAAAAAAAAAAAAAAGTAAATAAACACATAAATAAATACAAAATAAATAAATAAATAAATAAATAAACAAATAAATAAATAAATAAATAAATAAATAAATAAATAAATAAATAAATAAAAATGAAAATAATCCAGTGGAATTGCCGAGGTGTTAGAAGTAAATTAAATGACCTAGTATTTTTAAACTCCCTAAACAATCCCTCAGTCATATGTCAACAAGAAACACTCCTTAAGCCTAGTGTCAAGTTCAAACTTAAGAACTTTACCACCTATAGGAAGGATAGGTTGGCGCCTGGAAGGGGGAGGGGTTGCAGTTGCAGTCAGCTACTGCCTTCCCCAAGTGGAATTATCACTAGCCACCACCTTGGAAGCAGTCGCTATCAAAACAAAGCTGCATAATAAACTCGTCACCATCTGCTCCATTTACCTACCTCCCAACCCTCGTTTCCCACTAGAGGAAGTAAAGAGGTTGATAAAACAACTACCCCACCACAATCTCATAGTGGGAGATTTTAACTCCCACCATCGCATGTGGGGTAGCGACAAAACCTCTCTTCGAGGGGAGCAGATGGAAGAAGTGCTCAACACCAACAACACTGGCAGTCCCACTCGAGTAGACGATACTAGGGGTTCCTTTTCTTGTATAGATATATCCATATCATCTCCTGCGTTGTCTGACATCACACAATGGAATACGCATGACGACACCATGACGACTTAGCAATCATTTCCCAGTAATATTAAAAATAGGGGTTACCACGCTACGGCTGCTCCAGCCTACGGAGACAACCCACCCCCTCCCTGTCCCAAATTCAATATTACAAAGACAACTGGGAAATGTATCGCACAACCACCAACGTCAACATCACAGGGGATATTATGGATGACAAAATATCAAATATAACTATTTCAATTTTGAATTCAGCACAAAAGCATATACCAAAAACCTCGGTATTTCACAAGCATAGAGTTCCTTGGTGGACATCAGACTGCAGAAAAGCACTTTGCAAGCGGAATAGGGCTTACCGTACATTTAGAAATAATCCAATTGCACCCAGCTTCATTACTTTTAAAAAAGCTCAAGCAGAGGCCCGTAAAACAATCAAACAAGCAAAACGAAAGTCTTGGCATGACTACATCTCAACAATAAACATAAACACCCCTCTAACACAAATCTGGTCAGCCGTCCGAAGAATCGACGGCAAATATACCCCAAACATCAAGACCCTGACCATTGGAAACACATTTGTAGATACTCCCACCGACATCGCAAACACAATAGCAGACACATTTACACAAACAAGCAACACAAATAACTATTTTCCAACCTTCCTACAACATAAACAAAGACGGGAAGCAGAACCCCTGATCTTCCATACACAGACACACCACGACTACAACACTCCCTTCCAACTTCACGAGATTGAACAAGCCTTAAACTCGTGCAGAGGAACCTCTGGTGGCCCAGATGGGATTAGGTATAAGATTCTGCAACATTTGAATTCAATCTCTCAATTTTTTTTTTACTAGAATTACACAACACAATTAGGATTAGTCAGGAATTCCCAAAAACATGGAGACATGCCCACGTCATACCTATTCTCAAAAAGGGGAAGGACCCACATTGATATATTGAAACACAAAAAGTCACAAGAGGTCACTAAGTGCACGAATTTTTCAAAAAACAGAAAACACAAAAGAATATCGAACATAAGATCACTATAAAACATAAACCGAACATTGATAAAATGCAAAAACACTGCGCTGTTTACGTTCGTCGATCACTGTTTTTAATACTATGTTGCCGCTGAATGTCTTGGTAGAACAGAAGGACGACGAGGAAAGTTCGATCACGTGACTGCGTACTGACGTATGTAACTTGAAGGAACGTGCTCATGAATTCATCCTGACGTGTTAGGTGAAGTCACTGGTGTAATTAGAGTTGTGACGTGCTGTGACGTAAGTACAGCTTTGGTGCAAGAGATTACGTCACTGTAATGCCATGAAGAGGAGTTCAGATTAGCAGGACCCACGTGTAGACCTCAGCTCAGTCCGCTCGTGACCTCAGCTAGAGACCTCGTTTTTCTGCACAGACACCAGCTAGCGAATACTTGTGAAATTTATATCTCCGAATAGTGTTAAGTGATTGTGTTGTGTTTTTGTAATTGTATACGTATAGCGCTATACAGTTACAGATATAAGATAAAATGTAGTGTTCTATCTAAATTCAAAACAGTATTCTGTTACTGTACTCCAAAGGTAGGAGAAATAGTATAAGGTAAGCAGAGTAAGCTTCGCGTATTTAGTTTATTAGAGACCGCTTTGATTTTGTTGTTGTTGTTGATTTGTATTTTCTCTTTGTCGTTTTTATTGATAAAGGAGGAGCGAAATGGCTTGTGAAGGTTGCGTGAACCTAGAGGTCCGTCTCAGGATGTGTAAGGAGGAAATTCGTCTTCTCAGGAGTGCGCTCCGTGAGAAGAGTGAACCCTCCCCACAACCCAAAGAGCGTTCCACTTCTTCCCCTACTGTCACTGCCATGAGCGAGTGGCGCTCCGTGGGGTCCCGTTTGTCGAGCCTGCGTTCGGTAGACGTGTGCCCTGTGGAGCAACAGTTGGCTCTAGCCAATCGTTTTGCTCTACTAGATGATGAAGTGGCTGAAAACCAGGAGTTCTTGGTGGTGGGGGACTCCATGGTGCGAGGCTATGACGACATCCTGCAGCGGAAGACTAAGCGACGTTGCAAGCTTGTATGTCAACCGGGCCGTGGGATCGCCGATTGTACCCAGTCCATCAGGGAGCAAGGACGGAAGAACAAGGTTACGATTGTTCATACGGGAAGTAACGATGTAGGTGGGGTGAGATCAGAGGAGCTTGTTCGGAATTACAAGGTCCTCCTTCAGGAGATGAAGGAACGTGGGAGCCGTCACGTAGTCTGTGGGATCCTCCCAAGGATCTACGCAGGCTCGTGTTGGAACAGTAGAGCCATAGGGATCAATGATAGGATATCGCAGTTGTGCACACAATTGGGATACCACTTTCTTGATCCTTGGTATCTCTTTTCTAGGCGTCATGACCTTTACGCTTCTGATGGGATCCACCTTACCCGCAGAGGCAAAGATGTTCTTACAAACCTCATTGTGGGAGTTTGTAATGAATTAGCTCCTTTTTTAGGGTAGAAGCCCAAAGGGAAGGGGAAATAGAATGTACTTGGGAAAACAGTGTAGAGTATAGCATTAATGTAGAACAATGTGCCAGTATAGGACAAAATATAATTTTAGGATATAATGTCGGTAGAGGACGAAATATTACATTAGGATGTAATGTCATAGGACAAAATGTCGCAATGGGATGTAATGACAGTGGAGGACAAAATATCACGATAGGATGTAATGATAATGGAGGAGAAAATATCACGGTAGGATATAATGTCAGTGGAGGACAAAATATAATTTTAGGAAGGGATACCGGACAGAATGTCAATGAAGGCCAAAATATCATGATAGGATGTAATGACAGTGGAAGACAAAAGATCACGATGGGATGTAATTATAGTGGAGGAAAAAATATCACGGTACGATATAAATATAATTTTAGGAAGGGATGCCGGACATAATGTCAATGAACGACGGGAGGCTGGCGTGAATCACGGTGACTTAGGGGGACAAAATGTACAAAAGAGATCGGATGACCGTGATCGACCAGATGTCCGTGATGGGGGAAATGTTAATATTAATTTTGATGGGAGAAATGTCAATGAGGCATTGAATGTCAATGAAGGACCAAATGATAATATAGAGCAAGGTATAAATAAAAAACAAAATGATAATCTAAGACATGATATTGAAACTCAAAATGTGTCAAAAAGAAATAATCACGAGTTTCTTAAAGCCATATACTTTAATGCTCGTAGTATTAGGAACAAATTTCAAGAAATACAGGCGTATGTCAAAAGCAAAAATCTCGATATGATAGGAATAACTGCGACATGGTTAAATGGTACAGAGTTCGAAGCTGAATTTAATATTGCGGGATTTAAACACTTTCATCAGGATAGAAACCACAAGAAAGGTGGGGTTGTTCTGTTGTACGTTAAAAACAATGTTCATGCTTGTGGTTTTGAGAAAGTGAAACAGGATGCATATGATAGTTTGTGGGTTGAGTTAACCCAAACAAATGGACAAAAAATGAATATAGGTGTAATATATAGGCTAAAGACATTATCATTAGCAGACGACAAACTGTTATTTCAAGAACTGTCTAGTTTCTGCAACCGGGATTTATTGATAATGGGTGATTTCAATTTTACTGACATCGATTGGATGACCCTTGAACATGGCTATATAGGTAGTCGCTTGATTGATTTTCTTGGTGACAATTACTTAATTCAGCATGTAAAAGAGCCCACAAGATATGGAAACTTACTCGATCTATTGATCACTAGCCGCGAAAGTATGGTAACTGATGTAGAAGTCAGTGAATCTGTTGCAAATAGCGATCACAACTTAGATTCAAACTCATAAACAATTTTAGAATAGATACTTGTGTTTCTAAAATACCCGATTTCAGTAAAGCTTATTTCATAAGACTACGTCAGGAGCTTCAGCTTACAGATTGGGAGGCAAAATTAAACGAAAGACCTGTAGATCAGATGTGGGAAATATTCCAAAATACGCTCACTAAGATGATTCAAACTTACATTCCTTTTAATATCAGACCTCCCCCAAATCAGGCTCGCCCAAAGTGGCTCGACAAAGAGACTGAAAAAAGTATTGCTAAAAAGAGACAGGCTTATAAGAAATATAAGTGCTCGGGTGCATCTAATGACTATGAAAGTTATGTAACAATACAGAGAGATTTAAAAAAGACAATAAGAAAAAGAAAACGACAATACGAAATGAACATCGCTGATAAATCCAAAGAGGATCCCAAAGAATTCTATAGTTACATTAGAGATAAAAAGGTTGTTAGGAATCACATTGGTCCACTATTATCTGCTGACGGTCAACTTAAATATTCAAATGAAGGAATGTGTAATGTCTTAAACAATTATTTTAGCTCGGTATACGTAAACGAAACACCTCAAAGTGAATTCCAAATTGAAACCTGTGAAAAGTCTAGGGTAAATTTACTCACTACGGTAAATATAACAAAAGAAAAAATTAAAAGGTGTATAGATAAACTCAAAGTTAATAAAACACCAGGGCCTGACGGTTGGCATCCAAAAATCTTAAAGGAAATGAAAAATGAGATTGTTGTTCCATTAGAAATTATTTTCAAGAAATCCATCATATCCGGAGATGTCCCAAGAGAATGGAAGCTACCTAATGTTACTCCCATATTCAAAAAAGGTGACAAAAAGAAGCCAAATAACTATAGGCCTATAAGTTTGACTTCAATCGTAGGAAAAATAATGGAAACTATCATTAGAGATGCTATCGAACATCATTTAGAAAGTAACCGTTTGATAAATGATAGCCAGCATGGTTTCAGACGGAAACGTTCTTGCGTGACTTACTCGAATTCTACAACACAGTTATCTCGAATTATGACAAAAGAAACAGTATAGATTTGATATATCTAGACTTTGCAAAAACTTTTGATACCGTCCCACACGAAAGACTACTTACTAAATTAGCTTTACACGGAATAAGTGGTAGCCTATTAGGTTGGACTAGTAATTGGTTGAATGGTCGAAAACAAAGAGTTGTTTTAAATGGAAAAACTTCTAGATGGAAAAATGTTACAAGTGGAGTTCCCCAGGGTTCCGTTCTTGGGCCACTTCTATTCGTAGTATATATAAATGATATAGACCATGGACTAAAATCTACTGTTTCCAAATTTGCTGATGATACAAAACTGTGCGGAGTGGCAAATGATCACTCAAACCAATTAGATATTCAAGAAGATTTAGATAAATTACAGCAATGGTCTGAAAAGTGGCTAATGAAATTGAACACAAGTAAATGCAAGGTAATGCACATAGGTAAAAATAACAGTAAGTACGATTACAAGTTATTTGGAAATTCGTTAACAAAAGTGGATAGTGAAAAAGATCTCGGCGTAATTATCAGTAACGACCTCAAATCATCCAAGCAGTGTATTTCAGCCTCTGAGAAAGCAAATAAGATTCTAGGACTGATTGAGCGATCTTTTGATTTCAAAAGTCCATCACTCATTAACAAGCTATATAAATCGTTAGTTCGTCCATATTTGGAATATGCTGTTTCCGTATGGTCACCGAATCTCATTAAAGACATTGACAGACTAGAAAAAGTACAACGGCGAGCCATAAAACTGATTCCAAATATAAAAGATAAATCATACGAAAATCGACTAAAACACATGAATCTGTTTTCCCTAAAAAAGCGTAGACTCAGAGGTTACTTGATACAGGTCTTTAAGATTTTAAAGAGAATTGACAACATCAAAAGTGACAAAATTTTCACATTGAATGAGAATCAGACAAACTGTCCGGAAATAGATTCAATTTGAAAGTAGGTAGAAACAACTTTGCCAGCCGCATAGTTAATGAATGGAACAAACTTCGTGCACAGGTAGTGCAATGTAGTTCAGTTCGAAGCTTTAAGAATCATTTAGATAAACACCTAAGCAAGATGCTGTAATGACTATAATTTATCTTTTATTATTTGTTTTTGTTTTGTTATCATTTGTCTGTCTGATTTTCATTTATCATTAGTTATATGTCAATTTATTATTATTTACTATTTACCTGTTTGTTTATTATTTAACTATACCTATGCATTTATTTATGTATTCTATTTGTTATTTAAATTATTATAGTTTTCATTTATTATTTTATTATCATTATGATTTTTTTCGCATCCGACCTAGATATGGACCAAAAGCTCTCCTGTCGGCATGCTCCGCCTTTGTGATCCTTTGTAATCCTTTGAGATTGCGACCCCAAGACGAAGATTTCTGCAACGTTGGTGATTCTCCGCGTCAATAACAGCCGGCTGCGTAAGAGTAATGGTTGTATAACCCTGACCATTTGTTTCAGTAGAGAATGGTGCACGTAGAAAAGTCTAGTTACAGCTAAATCTAGCAGTGTAGATGTATCCATAAAGAGGGTCTCCTAGCAGTATGACGTAGGGAATCGTAGAACTGCAAATTGATCCAGGGGCACGAGATAGAGAAATAGCTGGAAGGGTGCTTGTAGAGTAGTTGAAGTGGATCTTAAATGTTTGTGACGTTCTGACTAAAACGTTTTGAAACTGTCGTGTGAGAGGCTTGTACACAGTGATGTCTGGCAATTTTTGTCGTTGATGTGTGAACCTCGTAGCCAGGTGGGAACCAAGATGAGCATGTACGTCTGAGGAGAGGATGTGGAGCAGAGTTGTAACATATAAAACGTGATGAAAGGTTTGGGTGGGTAACAGAGTTCTCTCGCACCGTAAATGTACATAGAAATAACACGGTTATTCACTTCACTGATTGTATAACGTTGTAGTTTACTAAGTCACTCTAGAGAATTCTAACACCGCGCCACCGTTTTATGTTTGGAAGGTAGCGCGGCAAATAAAATATTTTGTTTTGTTTTCTGTATATTTCTAACATAACAAGTTTTGTCATATACTTCGAAGTAAATGCAATGTGACACAATTGTAAACCACACCCAGACACGTTTTTATAGAAATATATTTGAGGTACACGTAAACCAGTTCACAAGTAACCCAAGTCAATACCCATACTCTATCTCTGACCCTCTCTGTTCCTCTTCCTGTCTATCCTACGATTAAGTAGACTCATTGAGTTACCAATTTCTATATGTTTTTCTATTCTTTCTACTTCTTAACTGATTTTTTACATTCTACTTTGTCACCATTTTCTTTATTATAAAATACTTTATTTCTGATTTGTTAATCTGACCTTTGGGTTACTTTGAAATTAATTCTATTTTAACTTCTGATTTTTCCATTCTGAGTTCTGCGTCTTCCGTATTTGTATGTTATCATGCCTTATCGTTGTGTCGAGTGATTACCATAATGTGTCATGAGTCCCGATACGACTTGTTCCATAACACATTTCTTATCTCTGAAACCCGTATTTCTGAGTGCGTTTTTCTACATTTTATCCTCACTACATTACAATAGAATACAATACACACACACACACACACACACACACAAACACACACACACACACACACACACACACACACACACACACACACACACACACACACACACACACACACACACACACACACACACACACACACACACACACACACACACACACATATATATATATATATATATATATATATATATATATATATATATATATATGTATATATATATATATATATACATACATATACCAAGGCTTTCCCCTTACAAGGGAGATAGCTAAAAAGGGAAAGGCATAAAATCATTTCCACCCATTCGATCCCTGAATACACTCCACACCCCTCCACCCTCCCTCTTATCTGAGCACCTCCTGGATGACGGGTCATCCCTGCCCTGGATCAGAAGCAGTGTCGCAAGACAGCACATCCACAGTAAGGCCGCTTCATTAAATCGGCGACCCCCCCTCTCCGTCCCCCATTGCATAAATGGAGAGGACGGGGAGAAATCCCTTCGGGCTGCGTCAAATTTTGCTCACGCATACTACCTCACCCCCCCCCCCGCCCATTCCACCTCATGCAATCACAACATCATCCATATACAACCATTCTGCATTCACCCGCATTCTGTCCTCTCCCGTCCTTCCTCAACAGACATTCCCCTCTTCCCCAAAGTCCCCTTCACCCCATCCATCCACCTCATCCTAGGACGTCCCCTCATGTTCACTCCCTCCACATCTGCCTTCCATACCTCTTTTACTAGTCTTTCTTCACTCATTCTTTCCATGTGTCCAAACCATCCTAATATTCTTTCATCAACTCTATCTCCCAGCTCCTTTTCCACCCCTGTTCTCCTCCTCACCTCCTCATTTCTCACTCTATCTAGCCTAGTAACCCCCATCATACTTCTCAGACACCTCATCTCAAACACATTCAAACTCCTTCTCTCTTCTTTTCTTATGTTTCATGTTTCTACCCCATACAGTGCTGTTGGCACAATCACTCCTTCATACAGTCTCCTCTTAGCATCCATTCCCAAATGTCTATTCCTCATTACACTCTTTAATCCACCAAGGCATTTACTCGCTTCTCTCAATCTACATTCTACCTCCACCTTCACTCCACCTTTTCCTGCCACATTTGCACCCAAGTATCTAAAACTATCCACTTCCTCTAGTCGCTCTCCCTTAATGCTCACTTCCAGTCTACTGCCACTTTCACCCCTTGTAAATCTCATCACCTTACTTTTACCCACATTTATCTTTAGCTTTGTTCTATCACATACTCTCCCAAACTCTGCCACCAACTTCCTCAATCCCTCCTCCGATCCTGCCACAAGCGCAGTGTCGTCCGCAAACAACAGCTGGCTCACCTACCACTTTTCTCCATTTTCTTTAACCATCTCCAATCCCTTGCCCACTACCCTTGCATTTACCTCTCGCACTACCCTATCCATGTACTAGTTGAACAGCCAGGGCGACATAACGCATCCTTGACGAAGTCCCACCTTTACCTGAAACCACTCACTCTCTCCATTTCCAATCCTGACACAAGCTCTACTACTCTCATAAAAACTCTTGACAGCTCCCAGAAGCTTTCCTCCTATCCCGTGTAGCTGCATAACCTCCCGCAGTGCCTTTCTGTCTACTCTATCGTAAGCCTTTTCCAGATCAATAAAAGCCCAAAAAACATCCTTCCCCTTTCCTATAGCTTTCTCACATATCTGTCTTACCACAAAAATCTGATCTACACAACTTCTACCTGTCCTAAATCCACACTGTTCCTCACCAATTACTCCTTCTGTTCCTCTCCTAATCCTCTCAATCAAGATCCTCCCATAAGCCTTCCCAACTACACTTAACAAGCTAATCCCTCTGAAACTACTACATTCACACTTGTCCCCTTTTCCTTTGTAAAGAGGAACTATACAGGCACTCCTCCAGTCCTCCGGCACTCTACCCTCTCTCCACCAAACATTAAATAACCTCACCAACCAGTCCACCATCACTGCACCTCCCTTTTTCAGACATTCTGCATGGCATCCATCCAGACCAGGTGCCTTACCTGCTTTCATCATCTTAACAACTGCCTTCACCTCATCCTTCCTTATTTCTCCTCCATTCTCCTCATTCAACATTCTCATTTTCCTCGCATTTCCCACTGCAGCTATCTTTCCTTCCCTATCCTCCTTCACATTAAGCAACTCCCTAAAATACTCTGCCCATCTTCCCCTTATTGTCTTCTCTTCCATTATCATCTCTCCATTTGGACCTTTTACCTTTTCTTCTCTACTTGATTCGCCTCCTCTTCCTCTCTTAATTTCTTTCCAAAACATCTTTTTATTACTTTCAAAAATTTCTGTCATACATCTGCTCTCTTCTTTGCCTCATTTACCTTTTTCTTTACTTCTCTTTTCTTTTCTTTGTACCTCTCATATGACTCCCTCGTCCTATTTTGTAACCAATTTGTGAAAGCTCGTTTCTTCTGTTCTACAACCTTCTTTGTCTCCTCATCCCACCATTCACTACCCTTTCTTCTATTTCCTCCTGTCCTTCTTGTTCCACACACCATCCTTGCACACTTTATGACTCCCTCCTTGAACCATCCCCATTCCTCCTCCACACCCAGCTCTACTCTATCCTTTACTCCCTCCCACTCCTACTTCAGCTTCTTTCCGTACTCCTTCTCCTTTTCCTTTTTATTCAAAGAGTTCACTCTAAGCACCTCCCTACCTTTTGTCCCTTTCCTCTTTCTCCATCTATACTCCACTCTCAACTTACCTTCCACCAAAAAATGATCTGATATTCCCCCACCCTCTCTCCTTAGCACATGTACATCCTTAACTCTTCCTATCATAATCCTATTTACCACTACATAATCCATTAGCGCTCTATCAACCACCCTTTCCTCCACCACCCTCTCCCATGTGTACTTATGCTTGACTTTCTTCCGAAACACTGTATTTACTATCATCAACTCTCTTTCTAGAAACATTTCCACCATCAACTCTCCACTACGATTCTTTCCTGGAACTCCACATTTCCTAACCACTCCATCAATTGGACCATTTCCTACCCTAGCATTAAGGTCTCCCAGTACTATTACATTGACATTTCTTCCTAAATCCTCTATGCACTCATTTAGATATATCCAAAAGGCCTCCCTTTCTTCTACAATCTTCTCACTGCCAGGCCCATATGCACTTACAAAGACCCACATCTCTTTCCCCAGTTTCACCTTCATCCACATTATCTTTGAGGAAACCTCCTTCCACTCCACTACCCGTTTACCTATCTCTTCACTTACTAGAATAGCCACCCCTTCCCTCCCTTGCCCTCTCTTCACTCCTGATAACCTCCCACTTACACTCCCAAACTTACACTCACCCTTCCCTTTCAACTTAGTTTCACTCAAAGCCAACACATCCATCTTTCTTCTCACAAACACACTACCTATCTCTTCCCTTTTACTCTCATCTGTACCACATCCACGCACATTAAAAGACCCAAACCTTAGGGTGCTGGTCCGAGAACTTCCAGACCCTCTTATGCCTTCTCTTTTTTGTTTAGGAATGTCCCCTGTAGGGCTACAAGGAGAAGGATGCCTAGTCCCAATCCCCGTCCCTTTCTTCTCGCCTCTTACGATCCAAGTGGGAATACTTGGTGGCAATATTCTTTTCCCCCACCACAGGGAATTCCCCCATCACAGAAAAAGAATACTCAGAGAAATGGTACAGGAGAGCAACAAGGGGTTGGAGGACATCATAACGGAGGGACAGTCGTAGTATAAAAGTGTCATCATTTCTCTATGAACAGAGTTTTCCTCTATCATAGACAAAATGATGTGTGGCTCTGGTCCGTAGGGTCGCCCCATATAGACCCTAAAGTATCAACTGCATGCTACTTTGCCACAATAACAAGCAGCCAATACCCCAGATGGGGTATATGTATGTATGTATATGTATGTATGTATGTATGTATATATATGTGTGTGTGTATATATGTATATATATATATATATATATATCAATTGATGCATTGATGATCTTCTTGTGTAGAGTTTCAATACGTCTAACTATAGACTTGGCTTCAGGAGGTAACTTTGCTATCGCAGGTCCAAAGGACATGATTCAAACTCAGAAGGGAGAAGAGTAGCGTTTTACTGGAGCTTGACGTTTCGTACACTATGTACATTTTCAAAAGCAATGACAAAAGGTCAGAATACATAGACTTATATTGTAAAGGAGAGGATCATAGTGAACATAAAGAGAACCAATAGGAAATTGTGGTGTGAGGGAACCTATGGGAGAACAGAACGCCGTATATGGGTCAGCCAATCAGAGGCTTGGAATGATGCGTCAGGGAGTAGAGGTCATCAGTCGCGTATTAGGCTTCGGGCGAAGCACATCTCTCCTGGCGGACGGTATGACCATGAATTCCTGTGACTGAATATTCATGGTGGGCATGTTGGCTTGAATGAGGAAGGCCTCGAGGATCTGTAGCCGTCTTGTATCTTGAGCCTGTCCTATGATTTTAGTGTTTTCAGCCATGGTCTGTCTGGTAAGAATAGTATTGTGGTGAGATTCTGTGTGTGTCTTAGGTGTACCATTTTGTAAGTGTAATGTAATTTTTCTAGAGAGTTTAGTAGTGCAGTATCCTATGTATGAAGAATGAAGGGACTCACAGTTCCCTTGTTTACAGAAAAATTCATACACTAGATGGCTGCGTTGCAACTCAGAAGGAGCGGGGGAAGGGTTATTCTTTAGTAGGAAATTCGAAGTTTTCTTGTTTTTGTAGTAGATGACGAAGTCCACCCGGTCGATAGGATTGGCAGGTTTGACACGACGTTTGATGATTTGCCTGATGATTTTCTCTTCAGTTTTGTACTCTGTAGTCATGTGGGATTTGTAGAATAATTTGATGTTTTGGCCTGAATTGGGGAGGACTGGAGCTTGGTCGTACCATTTGTTGATTTGCCTTTTAATGACCTTGGAAATGTCTTGGTTGGAATAGCCATTATTTACTAATACTTGTGTGGCTCTTTCAATTTCTAGATTAGCACTTTTCCAACTGTTGCAGTGCGTGAGAGCCCTTCTGATATAAGCACTGATGGTGGAGTCTTTAAAGCGTTGGGGGCACTCGCTTTTCCCATTAAGACACAGGCCCGGGTTGGTGGGTTTGGTGTATACGGAAGTGTTGAAATGTGCCTGGTCTTTTTACGAACATCGACGTTGATATATATATATATATATATATATATATGTATAAATAGATATATATATGTATATGTATATATATATATATATATATATGTATGCATGTATGTATATATATGTATGTATGTATATATGTATATATATATTTATGTATATATTTATATATATATATATATATATAATACTGATGACCCACTTTCGGAGAAGAATAAGCGAAGATATTGAGATCTGTATATTTCGATCACTTACTGTGATCCTCTTCGGCAGATATGAGTTACAAAGTACAGAACAATGTGTATTTATAGTAAAGCAGTGAGGTAGCATGAGGGGACGAGGCTCAGGTCAACACGCCCGGCACGCATGCTCGCATCTTGGTGGCTCAGGTCACATGACCGGCATAGCATGGGCCTTGGTGATTTTTGTCCACCGCTAATGTTGATGGTAACATTTTATTTATGGCAAAGGAAGAAATACAGTCTGGTGACCATTGACCATGGGAAATGTTATAATTTGGGAAATTATTTATTAAGGAGGATTCTACTATTTTTCTTCTGAAACTACATTTGGATTTATAAATTATTTCAGCATCGTCCCAATTTATTCGGTGGTTTTTATTGGTGACGTGCTGAAATACTGCGGAATTTTCCTGTCCGTATTTAACAGAGTTCTTGTGCTCCTTAACCCTGGTATTGAGATCTCGACCCGTCTGTCCCCAATATACATCATTGCAATCTAAACAAGGTAATTTATAAACTCCAGGAGTTGTATTACTCTTGGATCTATGATGTATATTGACAACTTTACTGAACAAATTATTAGGATAATGGAAGATAAAATTTACCTTTTCCTTTGGTAACATGTGAGACAATTCATGGATTGATTTGTTAAAAGGCAATTTTATGCTTCTATTATCCCAATGATGATTCATGGCGGAATGGGAATCTGTTTTGTGAAAACTAATTTTGGCCTTGCTAAGAGCTTTTTGTAAAAACCACGGTGGGTATCCTAATTTTGTTAGTTGATTTTTCACTGAATTTAGTTCCAAATCTAAGTATTGGGAGCTACAAATTCTCAAAGCCCGTAAGAATAGGCCTGAAGCTACACTATATTTTATTTTGTCAGGATGGTGGCTAAAGAAATGTAGGTAGCTCCCTGTGTGGGTGGGCTTCCTATAAACTGTGAAGGACAGTGACTCCGCATTTCTTATTATTAAAATATCTAGAAAAGGTAATTTGTGATCTAATTCCCATTCCACCTTGAATTTAATATTGTTCGTTAGGTGATTGAGCTGGTTGTGAAATTCTTGGAATGATCCCCATTCATCATCCCAAACCGTAAAGATATCATCTACATATCTATGCCAAAACATGGCAGGTGGTTTAATTTCCGGTAATAGCACTGATTCAAAATATTCCATATATAAGTTGGCTAGAACTGGCGAGAGATTAGAGCCCATGGAACATCCGAATTTCTGTTTATAATAAAGATCTTTGAATGAAAAAACATTGGTGTTGACGCAAAGTTGTGTTAAACTTAATATTTTATCTAGTGGCAGTGGTAGCTGGTTCTGGTATGGTTGTAATTTTACTTTCAAAAACTCTAAGACTACCGTTACATCAATTTGGGTGAATAGCGAAACTACATCTAGACTTAGTAATTTTCTACTACTAGGTAGGTTGTGACTTTTGATCTTTCTTATAAAGTCTTCTGAGTGTTTTATGTGAGACTCTGAGAAACAACCTACATGCGGTGATAGTATTTGTGTAAGCCATTTTGAGGTCTTATGTGTACAAGAATTCCTATTTGATATGATGGGTCTGAGGGGAATGCCGTCTTTGTGCAATTTTGGAAGACCGTAAAAGTTGGGCAACTGGGGATTAATGACTTTCAGTTTTTGGAACGTGTCTTTGCCTAAGATTTTAATGGCATGTTTGTTAAATTCTGAAGCAGCTTTTTAGAGGATTTTTTGATAGTTGTTCATATGTGTTTTTATCTTGTAATAGATCATGAACTTTGTTTTCATATTCTAAGTTATTAAGAATAACTGATATCCCTCCCTTATCTGCCCTGGATATGATGACATCCTTACGATTTGTGAGATTTTCTACAGCCAGTTTGTATCGCTTTGGTAATCCACAGTCATTTTTAAAACAATCCAAAATACCATGCGTGAGAATACCTTTTAAACAATGTAGGTCTTTATCATAATTATTTGAAGCCAAGAACTTGTCAAATTCTACGATGTAGTCTAATGCGTGGTTTCTAGTTGGGTGCATAGCAAAATTGACTCCTAGTCCCAACACTTCTAACTCATTACGAGAGAGAGTGATATCAGATAAATTTACTACATTTTCAGTCAATGAAAACTTGGACCACACACTGTTGTTACATAACCTAATTAGTTTCTTATTAAGAATTTCTAAATGTTTATCACTAACATGGGAAGCTTTGCTAATAGCTGATCTAGAAAGTAAATGGTAAGTATACTCATTGGAGCTCATAATCTTGAGGTGTCTTGTTGCAGATCTGACTTGTAGGTAGGCTGCATCACTTTCAAGGGAAGCGAGTTTGATACGTTCCTGTAAGAAGTCCCTGATGTAGGTGGGAAAACTGTATCCCAAACTCTTGTGTTTGAGAAACCCAAAGGACTTAGGACACACTTGTTCTTCTAAGCACTTGGATAAAAACAGACGTTGGTTCTTCCTTTTCTTGCTGGCTATGAGGGAAGTTTCCAACCGGCGGTAGGCCTTCTTTACCCCTTCTTGTAGTAGAGAAAGACGAAGTGGCGGAGAGAGTTTATCTGATATCACTCTCTCTCGTAATGAGTTAGAAGTGTTGGGACTAGGAGTCAATTTTGCTATGCACCCAACTAGAAACCACGCATTAGACTACATCGTAGAATTTGACAAGTTCTTGGCTTCAAATAATTATGATAAAGACCTACATTGTTTAAAAGGTATTCTCACGCATGGTATTTTGGATTGTTTTAAAAATGACTGTGGATTACCAAAGCGATACAAACTGGCTGTAGAAAATCTCACAAATCGTAAGGATGTCATCATATCCAGGGCAGATAAGGGAGGGATATCAGTTATTCTTAATAACTTAGAATATGAAAACAAAGTTCATGATCTATTACAAGATAAAAACACATATGAACAACTATCAAAAAATCCTCTAAAAAGCACTGCTTCAGAATTTAACAAACATGCCATTAAAATCTTAGGCAAAGACACGTTCCAAAAACTGAAAGTCATTAATCCCCAGTTGCCCAACTTTTACGGTCTTCCAAAATTGCACAAAGACGGCATTCCCCTCAGACCCATCATATCAAATAGGAATTCTTGTACACATAAGACCTCAAAATGGCTTACACAAATACTATCACCGCATGTAGGTTGTTTCTCAGAGTCTCACATAAAACACTCAGAAGACTTTATAAGAAAGATCAAAAGTCACAACCTACCTAGTAGTAGAAAATTACTAAGTCTAGATGTAGTTTCGCTATTCACCCAAATTGATGTAACGGTAGTCTTAGAGTTTTTGAAAGTAAAATTACAACCATACCAGAACCAGCTACCACTGCCACTAGATAAAATATTAAGTTTAACACAACTTTGCGTCAACACCAATGTTTTTTCATTCAAAGATCTTTATTATAAACAGAAATTCGGATGTTCCATGGGCTCTAATCTCTCGCCAGTTCTAGCCAACTTATATATGGAATATTTTGAATCAGTGCTATTACCGGAAATTAAACCACCTGCCATGTTTTGGCATAGATATGTAGATGATATCTTTACGGTTTGGGATGATGATGAATGGGGATCATTCCAAGAATTTCACAACCAGCTCAATCACCTAACGAACAATATTAAATTCAAGGTGGAATGGGAATTAGATCACAAATTACCTTTTCTAGATATTTTAATAATAAGAAATGCGGAGTCACTGTCCTTCACAGTTTATAGGAAGCCCACCCACACAGGGAGCTACCTACATTTCTTTAGCCACCATCCTGACAAAATAAAATATAGTGTAGCTTCAGGCCTATTCTTACGGGCTTTGAGAATTTGTAGCTCCCAATACTTAGATTTGGAACTAAATTCAGTGAAAAATCAACTAACAAAATTAGGATA
>NC_134786.1:27251794-27286794 GCF_046742065.1 Oratosquilla oratoria | reverse complement strand
AGGAGACTGTATGAAGGAGTGATTGTGCCAACAGCACTGTATGGGGTAGAAACATGAAACATAAGAAAAGAAGAGAGAAGGAGTTTGAATGTGTTTGAGATGAGGTGTCTGAGAAGTATGATGGGGGTTACTAGGCTAGATAGAGTGAGAAATGAGGAGGTGAGGAGGAGAACAGGGGTGGAAAAGGAGCTGGGAGATAGAGTTGATGAAAGAATATTAGGATGGTTTGGACACATGGAAAGAATGAGTGAAGAAAGACTAGTAAAAGAGGTATGGAAGGCAGATGTGGAGGGAGTGAACATGAGGGGACGTCCTAGGATGAGGTGGATGGATGGGGTGAAGGGGACTTTGGGGAAGAGGGGAATGTCTGTTGAGGAAGGACGGGAGAGGACAGAATGCGGGTGAATGCAGAATGGTTGTATATGGATGATGTTGTGATTGCATGAGGTGGAATGGGCGGGGGGGGGTGAGGTAGTATGCGTGAGCAAAATTTGACGCAGCCCGAAGGGATTTCTCCCCGTCCTCTCCATTTATGCAATGGGGGACGGAGAGGGGGGGTCGCCGATTTAATGAAGCGGCCTTACTGTGGATGTGCTGTCTTGCGACACTGCTTCTGATCCAGGGCAGGGATGACCCGTCATCCAGGAGGTGCTCAGATAAGAGGGAGGGTGGAGGGGTGTGGAGTGTATTCAGGGATCGAATGGGTGGAAATGATTTTATGCCTTTCCCTTTTTAGCTATCTCCCTTGTAAGGGGAAAGCCTTGGTATATGTATGTATATATATATATATATATATATATATATACATATATATATATGTGTGTGTGTGTGTGTGTGTGTGTGTGTGTGTGTGTGTGTGTGTGTGTGTGTGTGTGTGTGTGTGTGTGTGTGTGTGTGTGTGTGTGTGTGTGTGTGTGTGTGTGTGTGTGTGTGTGTGTGTGTGTGTGTGTTTTTGTGTGTGTGTGTGTGTGTGTGTGTATTGTATTCTATTGTAATGTAGTGAGGATAAAATGTAGAAAAACGCACTCAGAAATACGGGTTTCAGAGATAAGAAATGTGTTATGGAACAAGTCGTATCGGGACTCATGACACATTATGGTAATCACTCGACACAACGATAAGGCATGATAACATACAAATACGGAAGACGCAGAACTCAGAATGGAAAAATCAGAAGTTAAAATAGAATTAATTTCAAAGTAACCCAAAGGTCAGATTAACAAATCAGAAATAAAGTATTTTATAATAAAGAAAATGGTGACAAAGTAGAATGTAAAAAATCAGTTAAGAAGTAGAAAGAATAGAAAAACATATAGAAATTGGTAACTCAATGAGTCTACTTAATCGTAGGATAGACAGGAAGAGGAACAGAGAGGGTCAGAGATAGAGTATGGGTATTGACTTGGGTTACTTGTGAACTGGTTTACGTGTACCTCAAATATATTTCTATAAAAACGTGTCTGGGTGTGGTTTACAATTGTGTCACATTGCATTTACTTCGAAGTATATGACAAAACTTGTTATGTTAGAAATATACAGAAAACAAAACAAAATATTTTATTTGCCGCGCTACCTTCCAAACATAAAACGGTGGCGCGGTGTTAGAATTCTCTAGAGTGACTTAGTAAACTACAACGTTATACAATCAGTGAAGTGAATAACCGTGTTATTTCTATGTACATTTACGGTGCGAGAGAACTCTGTTACCCACCCAAACCTTTCATCACGTTTTATATGTTACAACTCTGCTCCACATCCTCTCCTCAGACGTACATGCTCATCTTGGTTCCCACCTGGCTACGAGGTTCACACATCAACGACAAAAATTGCCAGACATCACTGTGTACAAGCCTCTCACACGACAGTTTCAAAACGTTTTAGTCAGAACGTCACAAACATTTAAGATCCACTTCAACTACTCTACAAGCACCCTTCCAGCTATTTCTCTATCTCGTGCCCCTGGATCAATTTGCAGTTCTACGATTCCCTACGTCATACTGCTAGGAGACCCTCTTTATGGATACATCTACACTGCTAGATTTAGCTGTAACTAGACTTTTCTACGTGCACCATTCTCTACTGAAACAAATGGTCAGGGTTATACAACCATTACTCTTACGCAGCCGGCTGTTATTGACGCGGAGAATCACCAACGTTGCAGAAATCTTCGTCTTGGGGTCGCAATCTCAAAGGATTACAAAGGATCACAAAGGCGGAGCATGCCGACAGGAGAGCTTTTGGTCCATATCTAGGTCGGATGCGAAAAAAATCATAATGATAATAAAATAATAAATGAAAACTATAATAATTTAAATAACAAATAGAATACATAAATAAATGCATAGGTATAGTTAAATAATAAACAAACAGGTAAATAGTAAATAATAATAAATTGACATATAACTAATGATAAATGAAAATCAGACAGACAAATGATAACAAAACAAAAACAAATAATAAAAGATAAATTATAGTCATTACAGCATCTTGCTTAGGTGTTTATCTAAATGATTCTTAAAGCTTCGAACTGAACTACATTGCACTACCTGTGCACGAAGTTTGTTCCATTCATTAACTATGCGGCTGGCAAAGTTGTTTCTACCTACTTTCAAATTGAATCTATTTCCGGACAGTTTGTCTGATTCTCATTCAATGTGAAAATTTTGTCACTTTTGATGTTGTCAATTCTCTTTAAAATCTTAAAGACCTGTATCAAGTAACCTCTGAGTCTACGCTTTTTTAGGGAAAACAGATTCATATGTTTTAGTCGATTTTCGTATGATTTATCTTTTATATTTGGAATCAGTTTTATGGCTCGCCGTTGTACTTTTTCTAATCTGTCAATGTCTTTAATGAGATTCGGTGACCATACGGAAACAGCATATTCCAAATATGGACGAACTAACGATTTATATAGCTTGTTAATGAGTGATGGACTTTTGAAATCAAAAGATCGCTCAATCAGTCCTAGAATCTTATTTGCTTTCTCAGAGGCTGAAATACACTGCTTGGATGATTTGAGGTCGTTACTGATAATTACGCCGAGATCTTTTTCACTATCCACTTTTGTTAACGAATTTCCAAATAACTTGTAATCGTACTTACTGTTATTTTTACCTATGTGCATTACCTTGCATTTACTTGTGTTCAATTTCATTAGCCACTTTTCAGACCATTGCTGTAATTTATCTAAATCTTCTTGAATATCTAATTGGTTTGAGTGATCATTTGCCACTCCGCACAGTTTTGTATCATCAGCAAATTTGGAAACAGTAGATTTTAGTCCATGGTCTATATCATTTATATATACTACGAATAGAAGTGGCCCAAGAACGGAACCCTGGGGAACTCCACTTGTAACATTTTTCCATCTAGAAGTTTTTCCATTTAAAACAACTCTTTGTTTTCGACCATTCAACCAATTACTAGTCCAACCTAATAGGCTACCACTTATTCCGTGTAAAGCTAATTTAGTAAGTAGTCTTTCGTGTGGGACGGTATCAAAAGTTTTTGCAAAGTCTAGATATATCAAATCTATACTGTTTCTTTTGTCATAATTCGAGATAACTGTGTTGTAGAATTCGAGTAAGTCACGCAAGAACGTTTCCGTCTGAAACCATGCTGGCTATCATTTATCAAACGGTTACTTTCTAAATGATGTTCGATAGCATCTCTAATGATAGTTTCCATTATTTTTCCTACGATTGAAGTCAAACTTATAGGCCTATAGTTATTTGGCTTCTTTTTGTCACCTTTTTTGAATATGGGAGTAACATTAGGTAGCTTCCATTCTCTTGGGACATCTCCGGATATGATGGATTTCTTGAAAATAATTTCTAATGGAACAACAATCTCATTTTTCATTTCCTTTAAGATTTTTGGATGCCAACCGTCAGGCCCTGGTGTTTTATTAACTTTGAGTTTATCTATACACCTTTTAATTTTTTCTTTTGTTATATTTACCGTAGTGAGTAAATTTACCCTAGACTTTTCACAGGTTTCAATTTGGAATTCACTTTGAGGTGTTTCGTTTACGTATACCGAGCTAAAATAATTGTTTAAGACATTACACATTCCTTCATTTGAATATTTAAGTTGACCGTCAGCAGATAATAGTGGACCAATGTGATTCCTAACAACCTTTTTATCTCTAATGTAACTATAGAATTCTTTGGGATCCTCTTTGGATTTATCAGCGATGTTCATTTCGTATTGTCGTTTTCTTTTTCTTATTGTCTTTTTTAAATCTCTCTGTATTGTTACATAACTTTCATAGTCATTAGATGCACCCGAGCACTTATATTTCTTATAAGCCTGTCTCTTTTTAGCAATACTTTTTTCAGTCTCTTTGTCGAGCCACTTTGGGCGAGCCTGATTTGGGGGAGGTCTGATATTAAAAGGAATGTAAGTTTGAATCATCTTAGTGAGCGTATTTTGGAATATTTCCCACATCTGATCTACAGGTCTTTCGTTTAATTTTGCCTCCCAATCTGTAAGCTGAAGCTCCTGACGTAGTCTTATGAAATAAGCTTTACTGAAATCGGGTATTTTAGAAACACAAGTATCTATTCTAAAATTGTTTATGAGTTTGAATCTAAGTTGTGATCGCTATTTGCAACAGATTCACTGACTTCTACATCAGTTACCATACTTTCGCGGCTAGTGATCAATAGATCGAGTAAGTTTCCATATCTTGTGGGCTCTTTTACATGCTGAATTAAGTAATTGTCACCAAGAAAATCAATCAAGCGACTACCTATATAGCCATGTTCAAGGGTCATCCAATCGATGTCAGTAAAATTGAAATCACCCATTATCAATAAATCCCGGTTGCAGAAACTAGACAGTTCTTGAAATAACAGTTTGTCGTCTGCTAATGATAATGTCTTTAGCCTATATATTACACCTATATTCATTTTTTGTCCATTTGTTTGGGTTAACTCAACCCACAAACTATCATATGCATCCTGTTTCACTTTCTCAAAACCACAAGCATGAACATTGTTTTTAACGTACAACAGAACAACCCCACCTTTCTTGTGGTTTCTATCCTGATGAAAGTGTTTAAATCCCGCAATATTAAATTCAGCTTCGAACTCTGTACCATTTAACCATGTCGCAGTTATTCCTATCATATCGAGATTTTTGCTTTTGACATACGCCTGTATTTCTTGAAATTTGTTCCTAATACTACGAGCATTAAAGTATATGGCTTTAAGAAACTCGTGATTATTTCTTTTTGACACATTTTGAGTTTCAATATCATGTCTTACATTATCATTTTGTTTTTTATTTATACCTTGCTCTATATTATCATTTGGTCCTTCATTGACATTCAATGCCTCATTGACATTTCTCCCATCAAAATTAATATTAACATTTCCCCCATCACGGACATCTGGTCGATCACGGTCATCCGATCTCTTTTGTACATTTTGTCCCCCTAAGTCACCGTGATTCACGCCAGCCTCCCGTCGTTCATTGACATTATGTCCGGCATCCCTTCCTAAAATTATATTTATATCGTACCGTGATATTTTTTCCTCCACTATAATTACATCCCATCGTGATCTTTTGTCTTCCACTGTCATTACATCCTATCATGATATTTTGGCCTTCATTGACATTCTGTCCGGTATCCCTTCCTAAAATTATATTTTGTCCTCCACTGACATTATATCCTACCGTGATATTTTCTCCTCCATTATCATTACATCCTATCGTGATATTTTGTCCTCCACTGTCATTACATCCCATTGCGACATTTTGTCCTATGACATTACATCCTAATGTAATATTTCGTCCTCTACCGACATTATATCCTAAAATTATATTTTGTCCTATACTGGCACATTGTTCTACATTAATGCTATACTCTACACTGTTTTCCCAAGTACATTCTATTTCCCCTTCCCTTTGGGCTTCTACCCTAAAAAAGGAGCTAATTCATTACAAACTCCCACAATGAGGTTTGTAAGAACATCTTTGCCTCTGCGGGTAAGGTGGATCCCATCAGAAGCGTAAAGGTCATGACGCCTAGAAAAGAGATACCAAGGATCAAGAAAGTGGTATCCCAATTGTGTGCACAACTGCGATATCCTATCATTGATCCCTATGGCTCTACTGTTCCAACACGAGCCTGCGTAGATCCTTGGGAGGATCCCACAGACTACGTGACGGCTCCCACGTTCCTTCATCTCCTGAAGGAGGACCTTGTAATTCCGAACAAGCTCCTCTGATCTCACCCCACCTACATCGTTACTTCCCGTATGAACAATCGTAACCTTGTTCTTCCGTCCTTGCTCCCTGATGGACTGGGTACAATCGGCGATCCCACGGCCCGGTTGACATACAAGCTTGCAACGTCGCTTAGTCTTCCGCTGCAGGATGTCGTCATAGCCTCGCACCATGGAGTCCCCCACCACCAAGAACTCCTGGTTTTCAGCCACTTCATCATCTAGTAGAGCAAAACGATTGGCTAGAGCCAACTGTTGCTCCACAGGGCACACGTCTACCGAACGCAGGCTCGACAAACGGGACCCCACGGAGCGCCACTCGCTCATGGCAGTGACAGTAGGGGAAGAAGTGGAACGCTCTTTGGGTTGTGGGGAGGGTTCACTCTTCTCACGGAGCGCACTCCTGAGAAGACGAATTTCCTCCTTACACATCCTGAGACGGACCTCTAGGTTCACGCAACCTTCACAAGCCATTTCGCTCCTCCTTTATCAATAAAAACGACAAAGAGAAAATACAAATCAACAACAACAACAAAATCAAAGCGGTCTCTAATAAACTAAATACGCGAAGCTTACTCTGCTTACCTTATACTATTTCTCCTACCTTTGGAGTACAGTAACAGAATACTGTTTTGAATTTAGATAGAACACTACATTTTATCTTATATCTGTAACTGTATAGCGCTATACGTATACAATTACAAAAACACAACACAATCACTTAACACTATTCGGAGATATAAATTTCACAGGTATTCGCTAGCTGGTGTCTGTGCAGAAAAACGAGGTCTCTAGCTGAGGTCACGAGCGGACTGAGCTGAGGTCTACACGTGGGTCCTGCTAATCTGAACTCCTCTTCATGGCATTACAGTGACGTAATCTCTTGCACCAAAGCTGTACTTACGTCACAGCACGTCACAACTCTAATTACACCAGTGACTTCACCTAACACGTCAGGATGAATTCATGAGCACGTTCCTTCAAGTTACATACGTCAGTACGCAGTCACGTGATCGAACTTTCCTCGTCGTCCTTCTGTTCTACCAAGACATTCAGCGGCAACATAGTATTAAAAACAGTGATCGACGAACGTAAACAGCGCAGTGTTTTTGCATTTTATCAATGTTCGGTTTATGTTTTATAGTGATCTTATGTTCGATATTCTTTTGTGTTTTCTGTTTTTTGAAAAATTCGTGCACTTAGTGACCTCTTGTGACTTTTTGTGTTTCAATATATCAATGTGGGTCCTTCCCCTTTTTGAGAATAGGTATGACGTGGGCATGTCTCCATGTTTTTGGGAATTCCTGACTAATCCTAATTGTGTTGTGTAATTCTAGTAAAAAAAAAATTGAGAGATTGAATTCAAATGTTGCAGAATCTTATACCTAATCCCATCTGGGCCACCAGAGGTTCCTCTGCACGAGTTTAAGGCTTGTTCAATCTCGTGAAGTTGGAAGGGAGTGTTGTAGTCGTGGTGTGTCTGTGTATGGAAGATCAGGGGTTCTGCTTCCCGTCTTTGTTTATGTTGTAGGAAGGTTGGAAAATAGTTATTTGTGTTGCTTGTTTGTGTAAATGTGTCTGCTATTGTGTTTGCGATGTCGGTGGGAGTATCTACAAATGTGTTTCCAATGGTCAGGGTCTTGATGTTTGGGGTATATTTGCCGTCGATTCTTCGGACGGCTGACCAGATTTGTGTTAGAGGGGTGTTTATGTTTATTGTTGAGATGTAGTCATGCCAAGACTTTCGTTTTGCTTGTTTGATTGTTTTACGGGCCTCTGCTTGAGCTTTTTTAAAAGTAATGAAGCTGGGTGCAATTGGATTATTTCTAAATGTACGGTAAGCCCTATTCCGCTTGCAAAGTGCTTTTCTGCAGTCTGATGTCCACCAAGGAACTCTATGCTTGTGAAATACCGAGGTTTTTGGTATATGCTTTTGTGCTGAATTCAAAATTGAAATAGTTATATTTGATATTTTGTCATCCATAATATCCCCTGTGATGTTGACGTTGGTGGTTGTGCGATACATTTCCCAGTTGTCTTTGTAATATTGAATTTGGGACAGGGAGGGGGTGGGTTGTCTCCGTAGGCTGGAGCAGCCGTAGCGTGGTAACCCCTATTTTTAATATTACTGGGAAATGATTGCTAAGTCGTCATGGTGTCGTCATGCGTATTCCATTGTGTGATGTCAGACAACGCAGGAGATGATATGGATATATCTATACAAGAAAAGGAACCCCTAGTATCGTCTACTCGAGTGGGACTGCCAGTGTTGTTGGTGTTGAGCACTTCTTCCATCTGCTCCCCTCGAAGAGAGGTTTTGTCGCTACCCCACATGCGATGGTGGGAGTTAAAATCTCCCACTATGAGATTGTGGTGGGGTAGTTGTTTTATCAACCTCTTTACTTCCTCTAGTGGGAAACGAGGGTTGGGAGGTAGGTAAATGGAGCAGATGGTGACGAGTTTATTATGCAGCTTTGTTTTGATAGCGACTGCTTCCAAGGTGGTGGCTAGTGATAATTCCACTTGGGGAAGGCAGTAGCTGACTGCAACTGCAACCCCTCCCCCTTCCAGGCGCCAACCTATCCTTCCTATAGGTGGTAAAGTTCTTAAGTTTGAACTTGACACTAGGCTTAAGGAGTGTTTCTTGTTGACATATGACTGAGGGATTGTTTAGGGAGTTTAAAAATACTAGGTCATTTAATTTACTTCTAACACCTCGGCAATTCCACTGGATTATTTTCATTTTTATTTATTTATTTATTTATTTATTTATTTATTTATTTATTTATTTATTTATTTATTTATTTATTTATTTATTTATTTTGTATTTATTTATGTGTTTATTTACTTCTTTTTTTTTTTTTTCTTTTTTTTTATCTACTTCGGTTTCTTCCTTTCTTGGCCTTAGTAGGAAAGGTGTGTGTTTAGCCCCGGATGAACGGTCTGGGCTAGAAATAGGACTTAGAAATCGTTTTTGGGAACCGGAGGTGCGAGTGTGTTTGCTTGCTAGTTTGGCGGTGTTCTTTATCCTTTTTGGAGTGCTTGTTCTCTGTTTGCGTTCCAATAGTTCTGTGCGTTTTTTGATAGCCGAAGCATAGGAAGTTGCTCCGAAGGTACTAGTTGGGGTAACTAGTCTTTCCATCACACGCATCCTTGCTTCGTAAAAGGATATGTCACAAGTTGTTTTTTCTGTACAGATTTATTTTTCTATTTTGAAAGTGGGACAGTCTCGGGAGGTGGATGCGTGATTGTTATTGAAGGGACAGTTGACGCATTGAAACACATTAACAGAGCAAGCATCCGTAGGATGTTCGCCTGCACACTTACCGTATGACTGTTTGCTTGCTGCAGAATTTGGCTAGGTGACCATATTTGAAACATTTGTTGCAGCGCAAAGGGTTGGGGGCATATGGTCGTGTTGGAGCATGGATATATCCAATTTTGACATGATCAGGGAGGGTTGTAGAATTGAACGTGAGGATTATGAGGGGCGTGTTCACTCGCATGTTCCTTTCTCGGTATAGTCGCGTAATAAATTTAACGTCCAGAATGTCCTCAGACTTCATCTCTTCGAGGATGTCACACTCGTCCAAGGTCATCAAATCTCTGCAGTGGATTGCTCCTCTGCAGGAGTTGAGTGACTTACGGAGGGATGCAACAACATCGAAGGAATGAAATTTTCTGGCCTTGGTGATTTTGAGGTCTCCGCTTCTAAGTTTTTTTACTTGGTTAATATCGTCAGTAAATTGGGACAGACATTTCTTTATCATAAATGGGTTGAGGTCAGCTAAGCGGGTTTGGTCGGAATGTAGAAAAACATGTCTAGCCTTGTCCGGGTCGATATTAGGGTCGTCAGGTGAGGTTTTCCTAGTTTGCAGAGATGGAGTTGAGGACTCCATCATGCGCGTCGGGGTGGGGGGACGAGACCCCTGGTACACAAAAAAATGTGCTCAGCAGAGCAAAAGAATAAATATAACGGGGGTCACACAGTTTCCTTTGGCGACTGGTGACAGCCGCGTAGTAGGACCACTGTGTGCCCAGTGGGTACGGGGTCTACACTACTTCTAAACTACGACAGAATTTACAAGATTTCAACGGGCCGGACGACAGAGAAGTCTCACGAGCCGACAAGGGCTCGTGCGGATCCCGAAGGGCTACGAAATGGCGAAAAAATGGCAAAAGGTTAGAGTGCTGGGAAATGCAAAGAAGTGGGTGGCAGTGTTCACTGCCAACAAGGCTATCCAACGTAAAGTTGGATTAAGTGAACAAGTTAACTCTAAGGAGTAGTCCTAGCGTGTATAAGTATGCTCGTGCAGGTACGGACAGTCTGCTGCCAAGAGCTGCCGACGTCTGATGTCCTGAGTGTTTTTTTTTTTTTTTTTTTTATCTTTAAGGCTATCGACCTATAATGAGGTCATTAAGCCTGGTGTGAACCTGCAATCCTTTTTAATCTACCATTATAGTTTCCATGATAGTCCTGTTGTGCGCAAATAAAATACTACTTTGTCAATAAGTAATTTGTAATCGGTCAAAATATTTGTAGTGTTTAAGTGATTTTTTTCAGTTTGCAGTATTGTATAAGCACTTGGCGCTGTGTGTTGTATTTTGAGCACTGTATGAGTAGGTGTCTTATGGATAATATGGTAGTGCATGTGTTGCATTGGGGAGGAAATGCGCCATTTATGTATGGGTTTAGATGGGTGAGGTAGGCTGAGTTCATTCTGAGTCTTACTATGGCGATTTCCTCCCATATATTGTTTCTGTATGATGTCGACCAGTCTGTTACGTGTTCATTTTGTTTGTGCGAGATGTGAAGATTGTCCCACTGGAGTTGCCTGTGGGCGTGTAATTGTTTTCTTAGGATGGAGTTAAAAGTTCCCGTGTCCAGGGGTATGTCTATGATATAGTCCTTTTCTAAGGCAGATTTGGCCAAAGTGTCCGCTTTCTCGTTCCCGGAGATCCCAATGTGGCTGTGAATCCAAGAGAGAGTAATGGACTTGTTAGTTATCGATAATGTGCTAATGATTTTTCCCAAGAAAAAGTTCTCCATATGGTTAACTGTCTTAATTGATTGGAGTGCGCTTAACGAGTCTGTGAATATGACGAAGTTACTATGTGTTTCAGATTGAGCATTTTCTATGGCTTTGTATATACCGAAGAGTTTGGCGATATATATGCACGTATGGTCCGGCAATCTGAGCATCATCCGGGTTTTGGTGCAGTATGACCCTGTCCCAGTTTTGGGGCCTCACTTGGAGCCATCAGTGTACAGTGCCCTGTGGTCATTGTACTTCTTGATAGTCTCCAGGGTCTTCTGTTTAAGTTATTCTATGAAAGACGATTTTTTCTTGAGGTCTTGGTTGGTGTTGACCACAGTGGCACTGAATACTGCTCGCACAAGGATCGGATCCTGATGGAAAGGGGATTTAGGCTGGAGGTGGTGAAGTGCTCGTGCTGGTTCATCGTTTCCTTGCAGGGATGTCGAGGATTACGGAGCACTTTGGCGGCGTATCGGAGTGCAAGGAGTTCGCGCCTGTAGTGGAGGTGGGGTACATTTGCTTCAACTTCCAGCCTCTCGATTCTTGTGCAGCTTAATGCTCCAAGTGCTATTCTTAGGCCTTTGTTTTGGATGATGTTCAGGGGTTGTAACGTGGTTGGTGTTGCCGAACCATAAATCTGACACCCATAGTCTAATTTAGATCTAATTAGGGTCTTATAAATCATTAGCAGGGATTTCCTATCTGCTCCCCAATTTGTGCCCGTTAGTTTACGTACCAAATTAGTTCTCTTGTTGCACGCATCAACTAGATATTTTACATGGGCCTTCCAGTTTAGCCTGGAGTCCAGTTTCAGGCCAAGGAAAAAGGTTGAATTTTGCACTGGAATGGGATTACCATGTACTTGCAGATTTATTTCTGCCTGGGCTCTGCGTGAAAATACAATTACTGTTGACTTTAATTCCGAAAACTTAAATCCCCATTTGTCAGACCAGTCCTGGAGCGAGTCCAGGGCCAGTTGTACGCCAGAACGGGAAAACTTGGCGTTCGATGAGGAATGCCAGATTCCGACGTAGTCAGCATATAATGAGTATTTAAGGTTCCGAGGTGGAACGGGTAGAATATCGTTTATAAGAAACATAAATAATGTGGGACTTAACACACTTCCCTGTGGTACGCCATTTTCTTGTGTGCGTACTGTTGAATAGTAATTTTGATTTTTAACGGAAAATGTTCGTTCTTTTAATAAATTTTGAATGAAAATAGGGAGATTCCCTCTAAGGCCAAGTGCATAGAGTTTTTCGAGGATACCACGTCGCCATGCCATGTCGTAGGCACTTTCTAAATCTAAAAAGCAAGCAACAAGGAAGTCTTTCCTCTCGAAACTTGAGAGAATATCGTGTTCTAAGTTGACCAAATGGTCAAGACTACTTGTATTTTTCCTGAAACCACATTGGGCAGGAACTATTAAATTTTGGGACTAGAATGAATTTTAATCTGTTATTGGCCATACGTTCTAATACTTTGCATAAGCAGTTGGTAAGCGCCATTGGGCGATAAGAGGAAGGACTCTTTGGGTCCTTCCCCTTTATAAGAATAGGTATGACGTGGGCATGTTTCCATGTTTTGGGGAATTTTTTATTAATTCAAATTGCGTTGTATATTTCTAGTATTTTTTTCAGTGAAATTGAATTCAAATGTTGCAACATCTCATATCTAATCCCGTCTGGGCCACCAGAGGTTCCTCTTCACGAGCTTAAGGCTTGTTCAAGCTCGTGTAGTTGGAAGGGGATGTTATAGTCGTGGTGTGTCTGTGTATGGAAGATCAGTGGTTCTACTTCCCATCTTTGTGTTGTAAGAAGGTTGGAAAATAGTTATTCGTGTTGCTTGTTTGCGTAAATGTGTCTGCTATTGTGTTTGCGATGTCCATGGCAGCATCTACAAACGTGTTTCCAATGGTCAGGGTCTTGATGTTTGGGGTATATTTGCCGTCGATTCTTCGGACGGCTGACCAGATTTGTGTTAGAGGAGTGTTTATGTTTATTGTCGAGATGTAATCATGCCAAGACTTTCGTTTGGCATGTTTGATGGTTTTACGGGCCTCTGCTTGCGTCTTTTTTAAAATTAATAAAGCTTGGTGCAATCGGGTTATTTTTAAAAGTACGGTAAGCCCTATTCCACTTGCAAAGTGCTTTTCTGCAGTCTGATGTCCACCAAGGAACTCTATGCTTGTGAAATACCGAGGTTTCTGGTATATGCTTATGAGCTGAATTCAAAATGGAGTTTGATAAATTTGATATTTTGTCATCCATATTATCCCCTGTGATGTTGACGTTGGTGGTTGTGCGATACATTTCCCAGTTGGCTTTTGTGATGTTAAATTTGGGACAGGGAGGGGGTGGGTTGTCTCCGTAGGCTGGAGTAGCCGTAGCGTGGTCACCCCCTATTTTTATTATTACTGGGAAATGATCGCTAAGTATGGTGTCGTCATGCGTGGTCCATTCGATAACATCAGACAACGCAGGAGATGATATGGATAAATCAATACATGTGAAGGAACCCCTAGTATTGTCTACACGAGTGGGATTGCCAGTATTTAGGAGGATCAGGTTGTTGTTATTTAGCACCTCGTCCATCTGCTCCCCTCGACGAGATGTTTTGTTGCTACCCCACATGTGATGGTGGGAGTTGAAATCTTCCACTATGAGTTTGTGGTGGGGTAGTTGTCTTATCAATTTGTTTACCTCCTCTAGTGGGAATTGAGGGTCGGGAGGTAGGTAAATGGAGCAGATGGTGACGAGTTTGTTTTGCAGTTTGGTTTTAAATTGCGACTGCCTCCAAGTTAGTGGATAGTGGTAATTCCACTTGGGGAAGGCAGTCGCTGACTGCAACTGCGACCCCCCTCCAGGCGCTAACCTGCCCTTCCTATATATGGTAAAGTTTTTGAGTGTAAAATCAACACTGGGCTTGAGGAGTGTTTCCTGTAGACATATTACTGAGGGGTTGTTTAGGGAGTTAAAAATTACAAGGTCATTTACTTTACTTCTAACACCTCGGCAATTCCACTGGATTATTATTATTATTATTATTATTATTATTATTATTATTATTATTATTATTATTATTATTATTATTATTATTATTATTATTATTATTATTATTATTATTATTATCCTCAAGGATAATGTGGATGAAGGTGAAACTGGGAAAGGAGATGTGGGTCTTTGTAAGTGCATATGGGCCTGGCAGTGAGAAGAGCGTGGAAGAAAGGGAGGCCTTTTGGATAGATTTAAATGAGTGCATAGAGGGTTTAGGAAGAAATGTCAATGTAATAGTACTGGGAGACCTTAATGCTAGGGTAGGAAATGGTCCAATCGATGGAGTGGTTGGGAAGTGTGGAGTTCCAGGAAAGAATCGTAGTGGAGAGTTGATGGTGGAAATGTGTCTAGAAAGAGAGTTGATGATAGCAAATACAGTGTTTCGGAAGAAAGTCAAGCATAAGTACACATGGGAGAGGGTGGTGGAGGAAAGGGTGGTAGATAGAGCGCTAATGGATTATGTAGTGGTAAATAGGATTATGATAGGAAGAGTTAAGGATGTACATGTGCTAAGGGGAGAGGGTGGGGGAATATCAGATCATTTTTTGGTGGAAGGTAAGCTGAGAGTGGAGGATAGATGGAGAAAGAGGAAAGGGACAAAAGGTAGGGAGGTTCTTAGAGTGAACTCCTTGAATGAAAAGGAAAAGGAGAAGGAGTACGAAAAGAAGCTGAAGGAGGAGTGGGAGGGAGTGAAGGATGGAGCAGAGATGGGGGTGGAGGAGGAATGGGGATGGTTCAAGGAGGGAGTCTTAAAGTGTGCAAGGATGGTGTGTGGAACAAGAAGTACAGGGGGAAATAGAAGAAAGGGTAGTGAATGGTGGGATGAGGAAACAAAGAAGGTTGTAGAAGAGAAGAAGCGAGCATTCACAGATTGGTTACAAAAGAGGACGGGGGAATCATATGAGACGTACAAAGAAAAGAAAAGAGAAGTAAAGCAAAAGGTAAAGGAGGCAAAGAGGAGAGCAGATGTGAAATGGGGTAGGAGTATGACAGAAAATTTTGAAAGTAATAAAAAGATGTTTTGGAAAGAAATTAAGAGAGGAAGAGGAGGCGAATCAAGTAGAGAAGAAAAGGTAAAAGGTACAGATGGAGAGATGATAATGGAAGAGATGGCAGTAAGGGGAAGATGGGCAGAATATTTTAGGGATTTGCTAAATGTGAAGGAGGATAGGGAAGGAAAGATAGCTGCAGTGGGAAATGCGAAGAAAATGAGAGTGATGAGTGAGGAGAATGGAGGAGAAATAAGGAAGGATGAGGTGAAGGCAGTTGTTAAGATGATGAAAGCAGGTAAGGCGCCTGGTCTGGATGGATGCCATGCAGAATGTCTGAAAAAGGGAGGTTCAGTGATGGTGGACTGGTTGGTGAGGTTACTTAATGTTTGCTGGAGAGAAGCTAGAGTACCGGAGGACTCGAGAAGTGCCTGTATAGTTCCTCTTTACAAGGGAAAAGGGGACAAGTGTGAATGTAGTAGTTTCAGAGGGATTAGCCTGTTAAGTGTAGTAGGGAAGGCTTATGGGAGGATCTTAATTGAGAGGATTAGGAGAGGAACAGAAGGAGTAATTGGTGAGGAACAGTGTGGATTTAGGACAGGTAGAAGTTGTGTAGATCAGATCTTTGTGGTAAGACAGATATGTGAGAAAGCTATAGGAAAGGGGAAGGATGTTTTTTGGGCTTTTATGGATCTGGAAAAGGCTTATGATAGGGTAGACAGAAAGGCACTGTGGGAGGTTATGCAGATTTATGGGATAGGAGGAAAGCTTCTAGGAGCTGTCAAGAGTTTTTATGAGAGTAGTAGAGCTTGTGTCAGGATTAGAAATGGAGAGAGTGAGTGGTTTGAAGTAAAGGTGGGACTTCGTCAAGGATGCGTTATGTCGCCCTGGCTGTTCAACTTATACATGGATGGGGTGGTGCGAGAGGTGAATGCAAGGGTAGTGGGTCAGGGATTGGAGATGGTTAAAGAAAATGGAGAAAAGTGGGAGGTGAGTCAGCTGTTGTTTGCGGACGACACTGCGCTTGTGGCAGGGTCAGAGGAGGGATTGAGGAAGCTGGTGGCAGAGTTTGGGAGAGTATGTGATAGAAGAAAGCTAAAGATAAATGTAGGTAAACGTAAGGTGATGAGATGTACAAGGGGTGAAAGTGGCAGTAGACTGGAAGTGAACATTAAGGGAGAGCGACTGGAGGAAGTGGATAGTTTTAGATACTTGGGTGTAAGTGTAGCAGGAAAAGGTGGAGTGAAGGTGGAGGTAGAATGTAGATTGAGAGAAGCGAGTAAATGCCTTGGTGGATTAAAGAGTGTAATGAGGAATAGACATTTGGGAATGGATGCGAAGAGGAGACTGTATGAAGGAGTGATTGTGCCAACAGCACTGTATGGGGCAGAAACGTGGAACATAAGAGAAGAAGAGAGAAGGAGTTTGAATGTGTTTGAGATGAGGTGTCTGAGAAGTATGGTGGGGGTTACTAGGCTGGATAGAGTGAGAAATGAGGAGGTGAGGAGGAGAACAGGGGTGAAAAAGGATTTGGGAGATAAGGTTGATGAAAGAATATTAGGATGGTTTGGACACATGGAAAGAATGAGTGAAGAAAGACTAGTAAAAGAGGTATGGAAGGCAGATGTGGAGGGAGTGAACATGAGGGGACGTCCTAGGATAAGGTGGATGGATGGGGTGAAGGGGGCTTTGGGGAAGAGGGGAATGACTGTTGAGGAAGGAAGGGAGAGGACGGAAGACAGAGGTGAGTGGAGAATGGTTGTATATGGATGATGTTGTGATTGCATGAGGAGGAATGGGCAGGGGGGTGGGGGTGGGGTAGTATGTGTGAGTAAATTTTGACGCAGCCCGAAGGGATTTCTCCCCGTCCTCTCCTTATATGCAAGGGGGGACGGAGAGGGGGGGTCGCCGATTAAATGAAGCGGTGTAAGAGGCCGGTAGTGTACGAATGGAAATGAGCTAGGGTATTAGAATAATTCAGACTCGACGCCTGCTCGAGGGCAATGTTATGTCTAGGTGAGGGCGACGTTTGTCTATGTAAACACACCGACGGTGGTGACTGTTTTTATAATCGCTTATGAATCACAACATTGTAAGCGCAGGTTACCTTCGTTTGACTAATGCTGAGGTAAACAATTTTTGCTAGTGGCATTGAAATGGCTTTCCGGATTGGTGCAAGGTGCAGAAGGAGGAAAAAACTATTGGTGCAGGAATTCAAAGTCACGCCCATAAGGAGTGACATTTATTTGAGAAGTCACCGAAGATTGGTTTAGAAAAATTAGTGACGTCAGACGAAGGTAGCTCAGCGTACGATACGGGATCTCGGGGGAGAAGATATAGAGAGGGTGTAGAGAGAGGATCAGGAGACGATGTAGAGACGAGAGAAAAGAGATCCCGAGTGTAAGCTGAAGGTGAAATTACAGTGAAAGAAGAAAGAAAATTCACCATCCTTTTATTAACCCAAAGGACGAGAGGAATAGGCATGGGGCCTAGAAAATAGTGAGACTACAGGAAAAAGAAGGCATTGGGCCTACTACTTAAGAGGAACTTGAATATTAGTGAACCTCACGTAACGAGAGGCAAGGGGCCTCGAGACGAGTGATATTACAAGTCAAATTTAAGTGACAGTGGTGACTAGGGGAGGTGAAAGTGGTGCTCAGCGGTGGGATGAACGATCTGGGTGTTAAACACCTCCGAAGAGAAGTGGCGCCTGAAGTCTACGGGAACAAGACAACCAAAATCAAGAGTGTATTACGACTACGAGAGAAATCTACAACTTCAAGTAACTGCTACGTTGGGAACAAGCATTCTTCAAGATTCTTCAAGGAGATCATCATCTACAAGGCGGTCTTCAAGGCAGAGTGTGTGATGGAGGAGGAACAACGTCGTTGAGGAATGACAAGACCGTAGAAGGACGTCGAACCAGACATTGACATCACGAAGCGACATCGCAAGCAGCCAGGCTAAAGCAAGGTATTAATAATAAGTATGAGTACCCCTCAGAATTCTAACGTGTTGAGACACGAAATTCACACATCAAATACAAATATTCCAAAATTCACAGGAGAGTCTAACACATATGGTGTAAACAAGTTCCTAAACCTCATTGACACTCTTATAGTTAGTAAAAATATAACAAACGAGAATCGTAAGATTGAGATTCTCAAGGAGAATATAGATCCAGAGCATGGAAGGGCGAGGTTTGTCATTAACTTCCAGCAAATGGAATCAATTAATCAATATGATGATTATAAGAAGGCATTTATCAAGCATTTCATGTCCAAATGTGATCAGGATCCTATTAGATCATTGGTAAAAATGATTAAGGAAGTTAGGACAAGTGAAACTGACACAGAGTACTTAGCTAGATTAGATAGATGGTCAAAAGACATGAATTCTATCTTGAAAGATTCAGACTGGATAGAAAGATCTAGTGAGAAGATGGAAATCTCACAGGTAATCAAATTGATTACATTTAGCTTATTGGCAAAGAATTCTGATGACTTAACAGCAGAAAGGCTGTACAAAGATTTAAAATCAAATATCTGTTTAGGAGAAGTAGATTATCTTCTTCAAGGATACAGTGAGACCAGAACAATAAACCCATATGTAATGCCTATAAATCAACATAGCCAATATAGGAACTCTAGAGAGTTTAAGAAAACAGAAGTAGGACATAGGCGGCATGCTAGAAGTCCATCTAGGGATAGGGATACCAGTATCCTTTGTTTTAATTGTAATGCATGGGGACACAAGGCACAAGAATGTTTTTATGGGATTATTTGCAGAAATTGCAAATACGAAGGTCACAATGAGTATCAATGTAGGAACCCTCCATTCTGTATTTACCATAATAAAATCGGACACAGAACTCATGAGTGCCGAAATTTTCGGGTACCCCCAGGGCTAAGAGGAAAACCCCCAGACACAGAATAAACCATTTCAGACCTCCCCATATATATACCGATAGGCGGTATTGTGTTAAATATGGGAATGCAAGGGAGATGAAAGAAACTGACAAACTGATAATTACTGTTGGTAAAACTTCTGTAGGACCTCTCATTGCGGGTCAAGTGTTCAATAAGCCTATTCAAATTTTTATTGATACAGGGTCTGTAGTTAATGTAATTACTAGTAAAGTTTTAAACCAGTTGAACCCAGGAGTGAAAATGTTGGAACCAATCCGTTATACATTGCAAGGTGTAACTGGAAATCAGTTAAAAACATTAGGCAAGATTGAGCTAGAAGTTGCCTTGTATACAAATGAACAATTGTACATCCCAGTGATAGTGGTAGAAGAGTCTGTTTTTCCAGGAGATTTATTGATAGGATTTGCAACTATGAGAAAAGAAAACATGGTAATTTGTCCTGCTGACTTAGGAATTTTAGTGAAGTCACAGTTAATCCCATTCTTAAATCAACCAGACTTAAGACCAGTGACAGGAATCAATGAATCCTTAGATAACATTTCTATCCTAGATAGCGAGGCCGAGCGGTCCAACCCTACAGAAAGTAAAACAATTTGTGAACCCAACTCAGAAGTTCAGGAAATCCCAGAGATTACTAAATTATTAACCACAGATGCCTTGAGAATTGCAGATTGTGGATTAACAAGGTCGACATTGTTACATCCCATGTCAATTAATAAGGTTGAAGTGTGTTTGAAAGGAATCAATGTAGACTCTGAAGTAATTACAGTCCCAGAATCAGTTAAACTTAAAGGATTGAAGTGGGACTCAGGGATTTATAAGACAAATAAGAACAGAGTAGAAGTATTAGTAATTAATACTATGAATAAAGAGATAGTTTATAAAGAAAGGTACACAAATAGGATGTATTCAGGTGTGTACTAAACCTATTAAGATTTTAAATGAGAATAGTGAGGAGATAGAATTACCAACTTCATCAATTTGTTCAGTACAAGAAGGCATAGACTTAAGAAATAGATATAAAGAATTATTACAATCAACTAATTGCCCTGAGTTGGATGAAGCTTTATTTGCTTTGCTTATGAAACATAAAAAAGCAATTGCTTTGCCGGGGGACGCCTTAGGCAAAACAACTGTTTTAAAACATCACATTAAGTTAAAACCAGGAACACAACCTATCTACATACCAGCCTACAGAGTTCCTCACTCTAAATTAGCTGTAGTAGATAAACTCATCACTGAAATGTTATCACAGGATATTATTGAACATAGTAAAAGTGAGTGGAATTTTCCGTTGATCCTAGTACCAAAGTCTGATGGGACTATGCGACCAGTTATTGATTACAGGGAACTGAATAAGCACACCATTCGTGACAGGTTACCATTACCCATTATCGGTGACATTTTGAGAAGTTTGGGAACTGAGAATAGATATTTTAGTACTATAGATATCAAATCAGCTTTTTGGCAAATAGAATTGCATGAAGATTCAAGAGAGTTCACAGCATTTTCTACTACAACAGGACATTATGAGTTCAAGAGAATGCCATTTGGGTTATGTAATAGTCCATTAACTTACATGAGATTAATGAATACTATTCTAGATGGATTGTTAGGAAACACTGCCAGTGTATTTCTAGATGACATTTTAATAGTTTCTCAGACTGCAGTGGAGCACTTTAAGAAATTAGATTTGATATTCTCAAGACTAGGAGAAGCTGGGTTAAAAGTAAAACTTGAAAAATGTAAGTTCTTGCAAGACAGTGTCATTTACTTAGGACATAAGATAGACAGACACGGACTAAGTACAGTAAATTCAAAGGTGGACGCTGTCAAGAATTTTCCAGTTCCGACCAATGTAGACAAGGTTAGGAGCTTTTTGGGATTAACAGGATATTATAGAAAATTCATTCAAAGTTATGCTGACATTGCTAATCCACTAAGTTCTTTGTTGAGAAAGGACTCAAAGTTCATATGGGGACCTGCGCAACAGCAAGCTTTTGACAAGTTGAAAGATAAACTCACAAGTTCACCTATTTTAATTTTCCCCGACTATGAAAAAGAATTTATTCTTTGTACTGATGCGTCTGACATAGGGTTAGGAGGCATACTAATGCAAGAGAGAAATGGAACTTTGAAACCCATAGCTTACACATCCAGACTTTGTAATAGTGCGGAGAGAAACTATTCTATAACTGAAAGAGAAACTTTAGCAGTAATTTATTCTTTAGAAAGTTTTAGGGATATGATACTAGGGTATCCCATCAGAGTTTGGACTGATCACACAGCTATTCAGAACTTATTTAAGCATAAGAATCTTAGAGGCAGACTTGCTAGATGGTTTGCGATACTTCAGTGCTATGATGTTCAATTTAATTATATTCCGGGTAGAAGGAATGTAGCAGATCCACTTTCTAGAAACATTAGTCAACCAATGACTGGGACTGGATTGATTAATTTTGTTTGTAGTATAGAAGAGTTAGTAACTTTAGATGAAGAAATGCTAATAAGAGAACAGAGAGATGATGAGACATGTGATTCAATAATCAAGCATTTGATGAACCCAAGAGGAGATCCTCCAAAGCTACCAAAGGGGTATAAGATAGAGGAATTTCATTTGATTAATGGAATTTTGTATAGGAAAACATTTGTAAATGGGAAAGATATTTCTAGAGGTCAAGTAAATCAGTTGGTTATACCACAAACTCTGGTAAATGAGATATTGAAGTTACTTCATGATAGTGATTGTAGTTCACATCCTGGAAAGGATAAAACTTATAGACAAGCACAACTTAAGTACTTTTGGTTAGGTATGAAGAAAACTATATATGATTATATAGAAAAATGTGTAAAATGTGTAAAGGTGAAAGGAAATACACCAAAACCTGCTCCTATACTCACCTATCCCATTCCACAGAAACCTTGGGAAAGAGTTCACATGGATACTTTGGAATTACCACTAACCGAGAACGGCTTTAAATACCTATTTGTTGCTATTGATTATTTTTCAAGATTTTGTATATTACAACCCATAATCAATAAGAAAGCTGAAACTATTGCTTCCGTAATCTATGATCAGATAATCTGTAATTTTACTACACCTAACATCCTAGTTTCAGATAATGGGACTGAATTTAATAACAAAATCTTGGAAAATCTATGTAATGTGTTCCTCATCAAGAAAGTCAATATACTCGTTAACCATCCCCAAAGTAATGGAGTAGTAGAAAGGTTAAACAAAAAGATAATTATATGTCTTAGAACACTAATAAGTCCTCATAGTGTAACTTGGGATACTTGGATTCCTTGTGTTAAGTGTACTCTGAACAATCAAATTAATGTAGCAACTGGGGATACACCTCATTTTATAATTTTTGGGGAGGACAAAACTCTGCCATATGAAATGTTGACTGCAGAGCAAAAACCCATATATAATATGGATGATTATATATCCAATAGGATAAATACTCTTCAAAGTATTCACCAAAGAGTTAGGAAACATATGCAGGTGTATTCACAAGAGATGAGGGAACAACAACACAAAATAGCTCGTAAACTAGAATTGAAAATTGGGGAATTAGTAATGGTCAAAGCAACCTCACCCAATAATAAACTTTCACTAAGGTACACTGGTCCATATAGGGTAATTGATTCTGCAGGTGGAAACAAGTTTAAACTTAAACATTTAGAATCAAGAGAAGAATTGGTAGGACATTTAGATGACATAAGGAAAATTAGCTTGCAGATCTATGAAGATGATTATAGTAATACTTTGTGCATAAATATTGATAACCCTGGAGAATATGGAGAATATTATAATGATATTTTTCAAGAGTTGAATATTAATCTTGATGTATTTTACAGATGAAAACTGCCTTATTAATAATATTAAGTTTGGTGAGTGCCATGGACTGGAATCCGATTCGTCCTGGAGCATTGGTACATCATCAAGGTAACCTAATCTTGGTTGATAAGGTAGTAAGGGTAGTTCTTGATTATAAAAATGTAACCAAAATTAAAGAAAATGTGGACTCCATTAATAAAAGTTTGCAAATATTAAAACAGAACATTTCCAGTAAAGTTGTTAAGGATAGACTTGAAAACAAAATAAAGGAAATAGAGGATAAATTGCACATCATAGGTTCAAATTTCAAAAGCAATGTTAGACAAAAGAGAAGTGCAATAGTAGTGGCTTTAGGAGCTCTTGCTGGTTTGGGAATTGCCAATTTTGCCTTCCTTGCTGACTTGAAAATTTCAATAAATACATTAAAGGAGAAAGTTGGAAAAATTGATGAATTACAATCAAGCATTAAAAACATTGAGGAAATGATCTCTGATATTTCAGATAACTTAGAGAATCTCAGCTTGAAACAAAGTGAACAAGAGAGTACAATGCAAATATCTTTGTTACTCAATACTATGCAATTGAAATTATCTGAGATGCAAGTTCAATTGGAATCTTTTGTACAGGATTTAGTTATGGCCAATTCGGGTCAAGTAACTTCTTCTCTCCTTCCAATACCTCAACTTATAAAGGTAATTAAGTCAGCAAAGAAGGATTGGAACTTTGAACCTTTCTTTGAAGAAGCTAATATAGCATTATATTATCCATTGCTAAACTCCTACCTTAATGTTACTTCAGTTATTATTGAAATCCCGTTCTCTTCCAACCAAAGATTTAACTTATTCAAATTGAAACCCTTCCCATTGAAGGTAAATGGTTCATTTTATGAAGTAGATATTCCAATTGTAGACCCAATCAATTATATCCTTTCTGTAGACAATCTGAAGGAGAGCAGAGTCTCTAATGACAAGTTGAAGGAGTGTAGAAGATTTAATAGGAATCTTTACCTCTGTCATTCTTCCATGTTTGTGTTCCGTGAAGCTTTGAAAAATTCATGTGAAGCCTCTCTGGTTAGGAATATGTCTGTTATGAACAATTGTCATTACCAACGAATTTTGGTAGACCAGATCCCTCATTGTAACATACAAGGATCTCATTACCTGTTTTTCCCTAACAAGACAAAGGTATCAATAAATTGTCCCGGGTTGAGTCCTAAATTGGATTTGGTTGAAGGTCTTGTCTCTATTCAAGATAACTGCGAATTGCATGCAGACACTATTTCCACCATTTCTAATACCCTTAATACAATGCATTTAACCGAGGACACCTACATTTCAACCTTCAACTTCACATTGCCTGAAAACTCCCCTCCCTTGAAAATTAAGAGAAGACCATTGTCAAGATCTCCCTCAAATGATTTACCTATGCTACCACTCCTTATCATACCCTTACTTTCAGTGTTAGTGGCAGCACTGATTGCCTTTGTTGTATTCCGGAGAATGGCTCTGTCAAAGCAAATCAACCATGTAACCGCTTAATTCAATACCTTATATATATATTGAGATGCATGTTATTCACATTTATAGGTATTATGTTTATGTATTATTCCCAATTTATTGCATGAATGATGTATTTTGGAGGGTAGATTAACAATTACGCAAGGGTAGATTAGCTTATTCTAGAAATATATTAGCAAGCCCTGTAAGAGGGAAATAAGAATTGGTCGGGACGACCAAGGGTAGCTGCCGAGCCCTGTAAGAGGCCGGTAGTGTACGAATGGAAATGAGCTAGGGTATTAGAATAATTCAGACTCGACGCCTGCTCGAGGGCAATGTTATGTCTAGGTGAGGGCGACGTTTGTCTATGTAAACACACCGACGGTGGTGACTGTTTTTATAATCGCTTATGAATCACAACATTGTAAGCGCAGGTTACCTTCGTTTGACTAATGCTGAGGTAAACAATTTTTGCTAGTGGCATTGAAATGGCTTTCCGGATTGGTGCAAGGTGCAGAAGGAGGAAAAAACTATTGGTGCAGGAATTCAAAGTCACGCCCATAAGGAGTGACATTTATTTGAGAAGTCACCGAAGATTGGTTTAGAAAAATTAGTGACGTCAGACGAAGGTAGCTCAGCGTACGATACGGGATCTCGGGGGAGAAGATATAGAGAGGGTGTAGAGAGAGGATCAGGAGACGATGTAGAGACGAGAGAAAAGAGATCCCGAGTGTAAGCTGAAGGTGAAATTACAGTGAAAGAAGAAAGAAAATTCACCCCCTTTTATTAACCCAAAGGACGAGAGGAATAGGCATGGGGCCTAGAAAATAGTGAGACTACAGGAAAAAGAAGGCATTGGGCCTACTACTTAAGAGGAACTTGAATATTAGTGAACCTCACGTAACGAGAGGCAAGGGGCCTCGAGACGAGTGATATTACAAGTCAAATTTAAGTGACAGTGGTGACTAGGGGTGGTGAAAAGCGGCCTTGCTGTGGATGTGCTGTGTCTTGCGACACTGCTTCTGACCCAGGGCGGTGGGCAGGGTGCAGGGATGACCCGTCATCCAGGAGGTGCTCAGATGAGAGGGAGCGTGGGAGGGGTGTGGAGTGTATGTAGAGATGAAATGGGTGGGAGTGTTTTTATGCCTTTCCCTTTTTGGCTACCTCCCTTGTAAGGGGGAAAAACCTTGGTATATATATAATATATATATATATATATATATATTATTATTATTATTATTATTATATATATATATATATATATATATATATATATATATATATATATATATATATATATATTTTTTTTTTAATCTGCTTCGGTTTCTTCCTTTCTTGGCCTTAGTGGGAGAGGTGTGTTTAGCCTTGGATTTTCGTTCTGGGGTAGAAATGGGACTTAAAATCGCTTATTAGAAACGGAGGTCTCCATGCGGACATCCTCTTCCGTACGTGTAAGCACACGCTTGGGAAGCTCTGGGATGGCCGAGGAAGGAAGATGCGAGTGAGTTTGCTTGGTAGTTGTGCGATGATCTTTGTCCTTGTTGGAGTGTTTGCTCACTGTTTGTGTTTCAATGGTTCTATAGGTTTTCTTTACTGCCGAAGCATAGGAAGTTGCTCCGGAGGTACTAGTTGGTGTAACTAGTCTTTCCATCACACGCTTCCTTACTTCGTAAAAGGATATGCCACAATTTGCTTTTTCTGTACAAATTTATTTTTCTATTTTGAAAGTGGGACAGTCTCGGGAGGTGGATGCATGGTTGTTATTGGAGGGACAGTTAACGCATTGAAACACATTAGCAGAGCAAGCATCCGTAGGATGTTCGCCTGCACACTTACCGCATATGACTGATTGTTTGCTGCAGAATTTGGCAAGGTGACCATATTTGAAACATTTGTTGCTGCGTAAAGGGTTGGGGACATATGGTCGTGTTGGAACATGAATGTATCCAATGTTGACGTGTTCAGGGAGGGTTGTTGAATTAAATGTCAGAATTATGAGGGGCGTGTTCACTCGCATGTTCCTTTCTCGGTCCAGTCGCGTTATGAATTTAACATCTAATATGCCTTCGGATTTCATCTCATCGAAGATTTCATATTCTTCCATGGTCATCAAATCTCTGCAGTGGATTACTCCTCTGCAGGAGTTGAGTGACCTAGGGAGGGATGCAATAACATCGAAGGAATGAAACTTCCTGGCCTTGAGAAGGTCGCGTGTAGCTTTCCCAGAGTTGGTGGTAATTTGGAGGTCTCCGCTTCTTAGTTATTTAACTTGATTTATATCATCGGTAAATTGGGATAGACATTTTTTAAGCATGAATGGGTTGAGGTCAGCTAATCGGGTCTGGTCAGAATGAAGAAACACGTGTCTAGCCTTGTCCGGGTCGATATTGGGGTCGTCAGGGGAGGTCTTCCTAGTTGTCAGGGATGGAGGTGAGGACTCCATCATGCGCATCGGGGTGGGGGGCTCCTGTTACATGAAAATAAAATGTGCTCAGCAGAGCTAATGAATATAATATAAAGGGGTCACACAGTTTCCTTTGGCGACTGGTGACAGCCGCGTGGTAGGACACACTGTGTGCCCAGTGGGTACGGTGTCTACACTCTTCTAAACTACGATAGAATTTCTAGATTTCGCCGGGCCGGACGACGAAGAAGTCTCACGAGCCAGTAAGGACTCGTGCGGATCCCGGAGAGCTACGAAGATACGAAAATGACGGATAAGAAAATGTGCTGGGAAATGCCCAGAAGTTGGTGGCAGTGTAACTGCCAAGACAAAGCTATCCAAGGTATAGTTGGACTACGAATACGAGTCAACTCTAGAGAGTAGCTCTAGCGAGATTGACTGTGCTCGTGTAAGTATCGTCTGTCTACTGCCAAGGGCTGCCGACGTCTGATGTCCTAATATATATATATATATATATATATATATATATTTTTTTTTTTTAATCTTTAAGGCTATCGACCTATAATGAGGTCATTAAGCCAGGTGTCAACCTGCGATCCTTTTCAATCTACCATTATAATTTCCACAATAGTCCTGTAGTGCGCAAATAAAATACTACTTTGTCAACAAGTAAACGGTCATCGGTCAAAAGATTTGTAGTGCTTAGCTGATTTTTTTTAAGTTTACAGTGTTGTATAAGCGCTAAGCGCTGTGTGTTGTATCTTGAGCAGTGTACGAGTATGTGTCTTATGGATAGTATAGTGTTGCAGGTGTTGCATTGGGGAGGAAATACGCTGTTTATGTATAGGTTTAGGTGGGTAAGTCGGGTCGAGTTCATCCTCAGTCTTGCTATGGCGATTTCCTCCCGTCTGTTGTTTCTGTATGATGTCCACCAGTCTGTTATGTGTTCCTTTTGTTTGTGCGAGATGTGAAGGTTGTCCCACTGGAGTTGACTGTGGGCGTGTAATTGTTTCCTTAGTATAGAGTTGAAGGTTCCTATGTCCAAAGGTATGTCTGTAATAGAGTCTTTTTCTAAGTCAGTTTTGGTTAAGGTGTCCGCTTTCTCATTCCCGAAGATCCCAATATGGCTGGGAACCCAAGAGAGAGTAATGAACTTGTTAGTTATCGGCAATGTGCTAATGATTTTGCCCAAGAAAAAGTTCTCCATATGGTTAACTGTCTTAATTGATTGGAGTAATCTTAACGAGTCTGTGAATATGACGATTGAGCATTTTCTATGGCTTTGTATATACCGAAGAGTTTGGCGATATATATGCACGTATGGTCCGGCAATCTGAACATCATCCGGGTTTGGTGCTGTATAACCCCGTCCCAGTTTTGGGGCCTCACTTGGAGCCATCAGTGTACAGTGCCCTGTGGTCATTGTACTTGTTGATGGTCTCCAGGGTCTTCTGTCTAAGTTCTTCTGTGGAAGACGATTTTTTCTTGAGGTCTTGGTTGATGTTGACCTTCAGGGCGATGTTTTTCCACGGTGGTAAGTATGTGGTTTCCATCTGTTCTATTGACCACAGTGGCACTGAATACTGCTCGCACAAGGATCGGATCCTGATGGAAAGGGGATTTAGGCTGGAGTTGGTGAAGTGCTCGTGCTGGTTCATCGTTTCCTTGCAGGGATGTCGAGGGTTACGGAGCACTTTGGCGACGTATCGGAGTGCAAGGAGTTCGCGCCTGTAGTGGAGGGGGGGTACATTTGCTTCAACTTCCAGCCTCTCGATTCTTGTGCAGCTTAATGCTCCAAGTGCTATTCTTAGGCCTTTGTTTTGGATGATGTTCAGGGGTTGTAACGTGGTTGGTGTTGCCGAACCATAAATCTGACACCCATAGTCTAATTTAGATCTAATTAGGGACTTATAAATCATTAGCAGGGATTTCCTATCTGCTCCCCAATTTGTGCCCGTTAGTTTACGTACCAAATTAGTTCTCTTGTTGCACGCATCAACTAGATATTTTACATGGGCCTTCCAGTTTAGCCTGGAGTCCAGTTTCAGGCCAAGGAAAAAGGTTGAATTTTGCACTGGAATGGGATTACCATGTAATTGCAGATTTATTTCTGCCTGGGCTCTGCGTGAAAATACAATTACTGTTGACTTTAATTCCGAAAACTTAAATCCCCATTTGTCAGACCAGTCCTGGAGCGAGTCCAGGGCCAGTTGTACGCCAGAACGGGAAAACTTGGCGTTCGATGAGGAATGCCAGATTCCGACGTCGTCAGCGTATAATGAGTATTTAAGGTTCCGAGGTGGAGCGGGTAGAATATCGATTATGAGTAACATAGATAATGTGGGACTTAATACACTTCCCTGTGGTACGCCATTTTCTTGTGTGCGTACTGTTGAATAGTAATTTTGATTTTTAACGGAAAATGTTCGTTCTTTTAAGAAATTTTGAATGAAAATAGGGAGATTCCCTCTAAGGCCAAGTGCATAGAGTTTTTCGAGAATACCACGTCGCCATGACATGTCGTAGGCTCTTTCTAAATCTAAAAAGCAAGCAACAAGGTAGTTTTTCCTCACGAAAGAAGAGAGGATATCTTGTTCTAAGTTGACCAAATAGTCAAGACTACTTGTATTTTTCCTGAAACCACATTGGGCAGGAACTATTAAATTTTGAGACTCTAGGATGAATTTTAATCTGTTATTGGCCATACGTTCTAATACTTTGCATAAGCAGTTGGTAAGCGCCATTGGGCGATAAGAGGAAGGACTCGTTGGGTCCTTCCCCTTTATAAGAATAGGTATGACGTGGGCATGTCTCCATGTTTTTGGGAATTCTTGATTAATCCAAATTGCGTTGTATATTTCTAGTATTTTTTTCAGTGAAATTGAATTCAAATGTTGCAACATCTCATACCTAATCCCGTCTGGGCCAGCAGAGGTTCCTCTACACGAGCTTAAGTCTTGTTCAAGCTCGTGTAGTTGGAAGGGGATGTTATAGTCGTGGTGTGTCTGTGTATGGAAGATCAGTGGTTCTGCTTTCCCTCTTTGTTTATGTTGTAAGAAAGTTGGAAAATAGTTATTCGTGTTGCTTGTTTGCGTAAATGTGTCTGCTATTGTGTTTGCGATGTCCATGGGAGCATCTACAAACGTGTTTTCAATGGTCAGGGTCTTGATGTTTGGGGTATATTTGCCGTCGATTCTTCGGACGACTGACCAGATTTGTGTTAGAGGAGTGTTTATGTTTATTGTCGAGATGTAATCATGCCAAGACTTTCGTTTGGCATGTTTCATTGTTTTACGAGCCTCTGCTTGCGTCTTTTTAAAATTAATAAAGCTTGGTGCAATCGGGTTATTTTTAAAAGTACGGTAAGCCCTATTCCACTTGCAAAGTGCTTTTCTGCAGTCTGATGTCCACCAAGGAACTCTATGCTTGTGAAATACCGAGGTTTCTGGTATATGCTTATGAGCTGAATTCAAAATGGAGTTTGATAAATTTGTGATGTTGACGTTGGTGGTTGTGCGATACATTTCCCAGTTGGCTTTTGTGATGTTAAATTTGGGACAGGAAGGGGGTGGGTTGTCTCCGTAGGCTGGAGTAGCCGTAGCGTGGTCACCCCCTATTTTTAATATTACTGGGAAATGATCGCTAAGCATGATGTCGCCATGCGTGGTCCATTCGATAACATCAGACAACGCAGGAGATGATATGGATAAATCAATACATGTGAAGGAACCCCTAGTATTGTCTACACGAGTGTAGAGTGTAGAGTGCCAGTGTTTTGGAGGATCAGGTTGTTGGTATTTAGCACCTCGTCCATCTGCTCCCCTCGACGAGATGTTTTGTTGCTACCCCACATGTGATGGTGGGAGTTGAAATCTTCCACTATGAGTTTGTGGTGGGGTAGTTCTCTCATCAATTTATTTACCTCCTCTAGTGGGAATTGAGGGTCGAGAGGTAGGTAAATGGAGCAGATGGTGACGAGTTTGTTTTGCAGTTTGGTTTTGATTGCGACTGCCTCCAAGTTAGTGGATAGTGGTAATTCCACTTGGGGAAGGCAGTCGCTGACTGCAACTGCGACCCCCCTCCAGGCGCTAACCTGTCCTTCCTATATATGGTAAAGATTTTGAATGTGAACTCTTCACTGGGCTTGAGGAGTGTTTCCTGTAGACATATTACTGAGGGGTTGTTTAAGGAGTTGAAAATCACAAGGTCATTTGCTTTACCTCTAACACCTCGGCAATTCCACTGGATTTTTTTTTTTTTTTTTTTTTTTTTTTTTTATCTGCTTCGGTTTCTTCCTTTCTTGGCCTTAGTGGGAAAGTTGTGTTTAGCCCTGGATTTTCGTTCTGGGGTAGAAATGGGACTTAAAATCGCTTATTGTAAACGGAGGTCTCCATGTGGACATCCTCTTCCGTACGTGTAAGCACACGCTTGGGAAGCTCTGTGATGGCCGGGGAAGGAAGATGCGAGTGAGTTTGCTTGGTAGTTGGGCGTCGATCTTTGTCCTTGTTGGAGTGTTTGTTCTCTGTTTATGTTTCAATAGTTCTGTACGTTTTCTTTACTGCCGAAGCATAGGAAGTTGCTCCGGAGGTACTAGTTGGTGTAACTAGTCTTTCCATCACACGCTTCCTTACTTCGTAAAAGGATATGCCACAATTTGCTTTTTCTGTACAAATTTATTTTTCTATTTTGAAAGTGGGACAGTCTCGGGAGGTGGATGCATGGTTGTTATTGGAGGGACAGTTAACGCATTGAAACACATTAGCAGAGCAAGCATCCGTAGGATGTTCGCCCGCACACTTACCGCATATGACAGACTGTTTGCTGCAGAATTTGGCAAGGTGACCATATATGAAACATTTGTTGCAGCAAAAAAGGTTAGGGACATATAGTCGTGTTGGAACATGAATGTATCCAATTTTGACGTGTTCAGGGAGGGTTGTTGAGTTGAATGTCAGAATTATGAGGGGCGTGTTCGCTCGCATGTTCCTTTCTCGGTCCAGTCGCGTTATGAATTTAACATCTAATATGCCTTCGGATTTCATTTCATCGAGGATATTACATTCTTCCATGGTCATCAAATCTCTGCAGTGGATTACTCCTCTGCAGGAGTTGAGTGACCTAGGGAGGGATGCAACAACATCGAAGGAATGAAACTTCCTGGCCTTGAGAAGGTCGCGTGTAGCTTTCCCAGAGTTGGTGGTAACTTGGAGGTCTCCGCTTCTAAGTTTTTTAACTTGGTTAATATCATCGGTAAATTGAGATAAACATTTTTTAACCATAAATGGGTTGAGGTCAGGTAATCGGGTCTGGTCAGAATGGAGAAACACGTGTCTAGCCTTGTCCGGGTCGATATTGGGGTCGTCAGGGGAGGTCTTCCTAGTTGTCAGGGATGGAGTTGAGGATTTCATCCTGCGCGTTGGGGTGGGGGGACGAGCCCCCTGTTACACAAAAAAAATGTGCTCAGCAGAGCCAAAGAATATAATATAAAGGGGTCACACAGTTTTCTTTGGCGACTGGTGACAGCCGCGTGGTAGGACACACTGTGCGCCCAGTGCTTACGGTGTCTACACTATTCTAAACTACGATAGAATTTTTCTAGATTTCGCCGGGCCGGACGACGAAGAAGTCTCACGAGCCAACAAGGGCTCGTGCAGATCCCGGAGAGCTACGAAGATATGAAAATGACGAATATGAAAAAGTGCTGGGAAATGCCCAGATTGGGTGGCAGTGTAACTGCCAAGGCAAAGCTATCCAAGGTATAGTTGGACTACGAATACGAGTCAACTCTAGAGAGTAGCTCTAGCGAGATTGATTTTGCTCGTGTAAGTATCGTCTGTCTGCTGCCAAGGGCTGCCGACGTCTGATATCCTGAGTTTTTTTTTGTTTTGTTTTTATCTTTAAGGCTATCGACCTATAATGAGGTCATTAAGCCTGGTGTGAACCTGCGATCCTTTTTAATTTACCATTATAATTACCACAATAGTCCTGTTGTGCGCAAGTAAAATACTACTTTGTTAATAAGTAAACGGTCATCGGTCAAAAGATTTGAATTGCTTAGTTGGATTTTTTTAAGTTTGCAGTGTTGTATAAGCACTTGGCGCTGTGTGTTGTATGTTGAGCAGTGTACGAGTATGTGTCTTATGGATAGTATAGTGTTGCAGGTGTTGCATTGGGGAGGAAATATGCCGTTTATGTATGGGTTTAGGTGGGTGAGGCGGGTCGAGTTCATCCTCAGTCTTGCTATGGCGATTTCCTCCTGTCTGTTGTTTCTGTATGATGTCAACCAGTCTGTTATGTATTCCTTTTGTTTGTGCAAGATGTGAAGGTTGTTCCACTGGATTTGCCAGTGGGCGTGTAATTGTTTCCTTAGTATGGAATTGAAGGTTCCTATGTCCAAAAGTATGTTTGTAATAGAGTCTTTTTCTAAGGCTGATTTGGCTAAGGTGTCCGCTTTCTCATTCCCGAAGATCCCAATGTGGCTGTAATGGACTTGTTGGTCGTCGACAATGTGCTAATGATTTTGCCCAGGAGAAAGTTCTCCATATGGTTACCTATCTTAATTGCTTGCAGTGCGCTCAAAGAGTCTGTGAATATGACGAAGTTACTATGTGTGTCAGATTGAGCATTTTCTATGGCTTTGTATATGCCGAATAGTTCGGCGATATATATGCTCGTATGGTCCGGCAATCTGAACATCATCCGGGTTTTGTTGCTGTATAACCCTGTCCCAGTTTTGTGGCCGCACTTGGAGCCATCCGTGTACAGTGCCCTGTGGTCATTGTACTTGTTAATAATTTCTAGAGTCTTCTGTTTTAGTTCTTCTATGGAAGAAGATTTCTTCCTGAGGTCCTGGTTGGTATTGACGTTCAGGGCGATGCTTTTCCACGGCGGTGGGTACGTGTGTTCCATCTTTTCTATTGACCACAGTGGCACTGAATACTGCTCGCACAAGAATCTGATCCTGATGGAAAGGGGATTTAGGCTGGAGCTGGTGAACTGTTTGTGCTGGTTTACCGTTTGCTTGCAGGGATGTCGTTGGTTGCGAAGCACTTTGGCGACGTATGTGTGAGGTGCTCGCGCCTGTAGTGGAGGTGGGGTACATTTGCTTCAACTTCCAGCCTCTCGATTCTTGTGCAGCTTAATGCTCCAAGTGCTATTCTTAGGCCTTTGTTTTGGATGATGTTCAGGGGTTGTAACGTGGTTGGTGTTGCCGAACAATAAATCTGACACCCATAAATCTGACACCCATAGTCTAATTTAGATCTAATTAGGGACTTATAAATCATTAGCAGGGATTTCCTATCTGCTCCCCAATTTGTGCCCGTTAGTTTACGTACCAAATTAGTTCTCTTGTTGCACGCATCAACTAGATATTTTACATGGGCCTTCCAGTTTAGCCTGGAGTCCAGTTTCAGGCCAAGAAAAAAGGTTGAGTTTTGTACTGGAATGGGATTACCATGTAATTGCAGATTTATTTCTGCCTGGGCTCTGCGTGAAAATACAATTACTGTTGACTTTAATTCCGAAAACTTAAATCCCCATTTGTCAGACCAGTCCTGGAGCGAGTCCAGGGCCAGCTGTACGCGAGAGCCGGAAAACTTGGCGTTCGGTGAGGAATGCCAGATTCCGACGTCGTCAGCGTATAATGAGTATTTAAGGTTCCGAGGTGGAGCGGGTAGAATATCGTTTATGAGTAACATAAATAATGTGGGACTTAACACACTTTCCTGTGGTACGCCATTTTCTTGTGTGCGTACTGTTGAATAATAGTTTTGATTTTTAACCGAAAAAGTTCGCTATTTTAAAATTTTTGAATGAAAATAGGGAGATTCCCTCTAAGGCCAAGTGCATAGAGTTTTTCGAGAATACCACGTCGACATGACATGTCGTAGGCTCTTTCTAAATCTAAAAAGCAAGCAACAAGGTAGTTTTTCCTCACGAAAGAAGAGAGGATATCTGGTTCTAAGTTGACCAAATGGTCAAGACTACTTCTATTTTTCCTGAAAC
>NC_134786.1:27244294-27246794 GCF_046742065.1 Oratosquilla oratoria | reverse complement strand
AAATCCTGGCCCCGCAGCATTGGCCACTTCGGTGTCGGCAAACTCAACGAGAATGGTCAGAGGCTTTTAGAGATGTGTTCCTACCACGACCTCTGTGTAACCAACACATTCTTTGCCACCAAGCCTCAACACAGAGTATCCTGGTGTCACCCTAGATCACGTCACTGGCACCAGCTGGACCTCGTTATCACCAGAAGACCCTCGCTAAATTGCGTCCTCACAACCCGTAGCTACCACAGCGCTGACTGCGACACCGACCATTCGTTGGTTGGTTGTAAGGTGCGTCTTCAGCCCAAACAGATCCATCGCTCTAAGCAGAAAGGTCATCCACGTATCAACACAGCCAGGACAAAAATGCCAGACCTGTGTAAGCGCTTTGCTGATTCTACAGAAGAGGCCCTTCGGGACTGCCCCACAAACAGTGCTGAAGAGAGGTGGAATCACATTCGTGGAGCTATCTACAAATCCGCCATGGACACCTTCGGCAAGAGAGAGAGGCAGAATCCAGACTGGTTCGAAGCTGGAATTACAAAACTCGAACCAGCAATCGTAGATAAAAGAAAAGCGCTGCTTAACTACAAAAGAGAGCCTTCAGAGAAGACACTTGCTGCACTCCGGAAGGCTAGAAATGACGCCCAACGGCTGGCACGGCGCAGCGCCAACGACTACTGGCTGAGCCTATGCCAGAGTATCCAGCTCTCTGCTGACTGTGGCAACATTCGTGCCATGTACGACAACATGAAGAAAGCCTTTGGCCCAAGCATTACCAAGATCGCACCTCTGAAGACAGCCTCTGGTGACACTATCACAGACAGAGGAAAGCAGATGGAGAGATGGGCCGAACACTATCAAGAACTTTACTCAAGAGAGAACGTTGTCAGCACCGCAACAGTTGAGAAATGCAAAGCCCTACCACTCATGGAGGAACTAGATGTTCCACCCTCTATTGACGAACTCGCAAAAGCCATCGACTCCCTGGCCAGTGGGAAAGCTCCTGGCAACGACGGATGTCGTCAAAGCGGGCAAGAGTACCGTTCTACATCACCACCTGCACGAGCTTTTACTCCAGTGCTGGGAGGAAGGAACCGTTCCCCAAGGCATGCGTGGCGCCAACGTCATCACGCTCTATAAAAACAAAGGAGACCGCAGCGACTGCAACAACTACCGCGGAATATCCCTTCTCAGTACCGTTGGGAAGGCCTTCGCCCGAGTAGTACTCAACCGGTTGCAGAAACTTGCAGAACGAGTCTACCCTGAGGCACAGTGCGGCTTCAAAACAGAACGATCAACCATTGACATGGTCTTCTCACTAAGGCAACTGCAAGAGAAGTGCCGAGAACAGAGGCGTCCACTTTACATTGCCTTCATCGGCCTGACGAAGGCTTTCGACTTGGTTAGCAGGCAAGGCCTTTTCACCCTGCTACAGAGGATTGGATGTCCCCCTAAGCTCCTGAGGATGATTTCATCCTTTCATGAAGACATGCACGGCACCGTCCAGTACGACGGCTCATCCTCGGACCCCTTCCCAATCAGAAGCGGCGTGAAACAGGGATGCGTGCTTGCTCCGACGCTTTTCGGCATCTTCTTCTCCCTGCTGTTGTCCTATGCCTTCAACCAGTCAGAAGACGGAGTGTATATCCACACCAGAAATGACGGAAGTCTCTTCAACCTTGCACGTCTCCGAGCAAAAACCAAGGTACGCAAGGTCTTGATCAGAGAGATGCTGTTTGCTGATGACGCCGCTTTGACTGCACACACAGAGGAGGCCCTACAGCGACTCATCAATTGCTTCGCTCATGCATGCAAAGAGTTTGCCCTCACCATCAGCATTAAGAAGACCAACGTCATGGGCCAGGATGTTAGCAGCATTCCTAACATCTCCATCGATGGCCACATCCTCGAGGTGGTGGGGGAGTTCACCTACCTGGGTTCCACCATCTCAAGCAACCTGTCCCTGGATGCAGAGCTGAACAAGCGCATCGGCAAAGCAGCAACAACATTGGCTCGTCTTGGAAAGCGTGTATGGAACAACGCCATGCTGACCACCAACACCAAGATAGTAGTATACCAGGCTTGTGTACTCAGCACGCTCTTGTACGGCAGCGAAGCCTGGACCCTGTATTCCCGTCAAGAACGCCGACTCAACATCTTCCACATGCGCTGCCTCAGAAGAATCCTGGGCATTAGTTGGCAAGATCATGTCTCCAACAAGAATGTTCTGACACAGGCGGGAATGCCCAGCATGTTCGCCTTGCTCAGCCAGAGGCAATTGAGATGGCTCGGTCATGTTAGACGAATGGACGATGGCCGAATACCGAAGAGCGTGCTGTATGGGGAGCTTGCCACTGGCTCCAGACCTGCAGGAAGGCCCATCCTCCGCTACAAGGACGTTCTCAAACGTGATCTGAAGGCAGGCGACATTAACCCAGCAAGCTGGGAGGCAGTGGCCGCTGACCGCAGCAGTTGGAGACACGTTGTCAAGGCAGGCATTCAAACTAGC
>NC_134786.1:27196794-27239294 GCF_046742065.1 Oratosquilla oratoria | reverse complement strand
TACATATATATATGTATATATATATATATATATATATATATATATATATATATAATTAAATTTGACCGCTGCTTGTGCAAGAATAAGCTTCTTGTTGAAGGATTCAACCTTTCTAATAGTGCTTCTTTGTTCTTCATGAAGTCGGAATAAAAGATTGCCGAAGTTCATATTGTGTATTATACAACGTTTCGCCCTTCTTAGAGCATTTTCAAGTACATCTAAATGGTAATAGGAACAATTCATATATATGACAATAGGTGAACTGGGAAAGCTTATACAAAATAGTGAAGAAAGATCAAAGATCTTATGTCGGAATTATGTCCGTGGCACTCCGTGGGGTGCTGGGAGGGTCAGCTGTCCACCCAGTGAAGCTAGAGCCACGGAGGTTGTACCTCCCTGTACATTTATGGATGGAGCCTTCTCTCGAATATGGAGGGCCTCCAGGATCTCCAGACGATGAAAGTCATGTGCGGAGTCGATGATCTTTGTATTTTCCACCAGGATCTTTCTAGTCAGGGAGGAGTTATGTTTTTCCGAAAAATGTTTCTTCGGGGCACCAGCTTGTAGATGGCACGTTAATCTTCTGGAGAGAGAAGTGGTCGTCATCCCTATGTAAGATACAGGACGAAGCTTGCAGTCTTCGTGCGGGCAGATGAACTCATAGATGACATTACTCCTCCGTAGTGGGTTGAGGTTACGGGTCGGGTTATTTCGCAGGATGAGGTTTGACGTTTTAAAATTCTTATAATAAACCCGAAGCTCCAGCTTTTCTCCAGGGTCGGATGGTTGTACACCGCGTTCAACAATTTCCCTGAGGATTCTTTCGTCCGTTCGGTAAGCCGTACTCATGAAAGCTCTGTAATTAAGAATAATTGAGGGGCGTTTCTCGGGAGGGATGGTGTCATGCTTTAGGTACTTCTCCATTTTTCGTCGGATGACTTCTTGTACGTCCTTATTGGGGAATCCATTGTTAACAAGGACTTGCTGCAAGCGTTGAAGCTCTTGGTGTAAAAGAGGCCATGTGGAGCAGTGCGTGAATGCCCTGTTCACGTATGAACGTATGACGCTTTTCTTGTAGGCCGCAGGGCATTCTCCATCCGCATTTAAACATCTACCCTCGTTCGTACTTTTAACGTATACAGTGGTGGTAAATCTATTTACGTCGGGTTTTACAGAGATATCTAAAAAGGGCAAAGAACCATCAGCATGATGTTCACTTGTGAAGTTGAGACAAGAGTTAGTAGCGAATGCTTCACATAGTTCTTGTAGATGTGTATGGTCTCTTGCTTCAACGAGTATATCGTCCACGTATCTACCATAGGAGTGTGGGCGAGTTACAGGATCTGAGAAAACTCGTCTTTCCACTAAAACCATGTAGAAGTTGGCGAAAAGGACTCCGAGAGGGGACCCCATCGCCACACCATCTACCTGTCTATACAGCTTACACTTTAAAAACAAATGGTCTACCTAATCAATCCCGGTAGACTTACGTCAACTTATTGACAACTCCCTTTGCGATATCCTCTTGCACTTTCACTAATCCACTGAATCTAGAATCCTGAAGAAACTTATCCACCTTAACCATGGTCCCCTCTACCTGCCTCAACACATAGATGGCTACGTCAACCTTTCTAACTACAGTCCTACACCCGACCAGATCAAACTTTTGAACTTGGGTCTTAACTACCACGCCCTGAGAAAACCAGGTCGCCATCAGAAGAGAGTGGAGATTGAGATCCTCCTTGAGAACATTTATGCCCTGGAAAACCTTGGTAAAGTCTCCACAACCCCCAACTTACCAGCTGATTTGTTGTCTGAATCAGATAAGTCTCGAGGCTCTTTCAAAAGTCAATTAATCGACGAGAACCTAAAGAAAGCCGCCAGAGAACTCCAGGAAAATGAACACATTATTGTTAGGAGAGCAGACAAATCCGCGGTGTATGTCCTTATGACAAAAGAAGAGTACCTGCAGAAAATGAGTACGATCCTTGGAGACACTTCCAAATTCCAAAGAATTTCCCAGGATCCTTCCAACAAGTTGAAAGTGAAGTGTAACAACATCATCGACACCATCAACGCCAAAAAAGAGGAATACACTTACAACGCATAACTGGAGAACATGAACCCGGGTATGCATATGGAAACGTAAAAACACACAAGCCCCGTAACCCCCTTAGACCAATTATCAGCCAAATTCCCACCCCAAGAAACTCCACGAACTCCTTATCCCATATGTACCTAGTTCCTGGTTGCTGAAGTCCCCTAAAGAATTTATTGACCTTCTTCATAACAAAGACCCTACAGGTCTCATTACCTCGTTAGACGCTGAGAGTCTCTTCACGAATGTCCCCGTGAATGAGACCATAAACTTCATCTTAGATGAGGTTTATCACTCCAATCATGTTCCCTTGTATATTCCGGAAACTTTGCTTCGTAAACTTCTAGAAGCGTGCACGACTGAATCCCCGTTCCGCGGACCGGACGGTAAGCTGTATAGACAGGTAGATGGTGTGGCGATGGGGTCCCCTCTCGGAGTCCTTTTCGCCAACTTCTACATGGTTTTAGTGGAAAGACGAGTTTTCTCAGATCCTGTAACTCGCCCACACTCCTATGGTAGATACGTGGACGATATACTCGTTGAAGCAAGAGACCATACACATCTACAAGAACTATGTGAAGCATTCGCTACTAACTCTTGTCTCAACTTCACAAGTGAACATCATGCTGATGGTTCTTTGCCCTTTTTAGATATCTCTGTAAAACCCGACGTAAATAGATTTACCACCACTGTATACGTTAAAAGTATGAACGAGGGTAGATGTTTAAATGCGGATGGAGAATGCCCTGCGGCCTACAAGAAAAGCGTCATACGTTCATACGTGAACAGGGCATTCACGCACTGCTCCACATGGCCTCTTTTACAACAAGAGCTTTAACGCTTGCAGCAAGTCCTTGTTAACAATGGATTCCCCAATAAGGACGTACAAGAAGTCATCCGACGATAAATGGAGAAGTACCTAAAGCATGACACCATCCCTCCCGAGAAACGCCCCTCAATTATTCTTAATTACAGAGCTTTCATGAATACGGCTTACCGAACGGACGAAAGAATCCTCAGGGAAATTGTTGAACGCGGTGTACAACCATCCGACCCTGGAGAAAAGCTGGAGCTTCGGGTTTATTATAAGAATTTTAAAACGTCAAACCTCATCCTGCGAAATAACCCGACCCGTAACCTCAACCCACTACGGAGGAGTAATGTCATCTATGAGTTCATCTGCCCGCACGAAGACTGTAAGCTTCGTCCTGTATCTTACATAGGGATGACGACCACTTCTCTCTCCAGAAGATTAACGTGCCATCTACAAGCTGGTGCCCCGAAGAAACATTTTTCGGAAAAACATAACTCCTCCCTGACTAGAAAGATCCTGGTGGAAAATACAAAGATCATCGACTCCGCACATGACTTTCATCGTCTGGAGATCCTGGAGGCCCTCCATATTCGAGAGAAGGCTCCATCCATAAATGTACAGGGAGGTACAACCTCCGTGGCTCTAGCTTCACTGGGTGGACAGCTGACCCTCCCAGCACCCCACGGAGTGCCACGGACATAATTCCGACATAAGATCTTTGATCTTTCTTCACTATTTTGTATAAGCTTTCCCAGTTCACCTATTGTCATATATATGAATTGTTCCTATTACCATTTAGATGTACTTGAAAATGCTCTAAGAAGGGCGAAACGTTGTATAATACATAATATGAACTTCGGCAATCTTTTATTCCGACTTCATGAAGAACAAAGAAGCACTATTAGAAAGGTTGAATCCTTCAACAAGAAGCTTATTCTTGCACAAGCAGTGGTCAAATTTAATTCTATATGTATCAAGGAAGATCTGCTACCTACCTTTACCAATATATATATATATATATATATATATATATATATATATATATATATATATATACATATGTGTGTGTGTGCGTATATATATATATATATATATATATACATACATTTATATATATATATATATACATATATGTATATATATACAATATGTGTCTGTGTGATTGTATATATGTGTGTGTATATAGATATATGTATATGTACGAAAAAAGCTGGAGTCCGGGAACCATAATGGTGGAAACGTAGAAAACACCAGACTCAGGAGTAGGTAATTTATTCCCGACGTTTCGAGTCCTGTCCGGGACTCGTCCTCAGGGGATACAATGGGATACAGTGAATTACATGTTCTTAATATACTAATAGCTACGTCCGCCGGGAGGACACGGTAACCTGTCATGGGAGGGGGGAGAAGGCAGGCGCTATGATCTGGTTCACGCGAGAGTGTATGGTGGTGGAGGGGAGAAGGTAGGCGCTGTGACCTGGGTCAAGCGAGACCTGGGTCAAGCGAGAGTGTGAGGTGGTGGAGGGGGAGAAGGTAGGCGCTGTGACCTGGGTCAAGCGGGAGTGTGTGGGGGGGGAGGGACAGGGGGGAGGAGGGGGAGGGGGAGGGAAAGCCAAGAAGATCTACGATGGCTCAAACGTCCGGACCCCGGGAAAGGATAAGTCTCATTTTATTTCTGTCCCTAATTCTATAAACACCATAGCTATTGATGATTATTTGTTAAAAGGTGGAATAAATGTAGCAAAAATATCTTCCAATAAAATAGGAAAAATATTTAAGAAACATAATAATATTTGTAATAATCTCAGTGTCGTTTACCGTATTCCATGCAACGGTTGTCCATCATCTTACTTCGGTGAGTCAGGTCGAGGGATCAGTAAACGCTTGAGTGAGCACAAAAACGATCTCAGGGCTCATAGAACATCTAACTCCCTGGTTCGTCACCTGGACAAATGTGGACATCTACCTGATTGGAACAACACAGAAATTCTACACGAGGGATTTGAGAAGAAAATGAGAAAAACTGTGGAAGCTGCACATATCGCCACCAACAAGAACAACAACGACAGAGACGGATTTAAATGCCTCTCGAAAGCAGCAAGTGTCCTAATAATTAAATCTTTAGCCAAAGGGAAAACATGACGCTCATACCTTGGCGGGTTCCCTCTCACTACGAATATAAGAATTGTGATCCGTCTGTAATGCTGTAGTCCTCTGAAGAAGACCAAGTTGGTCGCAACGTTAGGGCAATAAACTCTATTCCTAACACATCTTCGCTTGCCCTTCCCCACCCACTTTCTCTCTCATATGTATGTATGTATATATGTATGTATGTATATATGTATGTATGTATATATGCATGTATGCAACAGTAATCACATAAAATACGTGAATAAAGATTTTTATTTGTAACAACGAGGAAATTAAAGATCGGAATACTGAACGTTTTCGTCTATTAAGACATTTTCAAAGTACATAGTGTCACAACAAAGTATAACTTAAATACAATAGTATAGAAAACAGGAGAGGTCACTCAACGTAAATACGTAAGGATTATCTTACAAAGAAACAAAAATATAAATAAAAACAATAAATAAAATGGGTGAAAATTGAAACAGGTGATAAAAGGATTGTCTTACAAAGAAACAAAAATAGAAATAATAATAATAGATATATACATATACATACATACATATATATGTGCACGCATGCACACGCATACATATATATAATAGAAAATAATAATAACAAGAATAAATAAATAAAAATGGGTGACAGTTGACACAGGTGAAAAAAGGTCGCACAAGATGGCTAAGGCGGAGCTTTGGGACATTGTCCTACAATTTGGTTTATAACAAAATTATCTAGTTTAAAAAGACCAGTGCTTAAATTGAGATTTTCATTAAAAGTTTTTTTTAATGAGACACGATTCAATTATATTCCTTATCAAATAAGAATTACTTGAAAAAATTTCTTGTGAATTGTCCCAATCAATACACAAAAATCTCAGTTTTTACCTCCATATTTATTAGAGCTTTTAGAGTTTGTATTCCTGAATTTTTAGATGAAGAAATAAAAAAGATTTATGAAATAGCATCAAACTTGAGATACCCAAATCATGTGATATTTAGATCACAACATAAGGTCAGGAAGTTCTATGTTGATTCTTCCCCAAAAGATCCTTTTAATAAAAAGAATCTTTTGGTTCTTCCCTTTCATCCTAATTTGGTTAAACTCCCTCGTGTCCTTAAGATTTTTAATGTTAATGTTGTGTTTAAGAACCATACAATCAAAGAACTTCTTATCAAGAATTCACCGGATAATTCGGCGGGTTGTGTCTACTCTATCCCTTGCAAGAATTGCAATTCTTGTTATATTGGCCAGACTGGCAAGGAATTAAAACTTAGATTGAACCAGCATAAGTATAGTGTCCGTACTGGCCAATCTTCAAGTGGGATTTTTGCTCACATTAGAGACTACAATCATTGTATTGATTGGGACACGTAATTCTTATTTGATAAGGAATATAATTGAATCGTGTCTCATTAAAAAAACTTTTAATGAAAATCTCAATTTAAGCACTGGTCTTTTTAAACTAGATAATTTTGTTATTAACCAAATTGTAGGACAATGTCCCAAAGCTCCGCCTTAGCCATCTTGTGTGACCTTTTTTCACCTGTGTCAACTGTCACCCATTTTTATTTATTTATTCTTGTTATTATTATTTTCTATTATATATATGTATGCGTGTGCATGCGTGCACATATATATGTATGTATGTATATGTATATATTTATTATTATTATTTCTATTTTTGTTTCTTTGTAAGACAATCCTTATGTATTTATGTTGAATCACATGTGTCAATTGTCACCATTCTTATTTCTTGTTATTATCATTTATATTTTGTTTCTTTGTAGGATATTTCTTATGTATTTATGTTGAATGTCCTTTTATCACCTTGTCAATTGTCATCCTTATGTATTTATGCTGAGTAACATTTTATCACCTGTTTCATTTTTCACCCATTTTATTTATTGTTTTTATTTATATTTTTGTTTCTTTGTAAGATAATCCTTACGTATTTACGTTGAGTGACCTCTCCTGTTTTCCATACTATTGTATTTAAGTTATACTTTGTTGTGACACTATGTACTTTGAAAATGTCTTAATAGACGAAAACGTTCAGTATTCCGATCTTTAATTTCCTCGTGGTTACAAGCAAAAACATGCATGTATGTGTAACCAACCCCCCTGGGGTTACAAATCATAATGTTCAGTTTCTTCAGCCAAGAATGTAACCAAGCCCCCTGGGGTTACAAATCACAATGTTCTTTTTCTTCACTTTATTTACACAGTTCACGCACAGTACTATACACTATGATACACAGGGCACGTCAGACACCGACCGCTCCTGGAGCTCTCCACTCCGTTTTTGTGGGGCGGAAGTGCTGTGTCTGTAGAATTCTGAGGTGCTCTTTAGTCACCTTGAAAACAATTTTAATAGGAAAATCCGGCCCTTTACATATTTGTTGTTAGTTCTTATATCCCTTTTTATAATGTATAATATATCCAGGGGGCAAGGGTTGATTACTACTGTGTTGTCGTGTGTTATTCTGAATTGGCGATTGACCGCATATATGTGTGCGTTCCTATGTCTGTGTGTGTATCTTGGTTCCGAGTGCTCGATAACTGCTGGGTCAGCTTTCCTGCGATAAGTGCTGGGTCAGCTTGTCAGGGCGGATGTGTCTGGCGACAGAATGTCTGGGTGATGATTGTGACACCGCTCATATGATTTGTGGGAATGGTGATGTGGTTATAGTGATGTATACATATCGCCCTCCCCCTGGGGTTAGGTGGCACCCGGCACCTAATGGTACATGGTTAACAAATATAATATTGATATATATATACAGAGTTATATAGTCAGAGACACAAAATCTTTGGGTGGTTATACGTGGAGAAGGGGGGGTGTGACGTTGAATTGATTATAAGGGTCCCAAGAGGACATGTTGAACAAGAAATAATGGGTATGTGAATAAGGTTGTGTTTCACCAGTATTTATTTATATTTTCAACTTTTTATCTATGAGTTTGTGTGACACTTTTATATTATTTCTGAGAACTTTTATCTGTGAGTTTGTATGGCACTATAGTATGTTTTGTGAGAAACTCTTATCTGTGAGTTTGTATGGCACTATAGTATGTTTTTTTTATAAACTCTTATCTGTGAGTTTGTATGGCACTATAGTATGTTTTTTTTTTGAGAAACTCTTATCTGTGGTAAGATATTGGTGAGACACAAGATAAAACTTATCCTAGGTTTACAACAATTTGGGAAAACATATTTTAAGCATTTATTTCATGCAAAAGTATTTTATTAGTATTATTAGTATAAAAATGGTGATTAAGATTGAGAGGGCAGTGGAGGTATAGGGTAAGATTTTATAGTGCAGATCTAAAGAGTCTATATCAAGGGTAGTTGATTTGTTTAGGAAACGCACCATGTCTATCTCACTTGGGAGGATGGTATCGGGGATCTTAGGGAGGGGTGGGAGTGTTAGTTGGGTTATGGGACCTAGATTGTGGGTGAGAAGTGGACGAGGATGGGGGGTAGTAGTGGTTGTATCCTGTGGATGGAGTTTTTGTTTTAGTGATTGAGGATATGTATATGACTCTCGCTAAGGTTATAGTGGTCGGAAGGAAGTAGAGAAGGTTTGATAGATATGAGGAGAGTTCTTATTGTAAATTGGCCCTTTTAACCTCCACTGAGGAATGCATGACGTCCTGCATCTTCAGGGGCGAGAGCTGGAGTGTATGTTTTAGTTGCGTCGACGTAGTGTCATGTGATGGGAATTGCGCTTGGTTGGGTTATTTGTTAGTCTGGTTGGTGGGTTCTGATTGGGAGGTGGGGTTGCGTTTAGGTTAAGTTTGACCTTTCTCAATTTCTCTCCGTGTATTGTTACGGTTGTGTGATCGGAAGGGTCCATTAGTAGGAAAACATTGTTGGGGAGTGAGGTTGTGACTGTGAAGGAGCCTAAGAACTTGGGTTTGAGTTTGTTAGTTCTATTAGAGTCTCTGACCATGACTGTGTCTCCAAGTGTTATGTTGAGTGGAAATGATCGCTTGTGCTGTTTGGTTTTGTTTTTTTCTTGAGCTGCTTTGAGGTTTTCTCTGACCTGTTTGTATATACTTTGCATGCCTCTTTTTAGACATTGGGTAAGGTTATCTAGGCTGTATAAGGGGGGTGGGGGTTGGTTAAAGATTTGGTAGGGTAGCCGCATTCTTTGGCCAAATATGATCTCATGGGGGGACATCTTTGTTGCGGAGTTGACTCTGCTATTGATACTAGCTTGTACCTGGGGTAGCCAATCTTCCCAACTATCCGAAAGATCGTTGGCCAAAGGTAGGCAGTGGCGAAGGTTTGACTTATGTTATATAAATGTGCTATTTCGCGCATTACTTCGTTCTTGAATTCACAGCCGTTATCAGACAGCATTTGTCTTGGTATATTATACATGCAGAATATGTTGTTAACCAATGCTTTGGTCACAGTCTCTGCTGTTTTGTCTTGAAGTGGAACTAGGATGGTGTATTTGGACAGATAGTCGACTGCCGTGAGTACATAATTGGAACCTTGATGGCTCGTTGGCATTTTCAGTAGGTCAATGCCAAGTGTTTCCCATGGTTCAGCAGGGAGTGGGATGTCTTTGATATTGAGCTGTTTGGGGTCAGGTCCTCTGAATTGGTTGCAAGTCAAACATTGGTCTATATGTGTGGTTATGTCTTTTTTTATATTTATCAAAAAATATGAATGCCTAGCAGTATTCAGTGTCTTATCCCTGCCCGAGTGGCCTCCCATTGCGCTGTCGTGCAATATGTGTAGGACCTTGGCAACTAGCTTTGGGGATGACAGTAACTTCTCTGTCGTTTGTGGTTCTCCTTATGATTCCATCGACCAGTTTGAGTTCCTCTATAGGGACAGGTGGTCGGGACTGTAAGGGTGTTCTTGAAAGTAGATGTTGTTTTACTTTAGACCATGTCGGGTCTTTGTCTGTTTCTTCTCTAAGGTCTTGCATAGGAATACAGGTTGTTTTTGTTAAGGTGGATATGTGGATTTGTCTGCTTAGTGAGTCGGCTACTACGTTAGCTTTTCCAGCTAGGTATGTTATTTTAGGGTCAAAGTCCAGTAAGGTGGTTTTCCACCTAGCAATTCTGCCATGTAGGTCTTTAGAGTTAAAGAGGTAGACTAGGGGTTGGTGGTCTGTAAAGATATTTATCTTGTATCCTAGTATGAGGTATTTGAAATGTTTTAAACCCCATATCAATGCAAGCCCTTCTTTGTGGGTTGTTGAATAATTACTTTCAGGTTTATTTAGTACTCTACTTGCGTATGCAATGGGGTGCTCTTTACATTTTTCATCCTTCTGTTATAGAACTGCGCCTATTCCTTTAGAGGAGGCGTCGGTGTAAAGAAGAAATTCTTTCTTCATGTCAGGAAAGGCTAGGACAGGAGCTGTGGTAAGAGCATGTTTAAGGGTGTCGAAGCTTGTCTGTTCCGCTTCAGACCATTTGAATGTCTCGCCTTTTCTTGTGAATTTGGTGAGAAGGGATGCTATGTGTGCAAAATTTTGTATGAAGTGTCTGTAGTATGAGGCTAATCCTACGAAACTTCTTGTTTCATCCGCGTTTCTAGGGGTTGGGAAGGATGCAATGGCATCTATTTTGTCTGTGGTGGTATGGATGCCTTGGGCGTCTACCTTATGGCCTAGGAAGGTGAGTTCCGTCTGTAGGAATTTGCACTTTCCTAGTTGGATTTTCAATCCGGTGTTTTTGAGTCTTTTTAGGACAATCTCTAGTACATGGAGGTGGTCAGTTTGTGTGGGGCTATAGAAGATGAGGTCGTCTAAGTAGACGAATAATGAGATTCCTATCATATCGCTGAAAATGCGATTCATTAATCTCTGTTGGATTGAGGGGGCATTCTTAAGGCCAAAGGGCATGCGCTCGAAGTGGAAATGTCCCTTATCAGTGGAGAATGCAGTTACGGGTTTTGATTCTTCTGTCAGTTCCACTTGCCAGAAGGCTGACTTAAGGTCAATTGTGGAAAATACAGCGTTTCCGTTACCTATTGATTGTAAGACATCTTGCATGGCGGGGAGTGGGTGTGAGTCAGATTGAGTTAGGTGGTTGACTTTCCTAAAATCTACAACAGGGCGTAGGGTTCCGTCTTTCTTAGGGACTAGGAAGAGGGGACTGTTCCAAGGTGAGTCTGAGTGAGAAATTACACCTTGGTGTAACATCTCGTGCACACTGTTGTTGACTTGTGTTTTCCTACTGTGGGGTATGCGGTAAGCAGGGGTGTATGAGGGGGTGGTGTTGGGGGGGATTTGGATGTGGTGTTTGATTATATCACATTTGCCTAGGGGTTCGCCTTCTAAGGCGATAGCCGATCTATTCCTTTGGAGGAGGTTTAGTAGCTTGTTACGTATCTCTCCGTCGGCTGATGTCGTTATTTGGTTGGGGTGGATAGGGGTGAGATTTTGTGTTTGTCCTACAGTGTTGATGTGTTGAGGGAGTGGTTCCTGGATTGGGGAATTATGGAGGTGAACTGAACAAATGTTTGTGTTCTTTCTGATTTTGCGGTGTTGGTCTGAGAGATTCGTTAACATAGCTAGGTTGTGTTTATTTTCTGACACTACATCCCATGAAGATTCTAGGGTTATGTTATTTATTCTTGACGTATCTGGGTCAATTATGACAACCTGATGTTCTATTGCTCCGGGTATGTATAGTGGAACTGTTATTGAATGTCTAGGGGGTATGATGACTGTGTTAGATATCAGTGCTTTTGAGGTGACATAAGGGGGTGGGCGGAATGAATAGCTCTTAGTTGGAGAGGGGTTATTTAAGCCAGATAGACATGAAAGGGGTTGTGTGTCTGGGTCGGGTGTTTCAGGAGTTTTGGAAATGTCATTTACATCTTGGAAGGAGATTTTGTTGGTATCTAAGTTAATTATTGCCTTCCAGTCCCGTAGGGACTTTAAACCTATTATACCTTGTTGGTCGAGACTCCATTCATCAGCTAAGTGGAAGGATGTGAGGCCTACCTGGGATTTGTTAATTTCTATATCTAAGTCTATCCTATCATGAAGCGATATGGTACTTCCTTCTATCAGTAGGCCTTCTGTGTCTGCGAAATTCAAGAAATACCAAAGACACTACAGCACTATAGAGAAGGAAGCAGCAGTGTTGTTGATGGCTTTGGAAAAATTTGATGTGTATGTTGGAAATAACCCACAAAAAATAACTGTTTATAGTGATCATAACCCTCTTCTCTTTGTGAACAATATGAAAAACAAGAACATGAGGTTGACAAGATGGTGGTTAGCCTTACAGCCATACAACCTGGAAATAAAACATGTGAGCGGTAAAAATAATGTAATTGCAGACAGTTTATCAAGACCGTACTAAAGTTTTCTGACAATCGTGGTTTCTGTACTGTGGTATTAGGGTCACGACTACTGTATGGTAATCTAAGTGTGGTTGAGGCTGGTTGTTTATTGCCTCGATATCTTGTAATGTACTATGAATTATTTTATGTATAATTTTATTTTACTATTTTGGAACTTGTAGTTGAAAAATGCACTATTCCGGTTATAAACACTATTGTGTTTAATTTAAAGGTGGGGGTGTTATGCAAGAGTGCATTTTTTCTATGATAAACTATGTATTATGTAAATTATGTATTGTGTATGTATTATGTATGTATGAAACTATGTATTATGTATGAAACCATGTACTATGCAAGTTTATTGTCCGTTCGCCTTCAACGACTACTGTCGTCTGCTAGGTGATACGTTGCTCGAAGGTATGATGAATGTATTCCTTGTATGGTGGTGTAATGTGAATGCTTAAACGCTCTAGTACATGAATAATTATATGTAATCGTCATGTACAGTCAGATATAAACTTGTATCTTGTAACAAAGAATGTGGATGCCTTTAATTTTGCTTTATTGGTGGCCGAAAGTGACGTGTGCGGTCGGCCAGGTGAGTTAGGGGTTAGTTGCCTGGAGGGACCGAGCTTGTAAGAACTGGTGAGAATACCCTGTGTCAAGTAAGATTAAACATTTTTAGTTCCAGTGCAGCTAGGTCTCTAGTGAGTAAATTAACTTTGATGATTATATTCCGAGTGTGTCTATGTCTATATGGTAATGGTTATACTTGTGCAAAGATCTTTATTTTCTTAAATACTCTAGTTGAAAGCTGCCGGCTTTTCCATGTTTCAATTCTCATTCGCCGGCAGCATCTTATTCTGAATTGGAATTGTTCTGTCATGCTTAAGCTTTCATTTATAATTAAATCTATTTTCCTTTGTTGCTCTTTATTTGAAACAATATAATGGAATGCTCTTAAGAAACAGTTGACTGGTAATTACGCATAACTTAAGGGCCCAAGTCCTCTCTCATAATTCGGACTTTGTTACGCCATATTGGGGCCCTCAATCAGAATACTTGGGGATCATCGTGCCCTGGGAAATCATGGCATAACAATATATATATATATATATATATATATATATATATATATATATATATATGCATATATATATGTATATACATGTATATGCATATATATGTATATATATATGTGTATATATGTATATATGTATATATATGTATATATATGTATATATATATGTATATATATGTATGTATATATATAAATATATATATATATATACATATATATATATATATTCATGTATGCATATATATATGTATGTATATATATGTATATATATTCATATATATATATATATATATATATGATTAAACTTTGCAGCAGCTTCTGCATTCACGAGTTTCTTGCTGACATGTTCAACTTTTCTAATACTTGAACGTTGGATATCGTTGAGTTGTCTTATTATGTGTCCAAACTTCATTTGGAAAGAATGTAAAGACAATACTAACTTCTTAATTTTACTAGTAGAGTTTTCGCCTAACTTTAGGCATCTTCAGTACAAATTGAATACAAATAGTAAAGGTGACAATATATACAAAGAACATATGGAACATTAGGAGAGACGGGGAATCGGACAGTCACTAGGAGAGACGGGGAATCGGACAGTTACTAGGAGATACGGGAAATCGGACAGCTACTAGGAGAGACGGGAAATCAGACAGTCACTAGGAGAGACGGGAAATCGGACAGTCACTCAGGAGACAGGATCTGATATTCCACCCACTGGGTCAACGGTGAACCTATGTCTGTGATCTATATACTTAGAAGTAGGAATGATAAATTGGTCAGGATTTTGTTTGTTCATGGTGGGGTTTTGTCTTTTAATGTGAAGTGCTTCTAAGATGAGAAGGCGTCTGTAGTTTGATTTCTTTTGTAGTATGATGGTTCCTTCTTCCATATCCTTCCTTGTGACTGGGGATTGATGTGTGTCAATGTGATGTTGTTTTATGGCTCCATTAGAGAGGTGAAGGGTGAGGCGTCTTGATAGTTTTGTATTCAATTTGTACTGAAGATGCCTAAAGTTAGGCGAAAGCTCTACTAGTAAAATTAAGAAGTTAGTATTGTCTTTACATTCTTTCCAAATGAAGTTTGGACACATAATAAGACAACTCAACAATATCCAACGTTCAAGTATTAGAAAAGTTGAACATGTCAGCAAGAAACTCGTGAATGCAGAAGCTGCTGCAAAGTTTAATCATATCTGCCTGAAAGAGGACCTGCTACCTTACTATTGTAATTTCAATGGGGTGGTGCGAGAGGTGAGAGGTGAATGCAAGGGTAGCGGGTCAGGGATTGGAGATGGTTAAGGAAAATGGAGAAAAGTGGGAGGTGAGCCAGCTGTTGTTTGCGGACGACACTGCGCTTGTGGCAGGATCGGAGGAGGGATTGAGGAAGCTGGTGACAGAGTTTGGGAGAGTGTGTGATAGAGGAAAGCTGAAGATAAATGTACAAGGGGTGAAAGTGGTAGAAATCTGGAAGTGAGCATTAAGGGAGAGCAACTGGAGGAAGTGGATAGTTTTAGATATTTGGGTGCAAATGTGGCAGGAAAGGGTGGAGTGAAGGTGGAGGTAGAATGTAGATTGAGAGAAGCGAGTAAATGCCTTGGTGGTTTAAAAAGTGTAATGAGGAATAGGAATCTGGGAATGGATGCTAAGAGGAGACTGTATGAAGGAGTGATTGTGCCAACAGCACTGTATGGAGCAGAAACATGGAACATGAGAGAGGAAGAGAGAAGGAGTTTGAATGTGTTTGAGATGAAGTGTCTGAGAAGTATGATGGGGGTTACTAGGCTAGATAGAGTGGGAAATGAGGAAGTGAGGAGGAGAACAGGGGTGGAAAGGGAGCTGGGAGATAGGGTGGATGAAAGAGTATTAGGATGGTTTGGACACATGGAAAGAATGAGTGAAGAAAGACTAGTAAAGGGGGTATGGAAGGCAGATGTGGAGGGAGTGAACATGAGGGGACGTCCTAGGATGAGATGGATGGATGGGGTGAAGGGGGCTTTGGGGAAGAGGGGAATGTCTGTTGAGGAAGGACGGGAGAGGACAGAAGACAGGGGTGAATGGAGAATGGTTGTATATGGAAAAATGTTGTGATGCATGAGGTGGATTGGACGGGGGAATGGGGGTGAGGTAGTGTGTGTGAGCAAAAATTTTTGACGCAGCCCGAAGGGATTTCTCCCCGTCCTCTCCTTTATATTGGGGGACGGAGAGGGGGGAACGCCGATTTAATGAAGCGGCCTTGATGTGGATGTGCTGTGTCCTGCGACACTGCTTCTGACAGAGGGCAGTGGACAGGGTGCAGGGATGACCCGTCATCTAGGAGGTGCTAAGATGGGAGGGAGGGTAGAGGGGTGTGGAGTGTTTTCGGGGATGAAATGGGTGGGAATGTTTTTGTGCCTTGTCCTTTTTGGATACCCCCCTGGTAAGGGGGAAAGAAGCCTTGGTATATGTATGTATGTATGTATGTATGTATGTATGTATGTATGTATGTGTATATGTATATACATGTATATAAATATATATTTGTATATACAGGTATATGTACGTAAATAAATATATATATATATATATATATATATACATACATATATATGAATATATATACATATGTATGTATACATATGTATGTATACATATATATGAATATATATATACATATATAAAATATATACATATATACATATATATATGTGAATATATATATACACATATGTACATATATATGTGTATATATGTATGTATATATATATATGTATATATATATAAATGTATGCATATATGTATGTATAAATGTATACATATATGTTTATATATATATATATATGTATATATATATATATGTATATATATGTATATATATATATATATATATATATATATATATATATATATATAATGTAGTAGCTGGACTGAGATCCACAGAGAACTCGATCGTATCCGCCAGCTCCTCACCAACAACGGCTATGCAGACTATCTCATCGAGAAAGTCATACGGAAAAAACTGGACCAGTTTGCAGACCCGACCCAGTTGCCCACCCCTCCCAAGGAGAAAATCACCGTTTACCACCAAAATACTTTTCATGATCGGTACCGCGAGGAATGTGATGCCCTTAGGAATATTATCAAGAGAGGAGTCACCCCAACTAACAGAAATGCCATCATAGACTTGAAAATATTCTGCAAACCTAACCTCATTAGTTCCCTGATAATGAGAAATAGCACGGCGCCCAGGGCTCCGAGTGAGGCTACCACCAATGTTGTTTACAAATTTTCATGTCAGGAGGGCCGCTGCGACGGCTCCAGCACATACATTGGTAGGACCTCCTCTACACTACGACGTCGCCTACAATCCCATAGAAATCAGGGGTCAATTTTCCAGCATTTCACAGAAACACACGACATGAAGCCTCCTCTACAGAAACTGCTGGACCAAACGGAAATTCTTCATAAAGAGTCTGCCTTCAGGAAGCTGCAGATTGCAGAAGCAGTTTCTATTACTTGCCAGCGCCCTACCATCAACATACAGCAAGCTACCGATTATATTCTCCCTTCCGCGCGCCCTCTGAAGAATAACCCCCTCCAGGAACAACAAGCCCTTAGACAGCAGCAGCTCCACGAACAAGTGAAACATGTCCAGCTAGTTAATCAGCGCCTAGGACCAATAACCAGAGCAGCAGCAACTCAGGCCAGAGCTTCCAGACAAAATCCCACCACCTTAGCTCCCAGACAAAATCCCACCCTCTTGGTTCCCAGACATAATCCCACCCTCTTGGCTCCCAGACAAAATCCCACCTTCTTGGCTATCAGACAAAATCCCACCCTCTTGGCTCCCAGACAAAATCCCACCCCCTTGCCTCCCGGACAAAATCTCATGCTGCCCCTCTCGGCCAATGAGGGGCCAGTATTCCGTCTGAGCTAGGCAGGCCGAGCCTTATAAGCCAGCCCATCCAACCAGCGGTCAGTATTCGTTTGAAGACCTTTTAACACAACAGAGCATCCACAAAGCAGTCCTCACCCTGAAGACGCCTCACGACGAGGCGAAAAACTATAGTTTCGGTGGAGTCAATAGTTGTTCAATACTATTACTATGCAAAAATATACCAGTTGGCATACACTGCGTATATACTTTTGAGAGTCATGAATGACTACTTCCAGTCCCTCTCAGTTGCTAATAGGAAAGTATTCTCCAAAATAAAGAATACAGTCTTGAAGATTGTTAAAGCAACTAGTGCAGTTGATTTCAACCAGAATTGCCTTAGAGAAAACCTGTGCCCCAGAAGTATCAATAGCCGACACACAGGTAACCGCAATAGTACCACCATTACCCTTAAGAAGAGACTGCAAGATGCCCAAGATCGCCTTCAAAAAGCCAATGAAGAAAAGGCCGCCTTGTGGGCCACTTTTGCCATAGACCAAGAGCATATAAGACAAGCAGCCACTGAGCACCTTGCTGAATACGAACATCACCAACAATGGATTGCTAACACTAGAATCCAGAAGAAGCTCACCACACTATACCGAGGACCTGTAAGAAACGAGAGGCCAGCTCAAGGTTTCATCAACCTCTCTACCACCACCCTATCCAGTCAGCAAGAGAAACTCCTAAACTTAGGACTTAACTGCCATTTCATTCGCCGGCCTCATCCTGAAAGTAAGAGAATCGAAATTGAGTGCCTGATAGATCAACTCCTCACCCTGCAGAATGAGAGAAAGGTAACCCTTTCTCCTACCATCAGAGAGGACCTTATTGGAGAATCAGGACGCAACAGAGGAAATTACAGGAGCCAGATCCTCACCAGAGATTTGAAAGAAGCCGCCAAGGAGTTACGCGTGAGAGATGACATCATTATCCGCAAAGGAGATAAGTCAGCAGTCTACGTGTATAGGCCCCTTCCCATATCTTCTTGGATGTACAGATACGATCTTCTGGTTTCCTTCACTTTATTGGCTAATCTTAAGTAGAGTTCACTGTAGATTTTCACACATCTTTGCACAGAGTTTCCAGTATAGGATTTTATCGTTCTACACAGAGTTTGTAGTACACTTAGTATATATCATTTTATACACAGTTCCCAGTACACCACTTACACAGAGCACGTCAATCAGACCGACGTGATTTGAAGCTCTGCGCCGGGTTTTTGTTGCCGGAAGCGGCTGACTAAGCAAAGTTTTGAGGTGCGTTTTATCCTTTTGTTTAATAATTCTACCTTGAAAGTCCGTCGCCTCACATGGCTAGGACAACCCACTAATTACCTACTATATTTTTTATATAAGTCATAATATATACATATCCAGGGGGTGGTTCGTTAATATGTAATGTTTCCGTGTGTTATGTGGGTCGTGTCTAATGGCATCCATTATGTGTGTGTGTTCGTGAGTCCGTTTGTGGGCGCTCGGCTGGTAATATGCAGACTCAGCGATTTGAGCGGATATGGTAGGCGCCAGCCAGACTGTGAGGTCGGACATCGAGTGGTGTTGCATGAGAATGGTGATGTATACATATCGCCCTCCCCCTGGGGTTAGGTGGCACCCGGCACCTAATATTACATGGTTAACAAGGTATTGATTCATATATACTATTATATAGTTATATAGTCAGAGACACAAAATCTTTGGGTGGTTATATGTGGAGAAGGGGGGGGGGTGATGTTGAGGTGATTATGAGGTCCCAAGAGGGTACATTGAACTAGAAGCATGGGTATGCGATGTTGTGTCTCTGAATAGGGAATAAGGTTGTGTCTCACCAACATTACATATATTTTCAACTATTACATGAAAGTCCATATGCATCACTGTTTGTAAGTCATATTTTCAACTATCACATAAGAGTCCATATGACATTTCACATATCACCGCTTGCCAGTCATAGTCTATGTTTTCTGGGAAACTCTTATCTACGAGTTTGTATGAGTATACATATGTCACTATAAGATATTGGTGAGACACCAGATAAAACTTAAACTAGGTTTACAGCAATTTGGGAAAAGAAAAAAAAAACTTTCAAAGACTTATTCCATGCAAAAGTATTTTGTTAGTATCACTAATACAAAAATGATGATTAAGATTGGGAGGGCAGTGGAGGCATAGGGTAAAATTTTATAGTGTAGATCTAAGGAGTCCATATCAAGAGTAGTTGATTTATTTAGGAGACGTACCATGTCTATCTTACTTGGTAGGATGGTATCGGGGATCTTAGGGAGGGGTGGAAGCGTTAGTTGGGTTATGGGACCTAGATCGTGGGTGGTGTTGAGAGTGCCTTGGTAATGGAGTTTGTTGGGGAGGAGCATTGAGTCCATCATATAGATGTGGCAGGTGTCTGGTAGAGTGATAGAGCCGTTGATCTTATGATGGGAGGGTGGTTTGTGTAGGCATATTACGGATACTAATGTGGGGTGGGGAAGAAATATGAAGTGTTTATGTCCTACGTGGGTGTGGTGTATTTGAGTGTTGTCTGAAAAGCGAAAATCACATGTCTCGGAAAAATTGACTTTGGGTGTTGTGAGTTCTGAGAGGCAAGGTTGAGACTTGGTTAATTGGAAATGGAAGGGGTAAGCTGGACAGATATGGAAGTTGGGTCGTGCTATCTTGCAAGCTGCCATGGTTTCCGGTGAGGTCAGTGAAATCCACTGGCCGTCTGTTGATTTTAGGATGGTGGAGGTTGGTAGGTTGAGGGTCATTGTGTGGCTTTGATAAGGGTAGGGGAAGGGATAAATTTCCCAAAGGGAGAATCTCTTGATCGGGTCCATAGGTATGTTGATAAGAATAAATTCTTGAAAGATAGTTGATGCTAGGATGGGGTAGTAGTGTTGTATTTCATTCTGGAGGAAGAAGGGGGTGAGTTTCAATGTATTGTGAGCTTGTCGTAATGTTTGACTAAGTTGGGTTGGAGTGATCATTTGAGAGTTGACTATACCTGCGTGGGCGTTCCAAATATCTCTCTGGATAAGATTACTGTGACTCAGTAATCGGTCTAGTTGTTTGTCTAGTTCATTTAGGTGGTGAAGGAAGAAAAGGGCTATTTGTGAATTTGCAATCTTAGATAACTGGGAAGTTGTGAATGCTGTGAGGTGGTTGATTTTTTCAATTACTGAATTTATTGAGGTGGCGAGGAGATCGATGTTTTTAGAGTTTAGATATATGATTTTACCCTGTCTGTGTAGTACTTCTGTTATATTTCCTATGTGTGAGTGGACTGTTTTTACGTCTTGTTCAGTTGCAGTCCCGAACAGGGATTTAGAGATGATTCCGATGAAATCGAATAAACCGCGTTTGATTCTACTGTTCTTTGGGTCTTCATTTTCTGGGTTGGGGAGGTGGTATATTGTGTATTTGATTGTGTTCATTTTTTCGTGTAAGGTGTTGACGTTGTGGTACAGTGTCATTGAGATTTCGTAGTTTTGATCTGTGGTGTTGGGTATTTGGGTGGAGATTTGTTGCTCTATTTGTAATAAGTTTTTGTGGATTTTTATGAGGGGTCTTATCAACAGTTCAGGTGAAATCCTTAGTTTTACCATTATGGAATCCTCTACGCATGCGGTGGTGCCATGGTTGTTAACGATTGCTCCTGGTATCAGTATGGGGGTGGAGAGGGAGAGGTGGACGAGAATGGGTAGCAGAAGTATGGGAGGCATCCTGTGGATGAAGGTTATGTTTTAGTGAATGAGGATATGTCTATCTGACTCTCGCTAAGGTTATAGTGGTCGGAAGGAAGTAGAGAAGTTTTGATAGATATGCGGAAGGGAGTTCTTATTGTAAATTGGCCATTTTAACCTCCACTGAGGGATGCATGACGTCCTGCATCTTCAGGGGCGAGAGCTAGAGTGCATGTTTAGTTGCGTCGACGTAGTGTCATGTGATGGGACTTGCGCTTGGGTGAGTTATGTGTTAGTGCGGTAGGTGGGTTGTAGTTGGGAGGTGGGGTTGGGTCGGGGTTAAGTTTAACTTTTCTCAACTTCTCTCCGTGTATGGTTACGGTTGTGTGATCGGAAGGGTCCGTTAACAGGAAAACATTGTTGGGGAGTGAGGTTGTGACTGTGAAGGGGCCTAAGAACTTGGGTTTGAGTTTGTTAGATCTATTAGAGTCTCTGACCATGACTGTGTCTCCAAGTGTTATGCTAAGTGGAGATGATCGTTTGTGTTGTTTTGTTTTTGTTCTTTCTTGAGCTACTTTGAGGTTTTCTCTGACTTGTTTGTATATACTTTGCATGCCTCTTTTTAGGCATTGGGTAAGGTTATCTAGGTTGTATAAGGGTGGTGGTGGTTGGTTGAATATTTGGTAGGGTAGGCGCATTCTTTGGCCAAAAATGATCTCATGGGGGGACATCTTTGTTGCGGAGTTGACTGTGCTATTGATACTAGCTTGTACCTGGGGTAGCCAATCTTACCAACTATCCGAAAGATCGTTGGCCAAAGGTCTGAGGATTTCAAGCACTTTTCTATTTGTTCGTTCCACAAGTCCATTCCCTTGTGGATGGTAGGCAGTGGCGAAGGTTTGATTTATGTTATATAAATGTGCTATTTCTCGCATTACCTGGTTCTTGAACTCTGAACCATTGTCAGACAGCATTCGCCTGGGGATGTTGTATCTACAGAATATGTTGTTAACCAATGCTTTGGCCACAGTCTCTGCTGTTTTGTCCTGTAGTGGAACTAGGATTGTGTACTTTGACAGATAGTCGACTGCCGTGAGTACATAATTGGAACCTTGATGGCTCGTTGGCATTTTAAGTAGGTCAATGCCAAGTGTTTCCCATGGTTCAGCAGGAAGTGAAATTACAAAGGATTACAAAGGCGGAGCATGCCGACAGGAGACCTTTTGATCCATATATAGGTCGGATGCGAAAAAAAAATAATATTAATAATAAAACAACAAACAAAAACTATAATAATGTAAATAACAAATAAAATACATAAATAAATGCATAGGTATAGTTAAATAATAAACAAACAGGTAAATAGTAAATAATAATAAATTGACATATAACTAATAATAAATGAAAATCAGACAGACAAATGATAAAAAAAACAAATAATATAAGATAAATTATAATAATTACAGCATCTTACTTAGGTATTTATCTAACTGATTCTTAAAGCTTCGAACTGAACTACATTGCACTACCTGTGCAGGAAGTTTATTCCATTCATTTACTACACGGTTGGCAAAGTTGTTTCTACCTACTTCCAAATTGAATCTATTTCCGGATAGTTTGAGACCATTGTTTCTTGTCTGATTCTCATTCAATGTGAAAATTTGGTCACTTTTGATGTTGTCAATTCCCTTTAAAATCTTAAAGACCTGTATCAAGTCACCTCTGAGTCTACGCTTTTTTAGGGAAAACAGATTCATGTGTTTTAGTCGATTTTCGTATGATTTATTTTTTATATTTGGAATCAGTTTTGTGGCTCGCCGTTATACTTTTTCCAGTCTGTCAATGTCTTTAATGAGATTCGGTGACCATACAGAAACAGCATATTCCAAATGTGGACGAACTAACGATTTATATAGCTTGTTAATGAGTGATGGACTTTTGAAATCAAAAGATCGCGCAATCAGTCCCAGAATCTTATTTGCTTTCTCAGAGGCTGAAATACACTACTTGGATGATTTGAGGTCGTTACTGATAATTACGCCGAGAACTTTTTCACTATCCACTTTTGTTAACGAATTACCAAATAACTTGTAATCGTACTTACTGTTATTTTTACCTATGTGCATTACCTTGCATTTACTTGTGTTAAATTTCATTAGCCACTTTTCAGACCATTGCTGTAATTTATCTAAATCTTCTTGAATATCTAATTGGTTTGAGTGATTATTTGCCACTCAGCACAGTTTTGTATCATCAGCAAATTTGGAAACAGTAGATTTTAGTCCATAGTCTATAACATTTATATATACTATGAATAGAAGTGGCCCAAGAACGGAACCCTGAGGAACTCCACTTGCAACACTTTTCCATCCAGAAGTTTTTCCATTTAAAACAACTCTCTGTTTTCGACCATTCAACCAATTACTAGTCCAACCTAATAGGCTACCACTTATTCCATGCAAAGCTAGTTTAATAAGTAGTCTTTCGTGTGGGACGGTATCAAAAGCTTTTGCAAAGTCTATATATATTAAATCTATATTGTTTCTTTTGTCATAATTCGAGATAACTGTGTTGTAGAATTCTAGTAAGTTAGTCACGCAAGAACGTTTCCGTCTGAAACCATGCTGGCTATCATTTATCAAACGGTTACTTTCTAAATGATGTTCGATAGCATCTCTGATGATAGTTTCCATTATTTTTTCTATGATTGAAGTCAAACTAATAGGCCTATAGTTATTTGGCTTCTTTTTGTCACCTTTTTTGAATATGGGAGTAACGTTAGGTAGCTTTCATTCTCTTGGGACATCTCCGGATATAATGGATTTCTTGAAAATAATTTCTAATGGAACAACAATCTCATTTTTCATTTCCTTTAAGATTCTTGGATGCCAACCGTCAGGCCCTGGTGTTTTATTAACTTTGAGTTTATCTATACACCTTTTAATTTTTTCTTTTGTTATATTTACCGTAGTGAGTAAGTTTACCCCAGACTTTTCACAGGTTTCAGTTTGGAATTCACTTTGAGGTGTTTCGTTTACGAATACCGAGCTAAAATAATTGTTTAAGATATTACACATTCCTTCATTTGAATATTCAAGTTGACCGTCAGCAGAAAATAGTGGACCAATGTGATTCCTAACAACCTTTTTATCTCTAATGTAACTATAGAATTCTTTGGGATTCTCTTTGGATATATCAGCGATTTTCATTTCGTATTGTCGTTTTCTTTTTCTTATTGTCTTTTATAAATCTCTCTGTATTGATACATAACTTTCATAGTCATTAGATGCACCCGAGCACTTATATTTCTTATAAGCTTGTCTCTTTTTAGCAATACTTTTTTCAGTTTCTTTGTTGAGTCGAGTTGTTTTGGGTCAGGTCCTCTGAATTGGTTGCAAGTCACACAATTATGTATGTGCGTGGTTATGTCTTTTTTCATATTTATCCAGAAGAAAGAATGCCTAGCAGTATTCAGCGTCTTATCCCTGCCCGAGTGGCCTCCCATTGCGCTGTCGTGCAATATGTGTAGGACCTTGGCAACTAGGCTTTGGGGATGACAGTAACTTCTCTGTCGTTAGTGGTTCTCCTTATGATTCCGTCGACCAGTTTGAGTTCCTCTATTGGGACAGGTGGTCGGGACTGTAAGGGTGTTCTTGAAAGTAGATGTTGTTTTACTTTAGACCATGTCGGGTCTTTGTCTGTTTCTTCTCATAGGAATACAGGAATACAGGAATACAGGTTGTTTTTGTTAAGGTGGATATGTGGGTTTGTCTGCTTAGTGAGTCGGCTACTACGTTAGCCTTTCCAGCTAGGTACGTTATTTTTGGATCAAAGTCCAGTAAGGTGGTTTTCCACCTAGCAATTCTGCCATGTAAGTATTTAGAGTTAAAGAGGTAGACTAGGGGTTGGTGGTCAGTAAAAACATTTATCTTATAGCCTAGTATAAGATATTTAAAATGTTTCAAGCCCCATATCAATGCAAGTCCTTCTTTGTGGGTAGTTGAATAATTACTTTCAGGCTTATTCAGTACTCTACTTGCGTAGGCTATGGGGTGCTCTTTCCCGTTTTCGTCTTTCTGTTGTAAGACTGCGCCTATTCCTTTAGAGGAGGCGTCGGTGTAAAAAAGGAATTCTTTCTTCATGTCAGGAAAGGCTAGGTAAGGGGCTGTGGTAAGAGCATGTTTAAGTGTGTCGAAGCTTTGCTGTTCTGCTTCAGACCATTTAAAGGTCTCGCCTTTCCTTGTGAATTTGGTGAGAGGGGATGCTATGTGTGCAAAATTTCTTATGAAGTGTCTATAGTATGATGCTAGTCCTACGAAACTTCTTGTTTCATCTGCGTTTCTGGGGGTTGGGAAATTGGTTATTGTGTTTATTTTATCTGGGGTGGTATGGATGCCTGTGGCGTCTACCTTATGGCCTAGGAAGGTGAGTTCCGTCTGTAGGAATTTGCACTTTCCTAGTTGGATTTTCAGTCCGGTGTTTTTGAGTCTTTTTAGGACAATCTCTAGTGTATGAAGGTGGTCAGTTTGTGTGGGACTATAGATGATGAGGTCGTCTAAGTAGACGAATAATGAGATTCTTATCATGTCGCTGAAAATGCGAGTCATTAGTCTCTGTTGGGTTGAGGGGGCATTCTTAAGGCCAAAGGGCATACGCTCGAAGTGGAAATGTCCCTTATCAGTGGAGAATGCAGTTACGGGTTTTGATTCTTCTGTTAGTTCCACCTGCCAGAAGGCTGACTTAAGATCAATTGTGGAAAAAACAGAGTTCCCGTTTCCTATGGCTTGTAAGACATCCTGCATGGCAGGGAGTGGGTGTGAGTCAGATTGAGTTAGGTTATTTATTTTCCTAAAGTCAACAACAGGGCGTAAAGTTCCGTCTTTCTTAGGGACTAGGAAGAGGGGACTGTTCCACGGACTGTCCGAGTGAGAAATTACACCTTGGTGTAACATCTCGTGCACACTGTTGTCGACTTGTGTTTTCCTACTGTGGGGTATGCGGTAAGCGGGGGTGCATGAGGGGGGGGGGTGTTGGGGGGAATTTGGATGTGATGTTTGATTATATCACATTTGCCTAAGGGTTCACCTTCTAAGGCGATAGCCGATCTATTCCTTTGTAGGATGTATTGTAATTTGTCACGCATCTCTCCATTGGCTGATGTTGTGATTTGGTTGGGGTGGATAGGGGTAAGGGTTTGTGTTTGTCTTACAGTGTTGATGTGTTGAGGGAGTGGTTCCTGGATTGGGGAATTGTGGAGATGGACTGAACAAATGTATGTGTTCTCATTAATTTTGCGGTGTTGGTCTGAGAGATTCGTTAACATAGCTAGGGTGTGTTTATTTTCTGACACTACATCCCATGAAGATTCTAGGGTTATGTTATTTATTCTTGACGTATCTGGGTCAATTATGATATCCTGATGTTCTATTGCTCCGGGTATGTATAGTGGAACTGTTATTGAATGTCTAGGGGGTATGATGACTGTGTTAGACATCAGTGCTTTTGAGGTGACATAAGGTGGTGGACGGAATGAGTAGCTCTTAGTTGGAGAGGGTTTATTTAAGCTAGATAGATATGAAAGAGGTTGTGTGTCTAGATCGGGTGTTTCAGGAAGTGTTGACTCATTACTTTCATCTCGGAAGGAGATTTTGTTGGTATCTAAGTTGATGATGGACTTCCAGTCTCGTAGGGACTTTAAACCTATTATACCTTGTTGGTCGAGACTCCATTCATCAGCTAAGTGGAAGGATGTGAAGCCTACCTGGGAATTGTTTACTTCTATATTTATATCAATCATATCATGAAGTGATATGGTTGATCCTTCTATCAGTAGGCCTTCCGTATTTGAATACTGAATTTGGGGTGGGTCATTTAGTGCTTCGTAGAGAGCTCTGGGGATGAGGTTCAGGTTTGTTCCTGTATCAACCATCATGTCAACAGTAATTTGATCTAATGTCACCTTTAGGGTGATATAGTTGTGTGGTGTGTCGGACGTTCCTATGGTGGTCTGGTGCGTGAGGCTGGTGCACGTTCCCCCAATCGGTGTTGAGTTGTATGTGTTGTGTGGGAGGAGGGTGTTTGTCGAGGTGCGGTAACTTGTTTGTTCTCTGATGAGGTTGTGGTTGTGATTTTTGTTGAGAACATTCCTCGTTGGAGTGAGTTGTGGTTTTGTGTAGGTTGCAGTATTTGCCTGGCCGTGTTGGTTTTGACATGTTGGGGGGTCTGGGGGGGCGTGAGTTGTTTGATTTGTTGTTGAGCTCAACATTGGGAATCTGTGTGGGAGGTAGTACCATGGACTGAGCAAGGGGTAGCGCGGTGTTGTGCCTGCGGGTGTTGGTATTGCTGTGCTCTACATTGAGAATCCGTGTGGGAAGTAGTTCCATGAACTGAGCAAGGGGTAGTGTGGTGTTGTGTCTGCGGGTGTTGGTATTGCTGTGTTCTACATTGAGAATCCGTGTGGGAAGTAGTTCCATGAACTGAGCAAGGGGTAGTGTGGTGTTGTACTTGCATTTGTTGTTTCTGTATGCAGTCTCTGGTGTTGTGACTTGTTGAAAGATGGTAGGAACACCAGTTAGATGGTTGCGCTGTATTGGAGCTAGGGGGCTGGTGTGACTGAAGGCTATTTAGTCTAGCAAAATGGTGCTGGTCAGAAAGGGAGATGTTGCAAGCGTTGGTTATGTCTAATATGTATGTGTAAGCTAATGGGTTTCTAGTGTTTAAATCCCTTTTTGTGGCTTCTCTTTGACACTTTGGTGGGAGTTGGGAAAGATAAAGGCCTATCTCCAGGAATGTGTAAAAGTTTTCTAATGTCACTGCCTTTTTTCCTGTAATGGTTGTACAGATCCAAGGGCTGTTATTTTCTAGATTTTCTCTAATTTTCTTGATTGCGTTGGCTACATTGTCTTTGATGTTAGTCCGTTTTTGAGTTCTAGTATTATTTAGAAATGTGAGGAGAAAGTTAATGTTGTTTGCTTGTTTGCTCTGAAAGACATTTAACAGATGCTGCTTATAATCGCTATATGTGATCCCTGTGGCTATCAGATTGTCTAGCATCCGAGCGGTAGATCGGTGCTCATCTGATGCTTCTATTTTCTCGCGGCATAGATTTATCTTATCTAAGTCAGAGTAGTTTGAATTTTTAGAAAAGAAAAGGTCACATGCCGTCAGGAAGTCAGTAATGGAGAGTCCGCTAGCTTGAGAGAAGGTGGGGATTTCGGTTAGAGGGGTAATGGTTTGGTAATTATTTATTACTGTAGGTTGGAGTTGTGGGTGAGGATGTTGCAATGGGGTTGAGGCAAAGTTAGGTGCTGGGTAGGGATGTTGGGTGAAGGATGTTGGATTTGACGGGAAGTTGGGAGAAGGGAAGGCTAAGTTCTCGTATGCATGGGTTGTGGGATTTAGGGATTGTTGCTTGGGGTCTACATGAGGGGCAACTTGGGGGTGAGGTGAGGTGTGGGGGGGTCGTTGTTGAGGGTCTACATAAGGGGGAATTTGGGGTTGCGGTGAGGTGTGGGGGGGTCGTTGTTGAGGGTCTAGTTGAGGGGTAACTTGAACTTTTGGTGTGGAGTGGGGGAGGGGGATGGGGAGTTGTTGTAGTTGGGTTGGGTTAAAAGGGTCTTGCTGTGAGTGGTCATGGTGAAAGGGGGAGTTGTCAATGTTATCCTCAGGAATTATTTGAGAATCTGCCTTAGTTGTGGCATGGTTTGAGTCATGGGAGGGTTTTTCTTCTTTAGAGGCAGAAAGAAATCCATCAATTAAATTTCTGACCTTGGCTCTCGTTCCTGTAGCCATGTTAGTGTCTAACTAGAGATGCATGTATTACTTAACAGGTATAGTAAGAAGTTAGGTGAGATGGGAGTTCTAAGTTGAAATAGTTAAGTTAAAAAAAATTGGTATGTCTTACCTAAGAGGTAGTGTGTTCTATTTAGATTAGAGGGGGGGGAGGGTATAGGGCGTCAATGGGTATACAATGGGAATATACAAGAAGGTGCATATAACAATATGGTAAAAGTATGACATAGTATATATATGGTAATATAATTATATAAGTTATTGTAAAAGTTGAAAAGATATAAAATATAAATGGGTATACAATGGGATATATAATATGGGTTTGTAGTAGTAATTGAATAAGATTATATAAAAAGGTACAAATAATAATATAACTATATAAATTATTGTAAAAGTTGAAAAGGTATTAAATGTAAATAATAAATTGGGAAAATACAAGGTTAAAAGGAAATGGTATTATAATTATGGATTGGTAAACATTAATAAGATATAAAATAATACTTAAATATTAGTGAATGTGTACTTAGTAAGGAGGAATTTTTTTTATCACTAAGTAGTTGTTATAGTACTATGTTACGTAGTGACTAATCTCTTAACTTAATTATTTGCAAAGATAAGTGAGTGGTTATCTTAGTGATGTTACAAAAAAAATAATATAATGATATTTGTTTCGTTTAAGTTGGATGTATTGTTATTAAAAAAAAAGGGGTTAGAATGAATCGTTAAATATACATAAAGGTATAGACATTGGGATACCTTGGAAAGGTCTGACTGAATTTTGATGTATGGACGTACGCGCATCTACCGTCAGGTGCGGCTGTCGCAGCCCGTAGGCTGTTATTTGCCAGACGTAGGAATCTTGGTCGAAGTTCAGTGTGGTTCGTGGGTGAATTTTTTTCTGATTGATTGTTGATATTTTCTTTATATGGGGTTTGTTGTGGGTTGGTACTTGAATTTTTTAGGTGGATGATGCTCGCATGGAATGGAAAAGAAAAGCGAGTATCAGGGGGGGGGTTTGGTGGGTAGGTGAGGATTATCAATATTATCAAGTATTGTGAGGGGTTGATATATTGTTTACCTTGTTTAGAAGTGGTTAGGTAATTTGGAGTCGGTGATGACGATGCCCGTAACAGTGTAGAGTGTACTGCGGTGTCGATGAGATGTCAAAGGTAGGCGATGTTAGCTCGCGGCCGAGGTCCGTGTTGCTCGACGGTGGGCTGCTACTTCCGAATGGTAGGCGTGGCTTGAATGGCTGAAGATTTTATTCGGCCTTTTGTGGTAGGCACGAGTGTGACCAGTGTTTCTTGGTATAAAGTAGGCTTGTATCTTCGGAGGTTGGAATAGAGCACTGCTCGCCAGTTGGATTGGTTGTGTAACCTTGGTCGTATGGCTGAGGACGGCGTTTCTATTCAGAGCGTGGGAGCACCGCTGCCGCCAGTGTATAAGCCCCTTCCCATATCTTCTTGGATGTACAGATACGATCTTCTGGTTTCCTTCACTTTATTGGTTAATCTTAAGAAGAGTTCACTGTAGATTTTCACACATCTTTGCACAGAGTTTCCAGTATAGGATTTTATCGTTCTACACAGAGTTTGTAGTACACTTAGTATATATCATTTTATACACAGTTCCCAGTACACCACTTACACAGAGCACGTCAATCAGACCGACGTGATTTGGAGCTCTGCGCCGGGTTTTTGTTGCCGGAAGCGGCTGACTAAGCAAAGTTTTGAGGTGCGTTTTATCCTTTTGTTTAATAATTCTACCTTGAAAGTCCGTCGCCTCACATGGCTAGGACAACCTACTAATTACCTACTATATTTTTTATATAAGTCATAATATATACATATCCAGGGGGTGGTTCGTTAATATGTAATGTTTCCGTGTGTTATGTGCGTCGTGTCTAATGGCATCCATTATGTGTGTGTGTTCGTGAGTCCGTTTGTGGGCGCTCGGCGAGGTGCGCTCGGCTGGTAATATGCAGACTCAGCGATTTGAGCGGATATGGTAGGCGCCAGCCAGACAGTGAGGTCGGACATCGAGTGGTGTTGCATGAGAATGGTGATGTATACATACGTCATCATGGATAAGGCTGACTATAATAACAAGATGGACTCCATCCTTAATAATCCCGCAAAATTCCAGCGACTCCAGAAGGATCCTACTGAGAATGTGAAGAAGAGGATTAACCATCTCATCCAGAGAGCTTACTCTTCGACGAAGTATTTTAATCCAGTGATAGGTGACTATGGTCCCGGTTATAGGTACGGCACTGAAAAAACCCACAAACCAGGTAATCCCCTGAGACCTATAATTTCACAAATCACCACTCCCACCTATCAAGTTGCCAAGAAGCTAAACTCTCTCCTCGCTCCATACGTACCCATGGGACGTTCAGTTTCTTCAGATTCTGAATTCATAGACCTACTTCACACAGCTCCACCGTGCCACGACATCGCTTCTTTAGACGTAGAATCGCACTCTACGAATGTTCCTGTAAATGAGACCATTGATATCATCATGGACCGCGTCTATAGAAGTGACCTACCCGTACTTGACATCTCAGAAGACGTCCTGCGAGCCATGCTAATGATGTGTACCAAGGAGGCCCCTTTCCTCTCCCATAAATGGGAATTATTCAGACAAGTTGATGGAGTGGCGATTGGATCCCCACTTGGGGTACTTTTTGCCAACATGTATATGGCCCAGGTGGAAGAAAGGACTTTCAACAATAACCCCCCTCCAGGAATATATGCGAGATACATTGATGACATTTTCATCACCACTACTACCGACGAAGAGGTTCCACACATGATTATTGCTCTTGAAGGTAATTCCAGCCTAACATTCACCTGTGAACGCAGTGTAGAGGGATGCCTCCCCTTCCTAGATGTGGACATCTCTAAACAAGAACAGGGCTTCAAGACTAAGGTATATACGAAAGCCACCAACGTGGGCCGCTGCCTCAATGCCAGGGGAGAATGTCCTGTTTCATACAAAATATCCGTGATATCTTTCTATGTGAAGAGGGCCCTTACCCACTGTAGTAGCTGGACTGAGATCCACAGAGAACTCGATCGTATCCGCCAGCTCCTCACCAACAACGGCTATGCAGACCATCTCATCGAGAAAGTCATACGGAAAAAACTGGACCAGTTTGCAGACCCGACCCAGTTGCCCACCCCTCCCAAGGAGAAAATCACCGTTTACCACCAAAATACTTTTCATGATCGGTATCGCGAGGAATGTGATGCCCTTAGGAATATTATCAAGAGAGGAGTCACCCCAACTAACAGAAATGCCATCATAGACTTGAAAATATTCTGCAAACCTAACCTCATTAGTTCCCTGATAATGAGAAATAGCACGGCGCCCAGGGCTCCGAGTGAGGCTACCACCAATGTTGTTTACAAATTTTCATGTCAGGAGGGCCGCTGCGACGGCTCCAGCACATACATTGGTAGGACCTCCTCTACACTACGACGTCGCCTACAATCCCATAGAAATCAGGGGTCAATTTTCCAGCATTTCACAGAAACACACGACATGAAGCCTCCTCTACAGAAACTGCTGGACCAAACGGAAATTCTTCATAAAGAGTCTGCCTTCAGGAAGCTGCAGATTGCAGAAGTAGTTTCTATTACTTGCCAGCGCCCTACCATCAACATACAGCAAGCTGCCGATTTTATTCTCCCTTCCGCGCGCCCTCTGAAGAATAACCCCCTCCAGGAACAACAAGCCCTTAGACAGCAGCAGCCCCACGAACAAGTGAAACATGTCCAGCTAGTTAATCAGCGCCTAGGACCAATAACCAGAGCAGCAGCAACTCAGGCCAGAGCTTCCAGACAAAATCCCACCACCTTAGCTCCCAGACAAAATCCCACCCTCTTGGTTCCCAGACATAATCCCACCCTCTTGGCTCCCAGACAAACTCCCACCCTCTTGGCTATCAGACAAAATCCCACCCTCTTGGCCCCCAGACAAAATCCCACCCCCTTGCCTCCCGGACAAAATCTCATGCTGCCCCTCTCGGCCAATGAGGGGCCAGTATTCCGTCTGAGCTAGGCAGGCCGAGCCTTATAAGCCAGCCCATCCAACCAGCGGTCAGTATTCGTTTGAAGACCTTTTAACACAACAGAGCATCCACAAAGCAGTCCTCACCCTGAAGACGCCTCACGACGAGGCGAAAAACTATAGTTTCGGTGGAGTCAATAGTTGTTCAATACTATTACTATGCAAAAATATACCAGTTGGCATACACTGCGTATATTCTTTTGAGAGTCATGAATGACTACTTCCAGTCCCTCTCAGTTGCTAATAGGAAAGTATTCTCCAAAATAAAGAATACAGTCTTGAAGATTGTTAAAGCAACTAGCGCAGTTGATTTCAACCAGAATTGCCTTAGAGAAAACCTGTGCCCCAGATATATATATATATATGTATATATATATATATATATATATATATATATATATATATATATTACAGGTGAAAAATGTAATCACACATTTGTCAATAACGTAGAAACCACTGTTGGAGTAGAAAAGACTGGAAACGGGGAATCTATATATTTCGATTGCAAACTGCAATCCTCTTCAGTAGATACAAATAAGAGAGGGCGTGCTGTTTAAGTAGCACCCTTAACAAAAGAAAGGGGAACATGGGAAGATATCTCTACCCTCGGCTCACTCCGTATGTGAGGTCAGGAGGCAAATGAGCTTTCACTAGGTTCGGACTCTTCATCTCTAACCTAGTGAAAGCTCATTTGCCTCCTGACCTCACATACGGAGTGAGCCGAGGGTAGAGATATCTTCCCATGTTCCCCTTTCATTTGTTAAAGGTGCTACTTAAACAGCACGCCCTCTCTTATTTGTATCTACTGAAGAGGATTGCAGTTTGCAATCGAAATATATAGATTCCCCGTTTCCAGTCTTTTCTACTCCAACAGTGGTTTCTACGTTATATATATATATATATATATAGATATATATATATATATATATATATATATATATATATATATATATATATATATATATATATGTATATACATATATATATATGCATGCGTTGTTGAAGTCAACAGCTGCGATAGCATTATTATGCTTGTAGAAATGCTTTTCTAAGTTGCGCAACTTAGAAAAGCATTTCTACAAGCATAATAATGCTATCGCAGCTGTTGACTTCAACAACGCATGCATCATAAATGACCTCCTTCCAAAATATATATATATATATATATATATATATATATATATATATATATATATATATACATACATATAAACATATATATAAACATATACATACATATATGTATATATAAGTATATGTATTTATATATATTTATATATATATAAATATATATATATATGTGTGTGTATATATATGTATATACATATGTATATATGTTTATATATATTTATATATATGTATATATATGTATATATATGTATACGGATGTATATATGTATATATATATATATATATATATATATGTATATATGTATATATATATTTATATATATATATATATGTATATATACATGCATATATATGTATGTAGGTATATATATGTATATATATATATATATATATATATATATATATACATATATGTATTTATATAAGTATATACATATATATGTATATATATATGTACATATGTATATATCTAAATAGAAATGTAGTAGCACATTTGTAAATAACACACAGGAACCCACAGTCGGAGAAAGAATAAACTTCGAATAAAGAATAATCCTATATTTCGGCTATCAACTGTAGCCCTCTTCAGGAAAGTACATAAGATAGAGAACAAAGGGGACTTATAAACTACAGTAAGAAGAGATGTGGACAGTTGACCTCACTCAGGCGCGGGGCAAACTGGGGTGGCGGAGGAGTGGGGGGGGTGAGGAGAGGGGAGGATGTAACGTCCGCACCAGCATATTTACTGCTGCGCGTGAGATTATGTCAGGTGTCCACTGCCCTTTAGAAATATTAATATTAGGGCATTCCTCAATTAATGCTGATTCGACTATTTTCCTCCTGAAACCACAGTGGGACTTGAACACTAATCTGGCCTTACCCCAGTCGAAAGAATGATTCTTATTTTTGACATGAAGAAATACAGCCGAATTTTCTTGCCCATACCTAATTGACCTTTTATGTTCTGCCAATCTAGTGTTCAAGTCTCTCCCGGTTTGACCCAAGTAAACCAAATCACAATCTTTGCAGGGCAAACAATAAACACCAGGTGACTCAACTTCCTTCGGTTTTTGTTGAACGTTCACAATTTGCTTACGCACGGTGTTAGGATAGTGATAGGCAATAGTGAGACGTTCACGAGGAAACAATTTAGTAGAAGAACTGATGGTATTATTGAATGGAATTTTTTAAATGTCCTTAAAAGAGCGGTGAAAATTTGAGGGGACGGAAGTTTTAAAATGGTTGGCCCTAGCCTTACTGAGGGCTTGGTCCAGAAACCAAGGTGGATAAGCCAACTTCTCAAGTTGACATTTGATTACCTCAATCTCTTGGTCCAGAAATTGAGGACTGCAAATCCTGAAAGCAGTATGGGTTCCAATTTGTCTTCTGTTTTGGTCAATTTGTACATGGAGTATTTTGAGTGTACCCTTTTGCCCAGCATCAAACCACCCGAAATGATTTGGCTCAGGTACGTAGACGATATCTTTTCGGCATGGGATGACAGTTGGGGCCCATTTGAAGTGTTCCATGATAAATTGAACCAATTGACCCTGAATCTTAAATCTAAAGTTGAATGGGAAGAAGGACACCAAATCCCTTTCTTGGATATTTTGTTAAGAATAACTGATGATAATTTATTCTTTACAGTATACCGTAAGCCCACCCATTCAGGCAGTTATCTCCACTTTTTTAGCAATCACCCTGACAATGTCAAGAAAAGTGTTGCCTCTGGCCTTTTCTTGAGGGCTTTCCTTTTAATGACACTGATTAATTGAGTTTTTTGACTTGGGTGAAGCCCAGAGAGATACTTATCCAGGTGGTGCAATGCTTCCCTATTGGAGAAGGCACTGTTGGGCAGGGGGAAATCTGTAGTTGGGGTGCCTTCGTCCTTCGGCAGTGTTACAGGATTCACAATAGATATGGGCATGGTCTTGGTATCCTCCTCTGGTGGTCTGGAAAGGTAACGTTTGATAAGATTTATGTGTACCAGCTGCTGTTTTTTCCTTTTGTCAGGAGTTTCAATGATAATTTAAAGGTCCTTGTTGTTCTAGGATCTTATATGGACCAAAGAACTTTTTATGAAAAGGGTTAGTTGATGGAGGGAGAAAGGCTAACACCATATCTCGTACCTTGAAAGTTCTTACTTAGGAGGTTCTATCATACTCCAACTTACTCCTTTTCTGGAACTGGGAAAAATGGGCTTTGGACACAGCTCTCACCTCCTGGAATCTATTTCTCAAATTCTGGATATATGAATTAACATTATTTTTCTCTTGATTTGACTTAAACCATTGTTCTTTGAACAAGGTTAAGGGTCCTCTTAAGGATCGCCCGTATAACAATTCAAAGGGTGAGAACCCCATGGCCTCATGGTTAGCTTCTCTGATGGAGAAGAGAATCCAATCGAGATTAGAATCCCAACTGGATCCTGTATCTAGGCAATATTTGCGCAGCATGGCTTTCAGCGATTGATGGTACCTTTCCACACAACCCTGAGATTGCGGGTGGTAAGCGGAGGATGTAACATGCTCTATCCCTAACTCCGTAAGGACCTGGTTGAAAAGAGAACTAGTAAAATTGGTTCCTTGATCAGATTGAATTTGTCTAGGGATTCCTTTAGAGGTAAACATTGACAATAAGGGTTTAATGATTGATTGAGCTGAAATTGATTTAAGAGGAAATGCCTCCGGGTAACGGGAAGCCACATCGACAACAGTTAACATGTATTCATTCCCTTTTTTGTTTTGGGTAATGGTCCCACACACTATAATTATCTTAGCAAAGGGTTCCTCACTGATAGGAATGGGCTTAAGTGGGGCTTTAGGAATTTTTTGATTTGGCTTACCCGCAGCCTGGTAGACGTGACAGGTCCTGATGAAGTTTGAGATGTCTTTTCGCATTCCTGGCCAGAAAAAATGATCAAGTATTTTGAAGTATGTTTTCCTCACTCCTAAGTGTCCTGCGAAACCATCATGAGCTAATTTCAATACACTATTTCTGACTGAGCGAGGGAGTACAATTTGGTATTTTTCTGCCCATGTTTGTAGCTTATTATAGGCAGCGGGTCTGTATACTCTCATTAAGATTCCATCTTGAAAATAGAAGCAAGGGGTGGTGTCTATGTCTGCTTTGGTTGTGGCTATGTGTAGTAAGTAGGAGAGTGTATCATCCTTTTGTTAAGCTTGGACGAGTTCGTCCTTGGTTAGGGTTTTGTTGATTAAATCCTTCTTACCAAAGGACGTAGGAGAGGTGGGTAAGGACTTGAGTAAGGATGAGGAATGTGAGGGTGGAGAAGAAGACGTTACCTTACTTTGGGATCGAGTTACAGCACAGGCTGGAGACAGATGTGGACAACTCTCATCCAATTCAAGGGTGGTACTTGCAGGTAAAGGTTCACCTACTGTCCTTGGTGGGGGAACGATTAGGGTATCAGCGAGATCGTTACCCAGAAGGAACTTTATCCCGTGAATAGGTAAGGGTCCGTGACGTACTGCAACTTGCACTTGAGAAGTAAGGAATGCACATTCTAGATAAACTTCTGCTAGGGGGTAAGAAGTTTGACTTGTAAGATCAGACGATAAAACTTTTTCACCTGTAAATGCATTGGATATATTGGGAATGACATCTGAGAGGAGAATTGACTGGGCTGCCCCTGTATCCCTAAGTATGGTAACGGGGTAATTAGGACCATCTTTATGTAAAGGTACTTTTCCTTGGAAAATGTATGGGTCAAAAGAAGTATGAGGATTATGAACATTAGAGGCTGCAATAGGTTTAGATTTGGCACTGTGATCTTTAAATTTGCTTGAGGCTTTACAACCTGGATGATTACATTCTTGAATGGAGTGACCTGTCTTTTTACAATAACTACACTGTACTGGCTGGGAAATACGATTATAATTTATGTTACTTCCTACTTTATCACCTGCTCCTTCAGGGCGATAACCAAAAGAGGATCTCACAATGGGGATTTGCCTGCGAGTTTCGCTTCCCCATGTCTCTATCATCAAGGCTTGGGCATCAGCTAATTCGGCGGCCTGGATCAGGTCTTTTTCCCTTCTATCTTCTACATATCTCAAAATGTGAAAGGTGATTTTACTTTTCCATTCCTCCAGGACTATAGTATTGAGAAGTTCTGAAAAGGTAGTTACATTTATAGCTTCTAACCATTTTTTACACTAAGTTTTTCTGAGGCAAATTCAACATAAGTTTGGGCATGAGATTTTGTTAAGGATCTGAATTTTTGTCTATAGCCATCAGGGGTTAGAGCATACGCATGTAGAGCCTGTTTCTTAACGAAATCGTAATCGTCGGGCCTGTCTAAACTATTGAACACCTGAAGAGCTTTTCCTGTTAATTTTGGAGTTAGTATTGTAAGCCAGTCATCTTTGGGCCACACCTGTTTGAGAGCTATAGCTTCAAAGGTTTTGAAGTAGCCGTCTACATCCTCTGGTGAAAATGCAGGGATTAAAGAAGACAAATTACCTACATTCAGTCGTACTCCTTTCTCCTGAATGTCTAATTCTCTTTCTTTGCTTTTCTCTTGTATTGTGATTTCCTTAGTTTTGATTTTTTTTTCATTTCTAATCTCTCTCTTTCCAATGCTAATTTCTCTCTCTCCAATTCTCTTTCCTTTTCTAATCTTTCTCTTTCCAATTCTAATTTTAATTCTCTTTCCTTTTCTAATCTTTCTCTTTCCAATTCTAATTTTGATTCTCTTTCCTTTTCTAATCTTTCTCTTTCCAATTCTAATTTTGAATGTTCTAATTGAAACTGATATTTTAGTCTTAATTGTTCCAGTTGCATATTGTCTGCTGGTTGGGTTGTCGGGCATTGTCTGGTAGGAGGTTGTCCAGGACTAAGAGACTTGGCCGTTGCTCCATTTTGGTCTTTTGGTAATGTCAAATTGGGAGTAGTCTGTGTTTATATGGCTCCTGTCTCTATTATTCCTAATTGAACCAGCTGTTCTACCACTATTTTCTTTATTACTCTTTTGGGCTTTGAGGACCGAATGTCTATGTTATAGTATCTTGCTATGTCCTTCCAATCATCTTTTGTAACTTGTCCCTGTAAGGTTACATACGAGGGATTGGCCACAAAATCTTCCAATTTGAATATTTTACTGAGACTTGAGGACTAGTCGTAACTAGTTGTTGATAGACTAAGACGTGTGGGTTTAAACAAGAATAGCCCTTCGATAACGTAAACAGGCCCTCTGATTCCGGTTACCGTTATACCCATCAATCTAGCCTATAATTTTGTTCGTGTGAAAAGATGCTCGTCTATATAGAAATAGATTTGATAGCGAGCGATACTTGATATAGAGACTTGAATGGATACTGGGATATTTGGATGGAGTATTCGATTGAGACAGGCATCCAACTAGAGATACTTGAACGAAATGAAATGAGACTTGGGTAAGGATGAATACTCCTATACTTAAGCGATAGTTGATACTTACGATACACGAACAAAATGAGTCTGGAGGAGTGGAAAGAAACACTATCAAATCCTAACCACTGATAGAATCCATTAGTGTGGGCTAAACACTTAAATGGGAATGAATTCTATATGGCTGCTAGTCCCGCTTGTTAAATATAAGTAATTTTGCGGTGTGTACCAAACGGGTCGTTTATTCCCATAAGACTTTAAACGACACTCACAAAATTAAACATTGTTGGTCAATTTTCGACTCCTAGAATTATAATTGCATTTAATACCTAGAATAATGGTTATATTTAATACTGAAAATAAATGTTAAGGCACTGTCCTGAAATAAGATGATTATTGAAAAGGAGGGGGGAGGAACGTGGAACAGTTACGGAGATCCTAGGCATTGGTCGCCACTTGTTATGGCTCAGGCTGGAAACATATCTGTTAACCACAATGGCAAACCGAGTGCCCAAGCCACAACAAAGCTAGAAGGGGGATATAGAACGCATCAGACATTTGGTACGCCAAAAGACAGAGGACAGTATCAACCATTTAATATTTCAGTATGAAATATAATCAAACATACAACATAAATTAACAAAACAAAAATAATATTAGTCCTAACGCATAATAAGAATAAACGGGGAATGAGATATGTAGAAGGTTTGAGAATGGGTAAGACTGAAACCTTGCACGTCGAGTCGTCGGTTGTCCAAGCAATGATTTGACTTCAATCCAGAGGGGGTGAAGCTGGCAGCTAGCTAGAAACGAGTCTGTCTAGTGTTTTTTTTTTTTTTTTTTTTTTTTTTTTATCTTTAAGGCTATCGACCTATAATGAGGTCATTAAGCCTGGTGTGAACCTGCGATCCTTTTTAATCTACCATTATAATTTCCACAATAGTCCTGTAGTGCGCAAATAAAATACTACTTTGTCAATAAGTAAACGGTAGTCGGTCAAAAGATTTGTAGTGCTTAGCTGAATTTTTTAAAGTTTGCAGTGTTGTATAAGCGCTTGGCGCTGTGTGTTGTATCTTGAGCAGTGTATGAGTATGTGTCTTATGGATAGTATAGTGTTGCAGGTGTTGCATTGGGGAGGAAATACGCCGTTTATGTATGGGTTTAGGTGGGTGAGGCGGGTCGAGTTCATTCTCAGTCTTGCTATGGCGATTCCCTCCTGTCTGTTGTTTCTGTATGATGTCGACCAATCTGTTATGTGTTCCTTTTATTTGTGCGATATGTAAAGGTTGTTCCACTGGAGTTGCCAGTAGGTGTGTAATTGTTTCCTTATTATAGAATTGAAGGTCCCTATGTCCATGGGTATGTCTGTAATAGAGTCTTTTTCTAAGGCAGATTTGGCTTTCTCATTCCCGAAGATCCCAATGTGGCTGGGAACCCAAGAGAGAGTAATGGACTTGTTAGTTATCGACAATGTGCTAATGATTTTGCCCAAGAGAAAGTTACCTGACTTAATTGAATGAAGTGCGCTTAACGAATCTGTGAATATGACGAAATTACTATCTGTGTCAGATTGAGCATATTCTAAGGCTTGGTATATACCGAAGAGTTCTGCAATATATATGCTCGTATGGTCCGGCAATCTGAACATCATCCGGGTTTTGGTGCTGTATAACCCTGTCCCAGTTTTGGGGCCGCACTTGGAGCCATCAGTGTACAGTGCCCTGTGGTCATTGTACTTATTGATGGTCTCCAGGGTCTTCATTCTTAGTTCTTCTGTGGAAGACGTCTTTTTATTGAGGTCTTGGTTGATATTAACCTTGAGGGCGATGTTTTTCTACGGTGGTAAGTGGGTGGTTTCCATCTGTTCTATTGACCACAGTGGCACTGAATACTGCTCGCACAAGGATCAGATCCTGATGGAAAGGGGATTTAGGCTGGAGTTGGTGAAGTGCTCATGCTGGTTAATTGTTTTCTTGCAGGGATGCCGAGGGATACGGAGCACTTTGACGACGTATCGGAGTGCAAGGAGCTCGCGCCTGTAGTGGAGGGGGGGGGGGTACATTTGCTTCAACTTCCAGCCTCTCGATCCTTGTGCAGCGTAATGCTCCAAGTGCTATTCTTAGGCCTTTGTTTTGGATGATGTTCAGGGGTTGTAACGTGGTTGGTGTTGCCGAACGATAAATCTAACACCCATAGTCTAGTTTAGATCTAATCAGGGACTTATAAATCATTAGCAGGGATTTCCTATTTGCTCCCCAATTTGTGCCCGTTAGTTTACGTACCAAATTAATTCTCTTGTTGCACGCATCAACTAGATATTTTACATGGGCCTTCCAGTTTAGCCTGGAGTCCAGTTTCAGGCCAAGGAAAAAGGTGGAGTTTTGTACTGGAATGGGATTACCATGTAATTGCAGATTTATTTCTGCCTGGGCTCTGCGTGAAAATACAATTACTGTTGACTTTAATTCCGAAAACTTAAATCCCCATTTGTCAGACCAGTCCTGGAGCGAGTCCAGGGCCAGTTGTACGCGAGAGCTGGAAAACTTGGCGTTCGGTGAGGAATGCAAGATTCCGACGTCGTCAGCGTATAACGAGTATTTAAGGTTCCGAGGTGGAGCGGGTAGAATATCGTTTATGAGCAACATAAATAAAGAGGGACTTAACACACTTCCCTGTGGTACGCCATTTTCTTGTGTGCGCACTGTTGAATAGTACGTTCTTTAAAAAAAAAAAAAAAAATTGAATGAAAATAGGGAGATTCCCTCTAAGGCCAAGTGCATAGAGTTTTTCGAGGATACCACGTCGCCATGCCATGTCGTAGGCTCTTTCTAAATCTAAAAAGCAAGCAACAAGGTATTCTTTCCTCTCGAAAGAGGAGAGGATATCTTGTTCTAAGTTGACTCTAGGATGAATTTTAATCTGTTATTGGCCATACGTTCTAATACTTTGCATAAGCAGTTGGTAAGCGCTATAGGGCAATGAGAGGAAGGACTCTTTGGGTCCTTCCCCTTTTTGAGAATAGGTATGACGTGGGCATGTCTCCATGTTTTTGGGAATTCCTTTCGTATAATAGGTGGTGGTG
>NC_134786.1:27169294-27186794 GCF_046742065.1 Oratosquilla oratoria | reverse complement strand
CGGATCTTTGGGACTCGAGCAAATCTTGAGGGCTCGAGCGGATCTTTGGGACTCGAGCGGATCTTGAGGACTCGAGCGGATCTACGGGACTCCACCAAAATATAGACTAAAAACACGTGGGCGTAAGTCTAAATAAAAATATTCTTCTAAAAAACGCTGTGGACGTCGGGGACAGGTGGTATTACGGTGACACTTTGTCCTAAAAATATTCTTCAAAAAGCGCTTGGGTAAGTCGGGGTCAGGTTGTATTACGGTGAAATCCGTGGTGGTGTAAAGCATACAGGTGTCTACCTATCTTCCTATGTGGCTAGCAGTCCACTGGGGACAACATGACAGAGGATTCGGCGTCTAAGAGGCGGCGGAATCGCCACTTCTGGAAATGGGTGACAGATACAAAGAAGATATCTAAGTTTGCCCTGTACAAGAATAGAGAAGATTTAAATAGATTGAGAGCAGAACACTCCTTGAAGTTTCCCAATCTATACGGGAAGGCCAAAATTTTCTCAGTGTCTGAATCGGTTAAACAGTTTCATCGTAAAGTGATAAAATTTAATACTTCTTTGAGAGAATGCCAAGATTTCGAATACAGCGATGAAAAATTTGACAATTTGGAGTTGTTTGATGGTGAAATATCAGAAGCTACTTCGGAAGGATTCCGGAAACATTATTTTGCCGGTTATACAAGTTTCACTAAACATGGCGGTAAATCTGACCACAAAGACTATCAAATGCATTACCTTGAGAGGTCTTTTAAAGCGCACCAACGTACTAAACGTAATAATAAGTACGCAATCAAAAAAGTGAGGAAAGAAGCAGAAAAGGTGAAGAAACTGAATAATCTTCAAAAGGTTGAAGAAGAAGCAAGACAATTAAAAGAGGCCAAAAGGGCTGTAGCGCAAAAGAAAAAGGAGGAAACAGCAAAAATAGTAGCAAGAAATAAAGTAGCTAGAACTCTTCTCAACGAAAAGGCAATACGTGTATTTTCAGAGGAAGAAGAAAAAATTCTCGACGAAATGCGGGAAGAACGTATGGAGCGACACAGAAAGAAGCCAGATATGGATCCGCGTGAAGCGCTTGACATTAAGTATATAGGGGCTCTCCGTGAAACTGACCAAAAAGGAGTTTCTAAGCATTCCGTTGGTAGAATCGGTGATTTCAGATGTAAAATGTGTCAGGCTTTGTTGTGGAAAAAGTAAAACAAGACTATATGTTGTAATGCTGGGCAAACTCCTTCGTTGATACCTTCGGAAATTAAACATGAGAGATTTAAATGTTTGTACGATGGTACATCCCCTTTTTCCAGACGATTTTTAGATAATTTAGTTGGATTCAACCTAATGTTTCCTTTCACGTCATTTTCAACGTCCAATAACAATCTAAGTTTGTCAGATTCACCTCTTTGTTATAAAATCCAAGGTAAAATATACCATAAAATTGGTTTCTTGAAACCTAGCTTATTACTAGAGGATGACGAGAAAATATGAGAAGCGGCAAAACCATTTTGGAAATCGAGTAATTCGTTCATAGACTTATACTTCTATCACACTAAAGACCAGCATATTAAGTTGCGTGCTAATACGATGAAGGACAATGAAGCTCTTAAAAGAAGCAAGAATGACAACACAAGAAAACGCCGAGCAAGAGAAGAAAATGAAATGTCTGACAACGAGTCAATAATAACCCAGGTTTACGACTACATGACGGTAAATAACGTGTGTCTTTCGGGAATGCTGAAAGAAATAGAGTCTGCGAAATCGCTCATACAAGCTCACGTTAAACAACACGGAAACGTCCCTGACATGACAATAACTCTCAAAACAGCCGAAAATGTGAATACGCGAGATCATAAAGGTGTTTATCATCTACCTTCTTCCTCCTCAGAAGTTGGAGGAATTGTTAATCTTGGCCCTTCTAGAGATCCATTGATGATAACTATAAGTTTTCCAAAGGAAAATTCAAAATTTCTCACGAGGTTTGTTGAACACACCAATTATTTTTACGACATTTTCCAGTACCCGCTATTGTTTCCTAACGGAAATGCGGGGTACTCTTATAAAATGAAGAAGCAGGGTAAAGCTGGAAAGGAAGTTGGAACTTACAATCGGCTATCAGCTTCCATGTATTATTCGTCTTTATACATGGAGAGAGATGGAGTTTTCAATTACTTGACAAACGGAAGAAGGCTTTTTCAGCAATTCGTAGTGGATAACTATGTGAAATTGAAAGTAGCAAGTTGTCCTACTTGCAACAGAATCAGAAGCAAATCAGAAGAGAACGTGCAGACATTTTGCATGGAGAAGACGCAAAAGAGTCGGGACAAAGGGTCATTATTCCCGCAACGTTTGTCGGAGGACCACGATACATGAAGCAACGTCAACAAGATGCTCTTGCATCTGTCACGCATTACGTTTCTCCAGAATTTTTCATCACTTTCACAATGAATCCTCAATGGGAGGAAATACAATTGGCAATAAACCAAACAGGTTCTTTTAAAACTCAATCATATGATCGTCCCGATTTGGTTAGTCGAATTTTCAAGTTGAAAGTTGATAGCCTAATGGACGATTTGACCAAGAAACATATTTTTGGACGTGTGAAGGCTAACCTTTACAGTATTGAATGGCAGAAGAGAGGTCTTCCTCATGTTCACATCTTGCTGTGGATGGAACAGCGGGTAACCGCGGATTTGGTTGAAAAGCTTATTTCATCAGAAATACCCGATGAGAAAACTGAACCTAGATTTCATGGAATTGTCACAAAATGCATGATTCACGGTCCCTGTAAAGGTTATGATGTGTCAAATTTGTGTTGTCGTCAGGGGAAAACAATAAAGGAGAAACATGTGGTAAAGTTTTCCCTAAAACGTGTAGAAAGGATCTACTTTTTGGAAACAATGGATACCCGCTGTACAAGAGAAGATCCATCTGTGAAGGCGGACATTCTTTCACGCGAAATATAAAGGGCAAGAAAGTTACTATAGACAACTCATGGGTTGTGCCTTACAACCCGTATCTATGCTTGAAGTATAATGCTCACATCAACGTAGAATGTTCCAACTCTATCAAGTGTATAGTCTATGTCACAAAGTACGTAAATAAGGGATGCGATCGCATACTGTTCACAAAGTCAACCGACAAAGGGGCTGTAAACGAAATTAAAAATTTCCAAGAGGCAAGATATGTAAACGCTAATGAAGCAACTTGGAAAATATTCAAGTTCGCTATCCATAAAAGTTTTCCAGCTGTAACTACTCTTGATTTACACTTGGAAGGAGAAAATGAAGTCTTCTATTCGGAAGATTCTTCAGCGAGAGAAATCGATAGAAGAACTAAGAAAGATACTCAGCTGACAGCGTTTTTCAAATTATGTTTGGAAAGTGAATTTGCAGCTAAATTATACTATCACGAGATCCCAAATCACTTCTCTTACGACGAAATGTTTGCTATGTGGATCGAACCGAAAACGTGTACATCTTCACTTGGACGCATTCGAGCAGTGACGAGCAAAACAGTTGAACTGTTTTACTTGAGACTTGTCTTAACGCACCGCCGTGGTCCCACATCTTTCAAAGATCTTCGAACTGTCGACGGTCAAGCATATTCTTCCTATAGAGAAGCAGTCAAAGCGATGGGTCTCCTAAACGATGAAGAAACATGGAAACATACAATAATGGAAATAATTAACCACACTAATGACCGAAAACAACTAAGAGAGACTTATTCGAGCATGTTGGTTTTTTCAGATTTAGAAGATCAATCAGGAATCTGGGAAGAGACCAAAGATTTGTTCGCCAGTGATTTTCTGTATCACCACAAGTTAACCGAGTACAACGATGAAATTTATTTGGGCTTTAGACGATATACAAGAACATGTGTGGAATTGTGGAGGTGGAAAAATCACCCAGTATGGGCTTCCACCTTCTAGAGATGGTGAAAAAACATCAAATGTTATTCGCAGAGAAAAGTCCTATAACAAAGAAAGTTTACAGAAAAATGTGAACGAAAAAATGTCACTTTTAAACGACAAGCAGAGACACTGTTACGACGTTGTGATGTCTCGGATCAAGAACGGTTGTATCTTCAATAGTAATGGAATTTTCTTGAACGCCCCAGGGGGCACTGGAAAATCTTTCGTCTTAAACATGCTGTTAGATTCTGTTCGCTCCCAGGGGAAAATAGCTTTGGCTGTTGCCTCTTCGGGTATCGCTGCTACAGCTTTACATGGAGGGCGAACAGCCCACAACATGTTCAAAAATCCTCTAATGGAATATAATGAAATTCGCACCTGCGGTATCAAGAAAAATTCTGAGCTAGCAAGGTTACTGCAGATGACGTCTTTAATTATTTGGGATGAAGTAGTGATGGCAAACAAAAACACGCTAACCGCTCTCGATATAACCCTCAGAGACATCCTAGGAAATAACAAATTCATGGGAGGAATAGTTTTTGTTTGCGCGGGAGATTTCCGACAAATTCTTCCAGTGATACGGGGTGGAGGAAAAAATGAGGAAATTGATCACTGTATCAAATCGAGTTATTTCTGGGAAGGTTTGACAAAATTGGAATTGACGGAAAATGTTAGGTTAAACACTAATGACGTTGAAAACAAATCTTTTGCGAAAAGTTTATTAGGGATAGGCACAGGAGAAACTGGACCCGTTCGCTTGCCCAGAAATTTCGGAATAAAGGTTAAAACCCGCAAAGATTTAGTAAAAAAGGTCTAGGATGACATAGAAAATAACCATCTAAACGTTTCTTATTTTGAGAAGCGAGCTATTATTTCTCCCACTAATGATGATGTTGATAGTATAAATTCAATGGTATACGACAAGATTAAGGAACAAGAGATAGTGTATAACAGTGTAGACACTGCTTCCGAAAATGATATGGAGATTCAGACGTCAGTTTTCAACGCGTTAACGAGTCCGTCTGTCCCTCTCCATGAACTGAAAGTGAAGCTAGGATGTGTTTTGATGGTTATTCGAAATATTTGTCCGCCAAAGCTCTGCAATGGTACCAGAATAATTGTTTCAAAACTTACAAAAGAATATTATCGTGGGCAAAATTTTAGGTGGAAGTTACGCAGGAGAACAGGTTTTGATTCCTAGGATAACGTTAGAGGCACAAGACACGCCTGTTCACTTCAAACGCAAACAATTCCCAGTCAAACTCAGTTACGCAATGACAATCAACAAATCCCAGGGACAAACTTTCGAACGTTGTGGTCTTCTCTTGGATTCTGTTCAGTGTTTCGCGCACGGACAACTTTACGTCGCATGTTCGCGAGTAACCAACTGGAATTCTCTCATAATTTACACTGGCTGGGAAAAAGTAAATGGTAACTACCAGATGAAACAAGCTGTTAACAACGTATATAAAGATGTTTTCAGCAGTGAGTTTGTCAGTACAGACGAAGACTTGCCTCAGGTAACATCTGAAAACGAACCTTTAGTCTTCGCACAGGAGGAACCAGAGCTCGGGATGTAGAAATACTCAAGGAGGCTTATCAAATTTCAGAAGAAGACGCTATCAAAATAATTCTGGCAGACTTTAAAAATTTAAACGAAAACGTTAATGATTCAGATTCTGAATCTATTGACGAAAACAGATTCAAATTTCTCATAGAATCTCAAGCCAAATTTTTCGAAAATATACAAGAACCCATCGCCAAAATGCATGTATATATATATATATATATATATATATATATATATACACATATGTATATATATATATGTGTATATATGTATATATATGTACATATATATATACACATATGTATATATATATGTATATATATGTACATATATATATATATATATATATACATATATATATTCATATATATATATATATATGTCTATATATACATATGTATATATAAATATATATATATATATATATATGTAATATGTATATATGTATATATATGTATATATATATGCATATATGTATATATATATGTATATATATATGTATATATGTATATATATTTATGTATATATATGTATGTATATATATGTATATATATATGTATATATATGTATCTATGCATGTATATATATATTTATATGTATATATATGCATATATATGTGTGTATATGCATATATATATATATATATATATATATATTTGAATATCTAGGGAGCAGATTGTCTTGTATGCATGTGTTGTTAAAGTCGACAGTATGAAGGAGGTTGTTAATCTTCTTATGGGTATTCTCCAGCTTTCTAACCAATACTCTGCCATTTGGAGTGTGGGCATAAACCAAATTGCCAAAATTATTCATTTATTCAACGTTTCGTCTGCAAAGAGACATCTTCAGGAAAATCTGTAACATAAATATTACCGACATATAGAAATAAAAAAAAAGGGTGTTAACCTAAACAAAAATTCACAATTATGGAAATAGATATCAATAAATCAGCAATAATTCAAATCCTATCTCGAAACATGGGCCGTTGGGGACCATTACTTACAAAATTAAAGGTCCAAAGGAATGACGAAGGAGGTACAGTGATGGTGGACTGGCTGGTGAGGTTGTTTAATGTTCGTTTGAGAGAGGGTAGAGTGCCGGAGGACTGGAGGAGTGCCTGTATAGTTCCGCTTTACAAGGGAAAGGGGGACAAGTGTGAGTGTAGTAGTTTCAGAGGGATCAGCTTGTTAAGTGTAGTTGGGAAGGCTTATGGGAGGGTCTTGATTGAGAGGATTAGGAGAGGAACAGAGGGAGTAATTGGTGAGGAACAGTGTGGGTTTAGGAAAAGGCTTATGACAGGGTAGACAGGAAGGCACTGTGGGAGGTACTGCAGATATATGGGATAGGAGGAAAGCTGTTAAGATCAGTCAAGAGTTTTTACGAGAGTAGTAGAGCTTATGTTAGGATTAGAAATGGAGAGAGTGAATGGTTTGAGGTAAAGGTTTGACTTCGTCAGGGATGTGTTATGTCGCCCTGGCTGTTCAATCTTTACATGGATGGGGTGGTGCGAGAGGTGAATGCAGGGGTAGTGGGTCAGGGGTTGGAGATGGTTAAAGAAAATGGAGAAAAGTGGGAGGTGAGCCAGCTGTTGTTTGCTGACGACACTGCGCTTTTAGCAGGATCAGAGGAGGGATTGAGGAAGTTAGTGACAGAGTTTGAGAAGGTGTGTGAAAGAAGGAAGCTGAAGATAAATGTGGGCAAATGTAAAGTGATGAGATGTACAAGGGGAGAGAGTGCCAACAGGCTGGAAGTGAGCATTAAGGGTGAAAGACTGGAGGAAGTGGATAGTTTTAGATACTTGGGTGCGAATGTGGTAGGAAAGGGAGAAGTGGGGGTGGAGGCAGAATGTAGACTGAGAGAAGCGAGTAAATGCCTTGGTGGATTAAAACTTGTAATGAGAAATAGACATCTGGGAATGGATGCTAAGAGGAGGTTATATGAAGGAATGATTGTGGCAACAGCACTTTACGGGGCAGAAACATGAAACATAAGAGAGGAAGAGAGTAGGAGTTTTAATGTATTTGAGATGAAATGTCTGAGAAGTATGATAGGGGTTACTAGGTTAAATAAAGTGAGAAATGAGGAGGTGAGGAGGAGAACGGGGGTGGAAAGGGAGCTGGGAGATAGGGTTGATGAAAGAGTATTAGAATGGTTTAGACACATGGGAAAAATGAGTGAAGAAAGATTAGTAAAAGAGGTGTAAAAGGCAGAGGTGGAAGGAGTGAATATGAGGGGGCGTCCTAGGATGAGATGGATCGATGGGGTGAAAAGGGCATTAAAAAAGAGGGGAATGTCTGTTGAGGAAGGACGGGAGGGGACAGAAGATAGGGGTGAATGGAGAAGGGTTGTGTATGGATGATGCTGTGATGCATGAGGGTGAGTGGGTGGGGGATGCAGGGTAAGGAAGTATGTATGAGAAAAAAATTTGACGCAGCCCGAAGGGATTTCTCCCCATCTTGTCCTTTTCTGCATGAGGGGACGGAGATGAGGTGGTTGCCGAATTTATGAAGTGGCCTTACTTTGGATGTGTTGTGTCTTGCGACACTGCTTCTGACCCAGGGGAGTAGACAGGATGCAGGGATGACCCGTCATCCAGGAGGTGCCAAGATGAGAGGGAGGGAGGAGGGTGGAGGGGAGTGGAATATGTAGGGAATGGAATGTGTGGGAGTGGTTTCTATGCTCTTTTCTTTTTGGCTACCCCCCGTGTATATATATATATATATATATATATATGTATATGTATATGTATATATATATGTATATGCAAAATAACCACAGGAGAAAGGAAACTTGTAGACAGTAAGTACTTTCGTATATTACATCTTCAGACCAAATGACAAGAGATACAGAGTATGGGTTTTAAATAGAAGCATCAGGTGGCAACCATAGGGGGGGGGAAGGGGGGAGACAATACAATGTGAGGAGGGAGGGTGACCTTACCCCTATCGACCTGACCCACACAAGGGTCAATCTGGCGGAAAGATCTCAGTGACCATTGGGGTTATTAATTTATCACATTTAAAATGACCATAGCTTAAATTTACATTTTTGTCAAACGTGCCTGATATTAAGCAAGATTCTATAATATTTCTTTCTTGCAAGTTTTTCCCTTTAGCTAAAATTGTTGCCTTAGACCAATCAATCTGATGGTTGTTTAATGATTTATGTTGGAATAACGCATTGTTTTCCTGGGCAGATCTCACACTATATTTATGTTGGGAAATCCTTGTTTCCAAGCTTTTTCCAGTTTGTCCAATATAAAATTTATTACAATTTTTGCAAGGAATTTTATAGACCACACCGTTGTTGTTAGGAGGGCTGTTCTTAATCAAAGTTTTCTTAATGGGGTGGTCATATTTAAAGGCTACTTTGATATCCAATTTTTTTAGTAGATTAACAATACTAAGAAAATTGTCATGGAAAGGAAGGACAAGTGTATTTAGTTGTTCATGGTTTCTTAGTTCTTGATTGCAAGTTTTGTGAAAGCGTTTCTTGGCGGTGTTGTGACATTGATTAAGAATATGAATAGGATATTTTAACTTTTCCCCAATATTCCGGATAGTTCTAAATTCATCATCAATAAATTCAGGATCTGAAATCCTGTAAGCTCTCAAGTACATGGAAATAAAAACTGACCTTTTTACATTGATGTGGAATAAAAATGAACATAGGAAAGAATATAGGAAACCTACAAATATTCTTTCCTATGTTCATTTTTATTCCAATCACCACATCAATGTAAAAAGGTCAGTTTTTATTTCCATGTACTTGAGAGCTTACAGGATTTCAGATCCCTCTTTGCCCCTCATCCTGTTCTCTAAGATAGTTGACGTACTCTGAGGAAATGTTTTTTTTTTTTCCTGGTTTTTGCAAGACTGTTGCCTCTTGGAAGGCATATCGCGGCAGTGAAGAGGTTAATACAAGAAGTAATAAATAGATAGATAGATAGATAGATAGATAGATAGATAGATAGATAGATAGATAGATAGATAGATAGATAGAGAGAGAGAGAGGGAGAGAGAAAGAGAGAGAGATAAAAAGAGATAGAAGGGTCCCTTGATGGGAATGGGAGAAGGGAGGGGGGGGGGATGAATCAGGACCATGCTCCTTGCTTTCTCAACTAGAGAAGTGTCCATTTTTTCTCCTAGGTGCAGATTTTGCCGCAAAGCAGTAAAGAGGGTTGCTAATTTATGACAACAAAACCTTCAATTACTCCTTCGGTACCCACCCCACCCCTGCCGCCGGCGCAGACGGAAAAGCTTCTCCTATTCTCCATTTATCCTCCTAAACTAAAAGAGAATGCGCGTTCGAGAGACAGACAGACAGACAGACAGACAGACAGACAGACAGACAGACAGACAGACAGACAGACAGACAGACAGACGGATAGACGGATAGACGGATAGACGGATAGATGGATTAATGGATTGATGGATTGATGGATTGATGGATTGATGGATGGATGGATTGATGGATAGATGGATAAATAAAGAGAGAAATGGAAAAAAAGAGGAATGGAGAGGGAGAAAGGAAGGGTGGAAGAGAGGGAGGGAGGAGAGAGGTAAAAATTCATGTGGGACTAAAACTCTTCCTAGCCCCTCTTGTTGAGCACGAGGGCACATTTTCTTTCTCTTGATTTCTTATTGTTACAGAGAATTGATTTTTGTCTTTCTCCCATATAGAATAACTCTATTTCATTTGTGCTTGTAAATTTACAAGCGTGTTTATATGTGTAAATTCAATCGTGTATATACAAACATTCGCGAACTTTTTATATACACTTGATGTGACAGTCAGCTCTTGCGTGGTCACATGTGGTACATTGACATTGCAATAAAGCCTAAACCGTCTCGCAAAGAGCATGGCTGACTGGCACCTGTTCGACACCTGCAGCATCTTTATTCAGCAGGGAGTGTGAAATGGGCGGGAGGATAGTGTTAACAATGTCGTCTCACTCATTATGATACTTAACATTATTATTTGGAAGAGCGGTGTCTCCTCAATAAAGTAAACGAAACCACATGACATTAGAATGAAGGAATGGGGAGGGCGAGTTCACAATAGGATTTTTAAAAGTGAATCCACGCAGGTTTTCGGTCCATCATTGTCGAAATATTCCTCAAATCTGAATAGAACCGTATAGTGTTGGATAAAAAAAAAAAAAAAAAAAAAAGCAAAGCATGATCAATCAGTAATCTTTCATAACACTCCCTCACAATAACTATTTATTTCCTGTGGCACCCGACAGGACTTCACCGTAGATTTTTATCGGTCACATATTCCGAAAGATATATATAGATATGTATATGTATATATATATATACATATATATATATATATATAAATATATATATATATATATATATATATATATACATATATATGTATATACATATGTATATATGTATATATATACATATATATATATATGTAGAATTAAATACGACATATATATATGTATATATATGTATATATGTATATATATATGTATATATGTATATATATGTATATATATATATGTATATACTGTATGTATATATATATATATATATATATATATATATATATACGTATATATGTAGAATTAAATACGACAGCATTCTGACAATTGTTCAACTTTTTCTTAATGTTTTCTATTTTTATTATCAACTTTTTACCAGTTGTAGGGTGAGCTGATACAAGTTCTCCATAGTTCTCCATTTAATATTCTCGAGCTTTCGTCTTCAAAGAGACATCATCAGGATTGACAAAATTTCTGCAATAATGAATACAAATGTTGGTACATATAAGCTACAAAATAAATTACAAAAATACAAATACAAATATACAGGTAGAACAAAAGATATATAACGAGAGTTATCACTTACGTCTACAAGGAAAGTACAAATGATAGAGAGAGAGAAAGGTTTAAATACATAAACTGCTGTCCGAGTTCCCATTACGGAGTCTGGCTGATCGTCTGAGTGGTGGGGGAGTGGGGGGTGGGAGGGGGGGGGAGAGGGGACCTCAATGTAGCGATGTCTCAGGTTAGCGCTACTGTACAGCTTAATACTAGACGTCATGTCCGACTGATATATATATATATGTACATATATATATGTACATATATATATACATATATATATATATACATGTATATACAAATACATATATATATATATATATATATGTATATATATATAAATATATATATATATATTACAACGACGAAGGTCTATCAAGGATATGTATCAGCTTACCCACTAGCTACAAGCGAACTTGGTTTTCGTAAAATTGAGATTAGGTAGGCAGTTAGCACTCGACTCAAATCCTCCGGGAGTTAGGTTAACCACGAGGTTGAAGAATCTTATAGTCTCGGTAGTATAGTCGGAAGAGCAACGACCTGCCACGCGCAAGTCTCGAGTTCGAGTCCGGGAACAACTGTCGGAATTATTTGATTAACATTGTCGTCATTGGCGATTCTATTTAGGTATTACAACGACGAAGGTCTATCAAGGATACGTACCAGCTTAACCACTAGCTACAAGTGGGTTTGGTTCTTCGTAAAATTAAGATTAGGACGGCAGTTAGCTGTCGACTCAAATCCTTCGGGAGTTAGATTAACCACGAGGTTGAAGAATCTTATAGTTTCGGTAGCATAGTTGAAAGAACAACGACCTGCCACGCGTAAGTCTCGGGTTCGAGTCCGGGGACAACTGTCGGAATTATTTGATTGGCATCGTCGTCATTGGCGATACCATTCAGGTATTACAACGACGTAAGTCTATCAAGGATACGTACCAGCTTAACCACTAGCTACAAGTGGGCTTGGTTCTTCGTAAAATTGAGATTAGGATGGCAGTTAGCATTCGACTCAAATCCTGCGGGGGTTAGATTAACCCCGAGGTTGAAGAATCTTATAGTCTCGGTAGCATGATTGGAAAAGCAACGACCTGCCACGCATAAGTCTCGGGTTCGAGTCCGGGGAGAACTGTCGGAATTATTTGATTGACACCGTCGTTACTGGCGATTCTATTCAGGTATTAAAACGACGAAGGTCTATCATGGATACATACCAGCTTAACCACTAACTACAAGTGGGCTTGGTTCTCCGTAAAATTGAGATTGGGATGGCATTTAGCAGTCGACTCAAATCCTGCGGGAGTTAGAATAAACCCGAGGTTGGAGAATCTTATAGTCTCGGTAGCATAGTCGGAAGAGCAACGACCTGCCATGCACAAGTCTTAGGTTCGAGTTCGTGGAGAACTGTCGGAATTATTTGATTGACATAGTCGTCATTGGCGATTCTATTTATATATATATATATATATATATATATATATATATGTATACATACATACATATATATATATATAAATATATGTATACATATATATATATATATGTACACATATACATATATGTATATATGTACACACACATACACACACACACACACACACACACACACACACACACACACACACACACACACACACACACACACACACACACACACACACACACACACACACACACACACACACACACACACACACACACACACACACACACACATATATATATAAATATATATATATATATGTATACATATATATACATATATATATATATATATATATATATATGTATACATATACATACATATATGTATATATGCAAAGTAGACCACTTGGAAAAAGAAACTAACGAAGCAAAGCGCTTTCGTATATTACATCTTCAGTGCAACGTTAGTTTCTTTTTCCAAGTGGTCTACTTTGCATAAGTGAACACACATACCCGTGTTCTTATTAGCATATGTATATATGTACACACACACACACACACACACACACACACACACACACACACACACACACACACACACACACACACACACACACACACACACACACACACACACACACACACACACACACACACACACACACACACACACACACACACACACACACAAACACACACACACACACACCACACACACACACACACACACACACACACACACACACACACACACACACACATATATATATATATATATATATATATATATGCAATAAAAACACTAGGAGCGTGTGTTCACAAATGCGTAAATAACCACTAGTGGTTATTTACGCATATATATATATGTATGTATATATATATACAGTATATATATATATATGTATGTATGTATATATATATATATGCGTATATATATATATATATATATATATATATATATATGTGTGTGTGTGTGTGTGTGTGTGTGTGTGTGTGTGTGTGTGTGTGTGTGTGTGTGTGTGTGTGTGTGTGTGTGTGTGTGTGTGTTCAGAGCAGTCAAGATTTTTTAAGAGAGTAGTAGAGCTTGTGTGAGGATTAGAAGTGAAGAGAGTGAGTGGTTTGTGGTAAATGTGGGACATCATCAAGGATGTGTTATGTCGCTTTGGCTGTTCAATCTATACATGGATGGGATGGTGTGAGAGGTGAATGCAAGGATAGTGGGTCGGGGGTTGGAGATGGTTAAAGAAAATGGAGAAAACTGGAAGATAAGCCAGTTGTTGTTTGCTGACGACACTGCGCTTGTAGCAGTATCGGAGGAGGGATTGAGAAAGTTAATGCCAGAGTTTGGAAAGGTGTGTAAAAGAAGTTTAAGATAAATGTGGGTAAAAGTAAGGTGATGAGATGTACAAGGGGAGAGAGTGGCTGCAGGCTGGAAGTGAGTATTAAGGGAGAGAGACTGGAGGAAGTGTATACTTTTAGATACTTGAGTGCGAATGTGGCAGGAAAGGGAGGAGTGAAAGTGGAGGTAGAATGTAGATTGAGAGAAGCGAGTAAATGCTTTGGGGGATTAAAAAGAGTAATGAGAAATATACATTTGGGGATGGATACTAAGAGTAGATTGTATGAAGAAGTGATTGTACCGAGAGCACTGTGCGGGGCAGAAACATGAAACATATGAGAGAAAGAGAGAAGGTGTTTGAATGTGTTTGAGATGAAATGCCTGAGAAATATGATAGGGGTTACTAGGCTAGATAGAGTGAGAAACGAGGAAGTGAGGAGAAGAACAGAGGTGGAAAAGGAGTTGGGAGAAAGGGTTGATGAAAGAGAATTAGGATGTTCTGGATACATGGAAAGAATGAGTTAAGAAAGATTAGTAAAAGGGGTGTGGAAGGCAGAGGTGGAAGGAGTGAACATGAGGTGGCGTCCTAGGATGAGATGGATGGATGGGGTAAAAGGGGCATTGGGAAAGAGGGGAATATCTGTTGAGGAAGGACGGGAGAAGACAGATGATAAGGGTGAATGGAGAAGGGTTGCGTATGGATGATGTTGTGATGCATAAAGGTGAGTGGTTGGGGGATGGGGGTGAGGGAGTATGCATAAGAAATAAATTGACGCAGCCGGAAGGGATTTCTCTCCGTCTTCTCCTTCTCTGCATGAGGGGATGGAGAGAGAGGGCCGCCGAATTAATGAAGCGGCCTTGCTGTGGATGTACTATATCTTGCGACACTGGTTCTGACCCAGGGTAGTGGACAAGATGCATGGATGACCCATTATCCAGGAGGTGTTAGAATAAGAGGGAGGGAAAAGGGTAGAGGGGAATGGAGTATGTAGGGGATGGCATGGGTGGGAGTGGTTTCTATGGTTTTGTCTTTTGGCTACTTCCCATGTAAGGGGGGAAAAGCTTTTGGTATATGAATGTATATATATATATATATATATATATATATATATATATATATAAATATATATATATATATGTATATATATACATATATATATATATATATATATATATATATATATATGTTGAGGAATGGACGACAAAATGAGTGGCAGGGTGGTGAGATAAACACCGAGAATCGTTGAAGCTTTATTAACTGACGTTTCGATCTTAACAGAGCTTCTTCAGAGTGTACAAACATGATCGGGGAAAATCAACAGTTTTATACCTTACATCATTCCGCGTTCCTTCCTTAACCCACCCCCTCCCCTCCCTCTCGTACCCTTCAACTCCTGTAGGACCATCTAGCCGGACGTTTTGGACAGCTTGATAAAACCATCACGATGGTTACAGCAGGGCTGGGATGCTATAACTGGGACGGAGTGGAAATATTAAAACAAGGGTTAGACAAGAAAAAACGAAAAATAGTAGAGGCAGCTTTTATAGCATCCCAGCCCTGGTTTTATTAAGCTGTCCAAAACGTCCGGCTGGATGGTCTTACAGGAGTTGAAGGGTACGAGAGGGAGGGAGGGGGTGGGCTAAGGAAGGAACGCGGAATGATGTAAGGTATAAAACTGTTGATTTTCCCGATCATGTTTGTACACTCTGAAGAAGCTCTGTTAAGATCGAAACGTCAGTTGATAAAGCTTCAACGATTCTCGGTGTTTATCTCACCACCCTGCCACTCATATATATATATATATATTGACGAGATAAACACCATATGAGGACGGGGCCTTTATTTGTACGGCGTTTCGCTTATTACAGCTTTTCAAGTACAAGTTGAGATACAAATGCTTGAGATTAAATAAGGGGAAAGGAGGGAACGGGGAGAGAAAAGGGGAGGAAGAAAGAGGAGGAGGAGGAGGAGGAGAAGGGGGGGGGGGATTGGACACTGGGAAAGGATGAGAATGCTGGCCCAAACGTCCGTTGGCAAAATGTCCACAAAGGGTGGTTTAGATATTTAATATTTTGCTGGCCATGGGCATTTGGCCAGCAAAATATTAAATATCTAAACCACCCTTTGTGGACATTTCGCCAACGGACGTTTGGGCCAGCATTCTCATCCTTTCCCAGTGTCCAATCCCCCCCCCGTCTCCTCTTCCTCCTCCTCTTCCTTCCCCCCTTTTTCTCTCCCCGTTCCCTCCTTTCCCCTTATTTAATCTCAAGCATTTGTATCTCAACTTGTACTTGAAAAAGCTGTAATAAGCGAAACGTCGTACAAATATAGGCTCCGTCCTCATATGGTGTTCATCTCGTCAATCTTGTCGGCAAACTGCCACTTTTAAGGACATATATATATATATATATATATATATATATATATATATATATATATATATATATCATGTGTGTGTGTGTGTGTGTGTGTGTGTGTGTGTGTGTGTATAACTAAGAATGAATTGGAAATGACCTCAGTGGTGGCGGTGTTTGTGGGGACACTTCCGTAAGGGTATTTAAGAGGTATTGCTAGGTGAATGAATTGGCTATATAATACCGGCTCTCGACTACCGATGCGGTGAGAGGAGAAGAAACTGTTCGATATAGTAACAAAATGCATGATTCATGAACCATGTAAGGGTTTTGATGAGTCAAGCGGAAAGGTGCTGTTACTTAAGAAATTCGTTGTTTAGGTCGCGTCAAGGCAACAGCTGATCGAAAAAGTGTACGATGATTTAGAAAACAACATGTTGAACAACGTTTATTTTAAAAAGTGATCAATCTTCTATTTTCATACATTTCAAGTGACAAAGGGGTGGAGCCCGGGCCATGAAGCAGACCAAGCGCCGCATCTGTTTACAAGGGAATGAAGAATAACTTGGAAATGGCCTCAGTGGTGGCGGTGTTTGGGGGGATACTACCGTAAGGGTATTAACGGGATTTCGATGAAGAATCTGATGCACATTCCACTCAAAAAATCCCGGAAAAACAGTTAAAAAGTTGTATTCCTGCCAAATAAAACTCATTATGAAAATCCAATGCTTTTAATGTCCTAATTATTTTACATACAAATTTCATTTAAATCAGCTCGATGGGCAGGGCGCCCCATGGCGAAGCCGGCGCTTGTGTACATATATATATACATATATATGTATATATATATATAAGTATGTATATATATGTATATATATACACACACACATATATATATATATATATATATATATTGTCAGTGTATTTGGGCAGGAGTTTTTCTCTAATGCATGTTTCATTAAAGGTGATGGCTAGTTGTGCATTAATAATTTTCTTAAAGGTATTTTCCATATACCTTATTAAGGATTTGTTTTCCTTAGGAAGGAAACTTATGACTTGGCTGT
>NC_134786.1:27159294-27164294 GCF_046742065.1 Oratosquilla oratoria | reverse complement strand
CTACCACTCACTACCCTTCCTTGTATTTCCTCACATCCTTTTTTGTTTCACACACCATTTTTGCACACCTTATGACGCCACTCTTAGTTCTACCGTATCCTTCACTCCCTCCCACTCCTCTATCAGTTTCTTTTTGTACTCCTTCTCCTTTTCTTTCTCATTTAAGCAGTTTACTTTAAACACCTCCCTACCTTATGCCCCTTTCCTCTTTCTTTATCTATCCTCCAATCTCAGTTCACCTTCCATAAAAAAAATGATGAGATGTACATCCTAAACTCTTCCTACTATTCTCCTGGGCACCACTACATAGTCCATTTAATCCCAATCTACCATCCTTCCATCTATCCCCTTCTCCCATGTCTATTTATGCTTGAATTTCCTCCTAAACACTGTATTTGCTATCATCACCTCTCTTTCTATACCATCATCTCTCCACTACGATTTTTCCCAATCATTCTGTCTATTGGTTCCTTTTCAACCCTAGTATTACCCACTACATTGACATTTCTCCCTAATCCCTCTATGTACTAATTTAAATCTATTTAAAAGCCCTCCCTTTCCTCTACATTCTTCTTACTATCAGGCCCATGTGTCCACATCTCCCTTCCCAGTTTCACCTACATCCACAATAACCTTGAAGAAACCTCCTTCCACTCCACCACCCGTTTACCTATCTCTTCACTTACTAGTATAGCCACCCTTTCTCTCCCTCGTCCTCTACTCCTGACACCATTCCAACTACATTCCCAAATTCAATCTCACCCCTCTCTTTCAACCTAGCTTCACTCAATGCTAACACATCCATCTTTCTTCTCACAATCATACTGCCTATCTCTTCCCTTTTACTCTCATCTGTACCACATCCACCCAAATTAAATAAACCTAACCTTAGGGTTCTGGTTGGAAAGCTCCTACCTCACCCTCTTATGCCTTTGCTTTTTTAGAAATGTCCCCTTTAGAGTTACAGAGAGTAGGATGCCTGGTCCTGTTCCCGTCCCCTCCCGTTTTTTTTTCAGCCTTTTACGACTCAAGTGGAAAAACTCGGTGGTATTATTCTTCTCCCCACCATAGGGTTCCACGAAAAAAAGAAAAGAGTATTCAGAGAAGTGGTACAGGACAGTATTAAGAGTGGTGGAACAGCAGTTTAGAGATCTTTTGTAACTCCAACGGGGCAGTCGGTAAGGTATTGGTTTAGCAATGTGCTAAACTTTGGTTCGATCTTTGGTATGACAGTCGAAAAAAAATAGTTTAATTGACATCTTCAACTTCAAGTTAGAGATGTTTTGTAGCTCTAACGGCGGAATCGGTAAGGTGTTGGTTTGTCAATTTGCGAGACCTCGGTTCGATCCTGGGGGTAACAGTCGGGAAAATAATTTGATTAACCTGCGCCGTTACTGGCGATTCACTTCAGGTACTTACAACGACGAAAGCCCATAAAGGTTTTGAACCAGCTTTGCTGGATTTTCATGAGTTGAGCTCGGGATCTCTGTGAAATTAGGTTAGGACGACAGTTAGACGTCTATCTAGAATCTTCGGAGTTAGTTCAACTTGCAAGCGTGAGATCAACAGCCCAGTCAGCGATTTGGATGAAATGGATAGTAACCTAACAGCTCTAATTATAAATGCACAAAATAAATCTATTCCCCTCAATTCAATACAGAAGAATAGTAATACTCCTAAATGGATGAGGGACAGGCTGAAATATGAAAATCGGGAATGAAAAGTGGACTTTACGCCAGAATAAAAAAAAAAAAAACGGGGAAAAACACCTTAGACCCAAATATATATGGCAAGACTTGTTAAAAAGAACACGTGCCCAGCGAAACGTAACTATAAAATTAAGTTTGCCAGACAAGCTAGATCCAACCCAAAGGGCTTCTTTCATTTCTACAGAACAAAAAATAAGGAAAGGATAGGCTCAATTAAAAATGACGAAGATAGGATAGAATCGTAGGAAAAATGAGTGAGGCGTTTAACAAATATTTTCTCTCGGTGTTTCCTAAGGAGAGGATCCGATTTTCAGTAGGGATGAAGAAAGTAGATTATCTAATATCAGCCTTAGTAAGGTAGAAATAGTCAAACAGATTGAAAGGCTTAAAGCTACAACAATCCCGGATTCAGACAAAAAAAAAAAAAAAAAAAAAAAAAAAATCGAAACTGTTTAAAGAGTGTAAATTTGAGTTCTGCGATCAGTTAACAGAGATATTTAATAAGTCGGTAGACATTGGTTTTGTGCTATTGCTTGGGGGCAGACAAACGTTGTTCCTGTTTTCAAAAAGAGAGATAATCCTTCTCTTTGCAATTACAGGCCTATCAGTTTGACACCAGTTAAAGGTAAAATGCTCGAATTAGGTCAGGAGAAGACGCTGAGATTCTGCAGGATGATTTTAAATTAATCACATGGTCGGCGAAATGGCAAATGGACTTCAATAACTCAAAGTGCAGCGTGTTAAACGTAGGGCTACACAATCCCGAGAGCAGATATAGTTTAGATAACACATTTTTAGAGAAAACAGTGCGAGAGAGATTTGGGAGTTCTAGTATGTCCTAACCTTAAATCCAGGATCAGTGCATTAGCGCCAGGAATAAAGCAAACAAAACATTAGGTTTCATTGCTAGAACGGTTACGAATAGAAGCGCAGCGGTAATTATCAATCTGTAGCGATGGTTAGACCCATCCTTGACTATGCGGTATAGTTTTGGACTCCATCCTATAGAATAGACACCAATTCACTAGAATCAGTACAGAGGAGAATGACCAAAATGATATACGGGCTCAATTTACCTTACAAAGAGAGGCTTAAGCACTTTAACTTACACTCTCTGGAAAGACACAGAGTACGGGATGATCTAATAGAGGTGTTCAAGTGAATTAAAGGCTTTAACAAGGTTAACGCAAACAAGGTCATCATATTAAGACAACAGGCAGGACTCGCAGTAATGGCTTTAAATTGGACAAATTTAGGTTTAAGAAGAAAATAGGCAAAAACTGGTTTACTAATAGGGTGGTCAATGAATGGAATAGACTTAGTTACCATGTAGTGAACGCTGAAACTATCAGTTGTTTTAAGAAACGGTTAGACAACTTTATGGATGGGGATGAAAGTGGATAATGGACATGAAATTGTTTAGTGTAGGCCTTATGGTCTCTTACAGTTTCCTTCATTCATATGTTCTTCAAGTTGGTGATCTTTTGTAGCTCCAACAGCTCAATAGGTAAGGTGTTCGTTTGGTAATGCGCTAGGCCTCGGTTCGATCCTGGGGGTGATAGTCGAAAAAATAAAATTAATTGACATATGCCGTTACTGACGATTCATTTCAGGTATTTACAACGACGAAAGCCCATAAAGATTTCGAACTAGCTTTGCTCGATATTCGTGAGTTGAGCTCGGGATCTCTGTGAAATTAGGTTAGGACCGCAATTAGACGTCTACCTAGAATCTTTGGAGTTAGTTCAAATTCAAGTTAAAGATCTTTTGTAGCTCCAACGGCGCAATCGGTAAAGTGTTAGTTTGGTAATGCGCTAGACCTCAGTTCGATCCTGGGGGTGACAGTAGGAAAAATTAATTTGATTGACATGCGCCGTTGCTGGCGATTTATTTCAGAAATTTACAACGACGAAAGCCCAAGAATGTTTTGAACCAGCTTTGCCGAATGTTCGTGAATTGAGCTCGGGATCTCTGTAAAATTAGGTTAGAACGGCAGTTAGATATCTACTTAGAATCTTTGGAGTAAGTTCAACTTCAAGTTAGAGATCTTTTGCAGCTCCAACGGTGCAATCGTAAGGAGTTGGTTTGATAATCCGCTAGATCTCGGTTCGATCCTGGGGGTAACAGTCGGAGAAGTATTTGGATTGACCTGCGCCGTTGCTGGTGATTCACTTCAGATATTTACTATACAACGACTAAAGTCCTTGAAGGTTTCGAACTAGCTTTGCCAAATGTTCGTGAGTTAAGCTCTTTTTTTTTTGTGAAATTAGGTTAGGACCGCAGTTAGATATCTACCTAGAATCTTCGGACTTAGTTAAACTTCAAGTTAGAGAACTTTTGTAGCTCCAGCGGCGCAATAGGTAAGGCAATGCGTTAGACCTCGGTTCGATCCCGGGGGTAACAGTCGGAAAAAATAATTTGATTGATATGTGCCGCTATTGTCGATTCGCTTCAGATATAGTATATATATATATATATATATATATATATATATATATATATATATATATATAAATATATATATGTATATATATATGTAAATATATATATATATATATATATATATATATATATATATATATATATATATATATATGCAAAGTAGACCACTTTGAAAAAGAAACTAACGAGGCAGAGCGCTTTCGTATATTCCATCTTCAGTGCAAAAAGTACATATTTAATAGCAATATACAGATTATGTATACATAAGAAAGGAACAAGGACAGTTCACATAAGGGTAGAAGACATTTACCCCCTGGAAGGCGGTGATGTCCTCTACCCTTATGTGAACTGTCCTTGTTCCTTTCTCATGCATATATAATCTATGTATTGCTATTAACTATGTACTTTTTGCACTGAAGATGGAATATACGAAAGCGCTCTGCTTCATTAGTTTCTTTTTCCAAGTGGTCTACTTTGCATAAGTGAACACACGGTACCGTGTGCTTATTAGCATATATATATATATATATATATATATATAGATATATATATATCTATATATGTATTACATATATATATACATACATATATATATTTATATATATACATATATATATACATATATACATATATACATATTCATATATATGTATACATATACATATATATATACATATATATATATATGTATACATATATATAAATATATATATATATACAAATATATACATACATATATATATATATGTATATATATATGTATACATATATTCATATATGTATATATATACATATATATATGTATATATACATATATATATGTGTGTGTGTGTGTGTGTGTGTGTATGT
>NC_134786.1:27141794-27154294 GCF_046742065.1 Oratosquilla oratoria | reverse complement strand
CGATATTATAGGAATAACCGAGACATGAGTAAGTGGGAAGGAGTTTGAGGCTAAATTTAATATTACGGGGTTTAAACACTTTAATCAGAATAGAAACCACAAGAAAGGTGGGGTGTTCTGCTGTACGTTAAAAACAATGTCCATACTTGTGTTTTAGAGAAAGTGAAACAGGATACATATGATAGTTTGTGGGTAGAATTAACCCAAACAAATGGAAAAAAAATGAATGTTGGTGTAATATATAAGCCAAAGACATTATCCTTAGCAGACGACAAACTGTTATTTCAAGAACTGTCTAGTTTCTGCAACCGGGATTTATTGATAATGGGTGATTTCAATTTTACTGACATTGATTGGATGACCCTTGAACATGGCCATATAGATAGTCGCTTGATTGATTTAACTGATGTAGAAGTCGGTGAAACTGTTGCAAATAGCGATCACAACTTACTTAGATTCAAACTACTAAAGAAATTTAGATTTCAGTGAAACTCAATTCATAGGACTACGCCAGGAGCTTCAGTTTACAGATTGGGAGGCAAAATTAAGCGAAAGACCTGTAGATCAGATGTGGGAAATAATTCAAAATACGCTCACTAAGATGATTTATACTTACACTCCTTTTAAGGACAGACGTCCCCTAAATCAGGCTCGCCCAAAATGGCCTGATAAAGAAACTGAATAAATTATTGCTAAAAAGAGACAAGCTTAAAAGAAATATAAGTGCTCGGGTGCATCTAATGACTATCAAAGTTATGTGTTGATACAGAGATATTTAAAAGACAATAAAAAAACGACAATACGAAATGAATATCGCTGATAAATCCAAAGAGAATACCAAAGAATTCTACAGTTACATTAGAGATAAAAAGGTTGTTAGGAATTACACTGGTCCTATATTATCTGCTGACGGTCAACTTGAATATTCAAATGAAGGAATGTGTGACATTTTAAACAATTATTTTAGCTCAGTATTCGTTAAAAAAAACACCACAAAGTGAACTCCAAACTGAAACCTGTGAAAAGTCTGGGGTAAACTTACTCACTACGGTAAATATAACAAAAGAAAAAATTAAAAGGTGTATAGATAAACTCAAAGCTAATAAATCACCAGGGCCTGACGGTTGGCATCCAAGAATCTTAAAGGATGTGAAAAATGAGATTGTTGTTCCATTAGAAATTATTTTCAAGAAATCTATCGTATCCGGAGATGTCCCAAGAGAATGGAAGCTAGCTAACGTTACTTCCATGTTTAAAAAAAATGTGACAAAAAGAAGCCAGATAACTACAGGCCTATAAGTTTGACTTCAGTCGTAGGAAAAGTGATGGAAACTATCATCAGAGATGCTATCGAACATCATTTAGAAAGTAACTGTTTGATAAATGATAGCCAACATGGTTTCAGACGGAAACGTTCTTACGTGACTAACTTACTCAAATTCTACAACACAGTTATCTGGAATTATGACAAAAAAAAACATTGTAGACTTTGCAAAACATCTAGACTTTGCAAAAGGTTTTGATACCGTCCCACACGAAAAACTACTTATTAAATTAGTTTCGCACGGAATAAGTGGTAACCTATTAAGTTGGACTAGTAATTGGTTGAATGATCGTAAAACAGAGTTGTTTTATATAGAAAAACTTCTGGATGGAAAAATGTTACGAGTGGAGTTCCTCAGGGTTCTGTTCTTGGGTCACTTTTATTCATAGTATATATAAATAATATAGAACATGGAATAGAATCTACTGACGTCATATTTTTCTGGTGTTTATGACAAAACATCTTGTCATCGGAATTGAATGGGTTAAACCAATCAGATATTCAAGAATATTTAGATAAAGTACAGCAATGGTCTGAAAAGTGGCTAATAAAATTTAACGCAAGTAAAAATAACAGTATGTACGATTACAAGTTATTTGGAAATTCGTAACAAAAGTGGACAGTGAAAAAATATATCGGCGTAATTATCAGCAACGACCTCAAATGATTCAAGCAGTGTATTTCACTCTCTGAGAAAGCAAATAAGAGTCTAGAACTGAATGCACGATCTTTTGACTTCAAAAGTCCATCACTCATTAACAAACTATATAAATCGTTACTTCGTTCATATTTGGAATATGCTGTTTCCATATGGTCACCGAATCTCACTAAAGACATTGACAGATTGGAAAAAGTACAACGGCGAGTCACAAAACTGATTCCAAATATCAAAAATAAATCATACGAAAATCGACTAAAACATATGAATCTGTTTTCCAAAAAAAGCGTAAACTCAAATATGACTTGATACGGGTCTTTAAGATTTTAAAGAGAACATGAAAACAACATGAAAACATGAAAACATGAAAAGTGACCAAATTTTCACACTGAATGAGAATCCGACAAGAAACGATGGTCTCAAACTGTCTGGAAATAAATTTAATTTGGAAGCGGGTAGAAACAACTTCGCCAACCGTGTAGTTAATGAATGGAATAAACTTCTGCAGAGGCAGTGCAATGTGGTTCAGTTCGAAGCTTTAAGAATCATTTAGATAAACACCTAAGCAAGATGCTGTAATGATTATAATTTATTTTATGTTATTTGTTTATTTGTTTTGTTATCATTTGTCTGTTTATTATTATTTGCTTGATTCTCATTTATTATTAGTTATATTTCAATTTATTATTATTTACTATTTATCTGTTTGTTTATTATCTAATTATACCTATGCATTTATTTATGTATTTGATCTATTATTTACATTATTATAGTTTTTATATATTCATTGATCTATTTATCATAATTATGATTTTTTTCGCACCCGACCTAGATATGGGCCAAAAGGTCTCCTGTCGGCATGCTCCGCCTTTGTAATCCTTTGTAATCTTCCTTTTACTCTTTCCCCTTCTCTCCTCAGCAGTCAATAGGACCGATGTTAGACAAGAAAAAATAGGGGAAAAACAACAAAACACTACCATTTACCCAATAGACGGAGGTAGATACAAAATTAATTTTGAGTTAGTATTATTTCCTCTTCCGGTATTCAAATCTAAGGTGGCATCATTTCTTGGTCCTTTCTGGTGCGGCGCTCTGCAGGTAACTTGTTTTGTGTTGTCTCTCTATTTCACAATTGGCAGCTCTTTGACCTCAGTGGAAAACTGCGCAAAGGACTTAAGCAAATAAAGATATTCATATGCGAATCAAGGACGGCCACTCTAAGAGGTAAATTAATGTCTTCTCAAACGCATTTATCAAACAGAAGAACCTTTTGCTTCGGGAATTACATAAGTAAATAATAAATGAATGTTGAATGAATAGATAAATAAATACATAAAGTGAAAGCACCTCAGCAATTCCGATGACCTTTTAGTGTTGTCCTGTTGCTTTGAACTCCGCCCGCTAATGCTGCCTTCGAGTCACCGTATCTTGTGGAATGGATAATTTTCTCCCGTCCCCTTGCTTGCTGACATGCCTCCTTCTCGCTAAGTGGCAAAGGAAACTATTAAGGGGAAACGGGGGTGGGGGACATTCGTCATCCGGATCATCCAGGTAAAATCGCCCGCTGCCCTGAGAGAGAGAGAGAGAGAGAGAGAGAGAGAGAGAGAGAGAGAGAGAGAGAGAGAGAGAGAGAGAGAGAGAGAGAGAGAGAGAGAGAGAGAGAGAGAGAGAGAGAGAGAGAGAGAGAGAGAGAGAGAGAGAGAGAGAGAGAGAGAGAGAGAGAGAGAGAGAGAGAGAGAGAGAGAGAGAGAGAGAGAGAGAGAGAGAGAGAGAGAGAGAGAGAGAGAGAGAGAGAGAGAGAGAGAGAGAGAGAGAGAGAGAGAGAGAGAGAGAGAGAGAGAGAGAGAGAGAGAGACGAGAGAGAGAGAAAGAGAGACGAGAGAGGAGAGCGAGAGCGCGAGAGAGAGAGAGAGAGAGAGAGTGAGAGAGAGAGAGGCGAGAGAGAGAGAGAGAGAGAGAGAGAGAGAGAGAGAGAGGCGAGATTGAGTGTGAGAGAGAGAGAGAGAGAGAGAGAGAGAGAGAGAGAGAGAGAGAGAGAGAGAGAGAGAGAGAGAGAGAGAGAGAGAGAGAGAGAGAGAGAGAGAGAGAGAGAGAGAGAGAGAGAGAGAGAGAGAGAGAGAGAGAGAGAGAGCATATATATACGTATATATACATATATATATATATATACGTATATATATACACATATATGTATGTATATATATACATATATATATATATATATGTATATATGTATACACGCATACACACACACACACACACACACACACACACACACACACGTACGTTAGATGGACGGCGAGGATTGACGTTCTGAAGAAAGAGTGAAATTCTCGTGGATCTCAACGGAAAGGAAGTACCTATTGTATTTACAGGGAGGGATTGCTCGTGGTGTAGTGGGAAAGTGAGGAAAAGGGAGAAGGGAAGGGATTACTGAGGGAAATGGAAGGAAATGAGGAAGGGGAGGACTTGGTCCAAGAGGCCAGACGGCTTGTAAATAAACGCCGAACCGATGATTTGGATTTTGATGATGGGACTAACAAAAATGTAAAGATTAGAAACATAGATATAAGCAGTTCAATGAAAGGTGAGGATAATAATTTCCAAGGATTTAATGAGGGGGCGGCGGATGCCAACCTCCCCCGACTGGCAAAACTGGAGGAAAAGCTTGAACAAATGACCGAACAGTGGGAGGTTAGGATCGGTAAAATATCAAAAATTGCTGAAAGGGTTGGAAGATTGGAAGACCTAGAGAAGGCGAACAAGAACTTAACTAATGAAATAGAAGAATTAAAAAGACAGTTAAGAGAAGTAAAAGAGGAGAATGAAGAATTAAAAAGGAACAATAAACAAAATAAAGAAACAATAGCAAAAGAGGCACAGGGGGTGAAGGAAGATACAGGAAAACAGTAAAGTTGCATTTACTGATATAATTAAACAGCAAATGAAAGAACAAACTGAAGACTCAGTTATCAAAGTGATGAGACAGAAGGAGAATATTGTAAGAGACTTAGCAGATAAAAAGAAATGTATAATTATATTAGGAATGGAAGAGAAACATAACCCAGATAGAACCACAAGAATCAAGGAGGAAAATGAAAAAGTAAGTAGATTACTAGAATTAGTTCAAGAAGATGAACCTGAAATAATGAAACAAATTGAAGAGAAGTTTAGGCTCGGAAAGTATAGTACAGATAAGACCAGACCAATTAAGATTAAATTCAGATCACAAACAACAGCAGAGAATATCTTAGCAAAAACAGGGAAGTTAGCAGAAAGTGAACAGTATAAAAAGGTATGGATAAAAAGAGAAACGAATAAAGAGGAAAGAGAGGAAGAAAAAACGAAAAGGAAAGAAGCTAAAAAAAAAAACAGAAAAAAAAACAGACCAGAACGGAATTAGAAAAACAAGAATTCTACTGGAGAGTAGTGAATATGAAATTGAAGAAATGGACCATAACAGAGAGAAACAAAAAAGAAACAGAGAATACAATGAAAATAACAGAAAGTTAAGAGTATCCTACACAAATATAGATGGATTAATAACAGGACTGAATGAACTGAACGAGTATCTGAAGGAAAAAGATCCGGACATAATGGGAATTGTTGAGACAAAATTAAAAGGTCCACTACCACCCAACAGCATAGGGCACAATGCATATAATTATTGGATTAGAAACAGAGAGATAAAACAAGGGGGTGGAGTTATGTTCCTGACTAAGAAGGATATAAACGTGAAGATTGTCACATATGGAAAGAACAGAGTAGAGATGATTATGATAGAAATAGAAGACAGAGATAAGAAGAGCAGAAAGTTTGTAATAAACTACGTGCCCCCAAAAACAGCCTCGTGGGAAGAGAGTGAACATAAAAGTATGTTAGAAGACACAAGAATAACACTAAACAAGATAATGGAAGATTTCAATTTTACTGACATTGATTGGATGACCCTTGAACATGGCCATATAGGTAGTCGCTTGATTGATTTTCTTGGTGACAATTACTTAATTCAGCATGTAAAAGAGCCCACAAGATATGGAAACTTACTCGATCTTTTGATCACTAGCCGCGAAAGCATGGTAAGTGATGTAGAAGTCGGTGAATCTGTTGCAAATAGCGATCACAACTTAGTCAGATTCAAACTTCTAAACAATTTTAGAATAGATACTTGTGCTTCTAAAATACCCGATTTCAGTAAAGCTCAGTTCATAGGACTACGTCAGGAGCTTCAGCTTACAGATTGGGAGGCAAAATTAAACGAAAGACCTGTAGATCAGATGTGGGAAATATTCCAAAATACGCTCACTAAGATGATTCAAACTTACATTCCTTTTAAGGACAGACGTCCCCCAAATCAGGCTCGCCCAAAGTGGCTCGACAAAGAGACTGAAAAAAGTATTGCTAAAAAGAGACAGGCTTATAAGAAATATAAGTGCTCGGGTGCATCTAATGACTATGAAAGTTATGTATCAAAACAGAGAGATTTAAAAAAGACAATAAGAAAAAGAAAACGACAATACGAAATGAACATCGCTGATAAATCCAAAGAGAATCCCAAAGAATTCTATAGTTACATAAGAGATAAAAAGGTTGTTAGGAATCACATTAGTCCACTATTATCTGCTGACGGTCAACTTGAATATTCAAATGAAGGAATGTGTAATATCTTAAACAATTATTTTAGCTCAGTATTCGTAAACGAAACACCTCAAAGTGAATTCCAAACTGAAACCTGTGAAAAGTCTGGGGTAAACTTACTCACTACGGTAAATATAACAAAAGAAAAAATTAAAAGGTGTATAGACAAACTCAAAGTTAATAAAACACAAGGGCCTGACGGTTGGCATCCAAGAATCTTAAAGGAAATGAAAAATGAGATTGTTGTTCCATTAGAAATTATTTTCAAGAAATCCATCATATCCGGAGATGTCCCAAGAGAATGGAAGCTAGCTAACGTTACTCCTATATTAAAAAATGGTGACAAAAAGAAACCAAATAACTATAGGCCTATAAGTTTGACTTCAATCGTAGGAAAAATAATGGAAACTATCATCAGAGATGCTATCGAATATCATTTAGAAAGTAACCGTTTGATAAATGATAGCCAACATGGTTTCAGACGGAAACGTTCTTACGTGACTAACTTACTCGAATTCTACAACACAGTTATCTCGAATTATGACAAAAGAAACAATATAGATTTAATATATCTAGACTTTGCAAAAGGTTTTGATACCGTCCCACACGAAAGACTTCTTACTAAATTAGCTTTGCATGGAATAAGTGGTAGCATGTTAGGTTGGACTAGTAATTGGTTGAAGGGTCGAAAACAGAGAGTTGTTTTAAATGGAAAACTTCTGGATGGAAAAGTTCTGCAAGTGGAGTTCCTCAGGGTTCCGTTCTTGGGCCACTTCTATTCATAGTATATATAAATGATATAGACCATGGACTAAAATCTACTGTTTCCAAATTTACTGATGATACAAAACTGTGCGGAGTGGCAAATGATCACTCAAACCAATTAGATATTCAAGAAGATTTAGATAAATTACAGCAATGGTCTGAAAAGTGGCTAATGAAATTTAACACAAGTAAATGCAAGGTAATGCACATAGGTAAAAATAACAGTATGTACGATTACAAGTTATTTGGAAATTCGTTAACAAAAGTGGATAGTGAAAAAGATCTCGGCGTAATTATCAGTAACGACCTCAAATCATCCAAGCAGTGTATTTCAGCCTCTGAGAAAGCAAATAAGATTCTAGGACTGATTGCGCGATCTTTTGATTTTAAAAGTCCATCACTCATTAACAAGCTATATAAATCGTTAGTTCGTCCGCATTTGGAGTATGCTGTTTCCGTGTGGTCACCGAATCTCACTAAAGACATTGACAGACTGGAAAAAGTACAACGGCGAGCCACAAAACTGATTCCAAATATAAAAAATAAATCATACGAAAATCGACTAAAGCACATGAATCTGTTTTCCCTAAAAAAGCGTAGACTCAGAGGTGACTTGATACAGGTCTTTAAGATTTTAAAGGGAATTGACAACATCAAAAGTGACAAAAATTTCACATTGAATGAGAATCAGACAAGAAACAATTGTCTCAAACTGTCCGGAAATAGATTCAATTTGGAAGTAGGTAGAAACAACTTTGCCAACCGTGTAGTTAATGAATGGAATAAACTTCCTGCACAGGTAGTGCAATGTAGTTCAATTCGAAGCTTTAAGAATCATTTAGATACATACCTAAGTAAGATGCTGTAATGATTATAATTTATCTTATATTATTTGTTTTTGTTTTGTTATCATTTGTCTGTCTGATTTTCATTTATTATTAGTTATATATCAATTTATTATTATTTACTATTTACCTGTTTATTATTGAACTATACTTATGCATTTATTTATGTATATTATTTGTTATTTACATTATTAGTTTATTTATTATTTTATTATTAATATGATTTTTGTTTTGTTTTGTTTTGCATCCGAGCTAGATATGGATCAAAAGGTCTCCTGTCGGCATGCTCCGCCTTTGTAATCCTTTGTAATCCTTTGAATAGTTATGATGGGCAACTTTAATTGCAAAGAAATCTGCTGGGAAGAGATGACCGTAAAGGGTGGAGAAGACTCATGGGGAAATGTTCTACTTGAGATGATTATTGACCACACAATGGCACAATGGATCCAAGAGAACACTAGGTATAGAAATGAAGAAGTGCCATCGAGACTAGACCTGATAATCACATCAGAACCTGAAATAGTGGAAAAGATAGAATACCGGGCACCAATAAGTAAAAGTGACCACATATTGATAGAACTAGAACTAAATGAGAAAAAAATACATGAAAAGAAATGAACAATATAGAAAAGGAAGAATGATGTATGAAAAAACAAACTTTGATAAAATAAAATAATTCTTTCAAAAAGAAAAATGGGAAAGAATATACAAAGAAGAAACAACAGTGGAAGAGAAATGGAATATTTTGACAAAAAATTATAAAGAAGGAGTGGAAAAGTATGTCCCAAGACAAAAACAAGAAAAACAATATGTAAAATGCTGGTACAATAAAAGTTGTAGGGAGTTAAAAGACAAAAGAGACAAAGCTTGGACCAGATGGAAAAAAGACAAAAGACCTGAAAAATGGAAAATATATACTTGTTATAGAAATGAATATGTACAAACGTGCAGAGAGGAAAAGAGAAAATATGAAAAAGATGTCATAGAAAAATGTAAAGATCAACCAAAACTATTTTACAGATTTGTAAACAATAAACTGAAAAACAAACAAGATTTGGAGAAATTAAGACAAGGAGGAGTTGAATACATAGAGGAAATTGAAATGGAGGAAATTATGAACAAACATTTTAAATCAGTGTTTACAAGGGAGAACATACAACCTTAAGAGATCGAATGGAAAGAGAAAATCCCCCCTATGAAAGAAATAGAAGTAACAAAGAATGAAATATTGAAACAATTGAGTAATCTTGATGTCAGAAAATAGCATGGACCAGATGAAATAGCAAACTGGATTTTGAAAGAATGCAGGAATGAACTGGCAGACAAAATACATAGCATAATAAACAGTTCCTTGAAAGAAGGAAAAGTTCCAGAAGATTGGAAAAAAGTAAATATAGTACCTATATATAAAGGGGGAAATAAAGAAGACCCTACCAACTATAGACCAGTCTCTCTAACAAGTACAATAGCAAAAATTTGTGAAAGAATTGTCAAAAGTAGATGGGTAAAGTATTTAGAAAAAAAAAAGTGCTAAATCCAAGGCAATTTGGATTCAGACAAGGACGATCATGCGTCACCAATTTAATATGTTTCTATTCAAGGCTAATAGATATAATACAAGAAAGAGATGGATGGGCTCATTGTGCATTTCTAGACCTAAAAAAAGCTTTTGACAAAGTACCACATAAGAAGTTGCTTAAGAAATTAGAAACTGAAGGAGGAATACAGGGCAAACTGCTTAATTGGATGGAAGACTTTTTGCAAGAAAGAAAAATGAGAGTAGTGATAAGAGATAAACACTCAAAATGGGATGAAGTAATAAGCGGTGTTCCACAAGGAACAGTTCTGGCCCCAATAATGTTTGCTATATATATTAATTATATGGATGAAGGAATTGAAAGCTATATGAGCTTCTTTGCAGATGATGCAAAACTATTAAAAAAAGTAAACACGGAAGAAGATTGTGAGTCACTACAGAGTGATCTAAATAAAGTATGGGAATGGAGTAGGAAGTGGGAGATGGAGTTCAATACAAAAAAGTGTAGTATAATGGAATTTGGAAAAAGCAAAAACAGAATAACAGGATCATATAAATTGGGAGAAGAAGGAATAAAAAAAGTAGAAAATGAGAAGGACCTGGGAGTCAATGTTATGAATAATATGTCACCTGAGAAACATATAAATAAGATTTTTGGAGAAACTAATAATTTAATAAGAACAATCAAAGTGGCATTTACATACCTGGATGAAGAAATGGTGAAGAAAATTCTAATCACCTTGATAAGACCAAGATTGGAATATGCAGCAACGATATGGTCACCAAGTACAAAAAAATGTATAAAAAAAACTTGAAAGAATACAGAGCAATTACAAAATTGGCACCAACACTCTCAAAACTATCATATGAAGAGAGACTAGCAAAACTTGAATTACAGACACTAGAGCAAAGAAGAGAGAGAGGAGATTTGATAGCTATTTACAGAATCATGAAAGGCATAGAAATTACTGATAGAGAGAATCTGATAAAATGGGATGATAGAAATACAAGAGGACACGGAAAGAAAATAAAAAAAGACAGCTATAGAAGAGATCTGAAAAAGAACAGCTTTCCTCACAGAGTAATAGACAGTTGAAACAAGTTAAATGAGAAAGTGGTGTGTGCAAAAACAATACATGAATTTAAAAATATAGATGAAATGAGATATGAAGACGGGACACCACGAGCATAGCTTCCCTTCCCGTAAAATACAACTAGGTAAACACACACACACACACACACACACACACACACACACACACACACACACACACACACACACACACACACACACACACACACACACACACACACACACACACACACACACACACACACACATATATATATATACATATACACTGAATGGTCCCCAGTGATCAATTCATTTTTTTATAACCACAAATAACTTTTAATTCCATGCCATCGCAGTCGAGACTAAAGAATCGCTCGATGGAGGCATCCGTTGGAAATTGAAACGTGGACGAGCCGAGGATTCGAACCCAGCTAACCCGTAACAAAGTTACAGTGACTTAAACCAATACGCTATCAAGAGAGATATAAATTGAGTACGACTTGCTTATATTTGTATGCTCGAATTACATACACCTACACGAAATATCGCGTTCAACCCACCTCCGCTATGATAGTGCATTTAGTTGGTATGTGCGCGTGGGAAAGTTTATACATATACACTGAATGGTTCCCAGTGATAAATTAATATCCTTTTTCAACCACAAATTAAAAGTTATTTGTGGTTGAAAAAAGATATATATAAATATATATATATATATATATATATATATATATATGTATATGCATATGTATATGTATAAGACGGATGTCTAAAATTCTCCAACCCGGTAATTAATCTACTCCCGAGGAATTAAGTCGACTGCTAACTGCCGTCCGTACTTAGTTTTTTACAGAGAACTAACATCTCTCGTATCTTCGTGGCTAAGCTGGTACGTTTCCTTTGTGTACTTTCGTCGTTGACATACCTTTGATTGACCACACCGTCACTAGTGATTCTACTCTGATATATATATATATATATATATATATATATATATATATATATATATATATATATTATATATATATATATTCTTCGTATAAATGGGCGGGAGATTCTCTCTCAAGCATATTGCATTGAATGAAATGGCAAGCTTGTTGTGACAAAGCTTTTTGTCAATCTTCTCTCTCTTTCGTAAGGCGACTTTGCCTTCCATAGGCAGGAGTCCGAGTAATTCGCCGTATGCCATGATATAGAAATAGGCATAGTCGAAAGCCAAAACGCATTTTCGCACCTGCTGCTTCTTCAGTGGCAATTGAAGCAAAGAAGATTCCATGAAGATCAGCAACTTTTATATCCGGAAGGTGGATGTTGATTGGCTGGTTTGCTACGAGTTAGGTACGGTCTGTTCTCCCATTGGCTGAGCGGTGCGTGACGTCATCAGTTTGCGCCCCAGCACCGTAATGAGCGGACCTCCTAACGCTAGGTAACGTTATATTAAGATTTGGGAAAAGATCTTTTATGTATAGAGCCTCATGATAGGTAGTCTTCTAGGGTCTTGGTGTGTGGCTAAAATTCCTGTGTTGTTGACCAGGGTTTCCCTTCGTAAGATGGTGTGGTGAGTATCTCTGGAGTGATTCTTAGGAGCACCTGCTGTCAGATGGTATGACAGTCTACGCGACAGCTTCATGGTGGTCATACCAATATAGGAAGAAGTT
>NC_134786.1:27071210-27141294 GCF_046742065.1 Oratosquilla oratoria | reverse complement strand
AAAGGTAGTTGCAGTGGGAAGCACTAAGAAAATGGCCGTGATGAATGAGGAAAATGGAGGAGAAATAGGGAAGGATGAAGTGAAAGCAGCTGTTAAGATGATGAGAGCAGGTAAGGCACCTGGTCTGGATAGATGCCATGCAGAATATCTAAAGAAAGGAGGTACAGTCATGGTGGACTGGCTGGTGAGGTTATTTAATGTTTGTTTAAGAGAGGGTAGAGTACCGGAGGACTGGAGGAGTGCCTGTATAATTCCGTTTTGCAAGGGAAAGGGGGACACGTGTGTGTAGTAGTTTCAGAGGGATCAACTTGTTGTGTGTAGTTGGGAAGGCTTATGGGAGGGTCTTGATTGAGAGGATTAGGAGAGGAACACAGGGAGTAATTGGTGAGGAACAGTGTGGGTTTAGGACAGGTAGAGGTTGCGTAGATCAGATCTTTGTGGTAAGACAAATATGTGAGAGAGCTATAGGAAAAGGTAAGGGTGTTTTTTGGGCTTTATGGATCCGGAAAAGGCTTACGACAGGGTAGACAAAGAGGCACTGTGGGAGGTACTGCAGATATATGGGATAGGAGGAAAGCTGTTAAGAACAGTCAAGAGTTTTTACGAGAGTAGTAGAGCTTGTGTTAGGATTAGAAATGGAGAGAGTGAATGGTTTGAGGTAAAGGTGGGACTTCGTCAGGGATGTGTTATGTCGCCCTGGCTGTTCAATCTTTACATGGATGGGGTGGTGCGAGAGGTGAATGCAAGGGTAGTGGGTCAGGGGTTGGAGATGATTAAAGAAAATGGAGAAAAGTGGGAGATGAGCCAGTTGTTGTTTGCTGACGACACTGCGCTTGTAGCAGGATCAGAGGAGGGATTGAGGAAGTTAGTGACAGAGTTTGAGAAGGGTTGTGAAAGAACGAAGCTGAAGATGAATGTGGGCAAAAGTAAGGTGATGAGATGTACAAGGGGAGAGAGTGACAGCAGGCTGGAAGTGAGCATTAAGGGTGAGAGACTGGAGGAAGTGGATAGTTTTAGATACTTGGGTGCGAATGTGGCAGGAAAGGGAGGAGTGGGGGTGGAGGTAGAATGTATATTGAGAGAAGTGAGTAAATGCTTTGGTGGATTGAAAAGTGTAATGAGAAATAGACATCTGGGAATGGATGCTAAGAGGAGGTTATATGAAGGATTGATTGTGCCAACAGCATTGTACGGGGCAGAAACATGGAACATGAGAGAGGAAGAGAGAAGGAGTTTGAATGTGTTTAAGATGAAATATCTGAGAAGTATGATAGGGGTTACTAGGCTAGATAGAGTGAGAAATGAGGAGGTGAGGAGGAGAACAGGGGTGGAAAGGGAGCTGGGAGATAAGGTTGATGAAAGAGTATTAGGATGGTTTGGACACATGGAAAGAATGAGTGAAGAAAGATTAGTAAAAGAAGTGTGGAAGGCAGAGGTGGAAGGAGTGAATATGAGGGGGTGTCCTAGGATGAGATGGGTGGATGGGGTGAAAGTGGCATTACAAAAGAGAGGAATGTCTGTGGAGGAAGGACGGGAGAGGATAGAAGATAGGGGTGAATGGAGAGGGGTTGTGTATAAATGATGTTGTGATGCATGAGGGGGAGTGGGTGGGAGGTGGGGGGGTGTGAGGAAGTATGTATGAGATAAAAATTGACGCAGCCCGAAGAGATTTCTCCCCGTCTTCTCCTTTTCTGCATGGGGGGACGGAGAGTGAAGGTCGCTGATTTTATGAAGTGGCCTTGATGTGGATGTGCTGTGTCTTGCGACACTGCTTCTGACCCAGGGCAGTGGACAGGATGCAGGGATGACCCGTCATCCAGGAGGTGCCAAGATAAGAGGGAGGGAGGAGGGTGGAGGGGAGTGGAATATATAGGAAATGGAATGGGTGGGAGTGGTTTCTATGCCTTTTTCTTTTGGGCTACCCCCCGTATAGGGGGAAAATCTTTTGGTATATGTATGTATGTACTATTAGTAGTTGGAACTTCAACCCAAGAAAGTGTAATTTTTTCTCCAGCTGAATTCATTCAAGAAAAATGGATAAAACCCGAAAAATCTATATAACTTAATCAGTATGTAGAAAGGACGTTAGGAAAATTTAAACAAGTGTAGAAGTTAGCTAGGGAACATTTGAAACATGCCCAATCATGAATGAAATATAATTACGATAAAAAGTCACAAGTTAATAACTTCAAGATAGGAAATTAAATCCTTCTTTATTTACCTTTACAAAGGAGACTCACGCCAAGCAAAATATCAAAGTCCTTATATTATTTTAGAAGGAAAAAATTAAACCAGTCTTTTTCAGACTTTTTTTTAACTAGAAAGCTTTTTTTTTCCATAAGTCCTACTCATCATTGTAGTCATTCTGACACATGTTGAAATTCGTCGATAGATACTGTACCTAGAAATAAAAGCCTCATTTTATTTTGCAAAATTAATATTCAAACTGCTACTATTCCATAACACAACGCAACATTTTTTTTTTCAAAATTTTTGTTTATTGTATTGTTTTTAGAGTTTATTAATCCATTTTTCCTGCTGATTTCAAATATGCAATTATTGTTTCTGTATCATCGACCGTTATAGAAATATATATAATTTCAATGTTACCATGTATATTTTGGAATTGTTATGTGGTCTGCTACTAAATGTTTATCTAATTTTCTCTTTCAGATCAATAACTGAACTATTTACCTATTAAGATGGCTACTAGAGCGGACATCCTAAAATGCGTCCAAAGGCGTCCGATGGCGACCTATGGCGTCCAATCCCTTTAAATGTCTATAAAGTTGGCTGGAAACAATTCAGAAATAAATATATATTGCAAGTGAGTTGTCTTTGTAAGTTTCATGTACTTTGTGCCATTAACAGTGAAGTTTTTATACATTGGAATCTGCCCGATCGAGATAGCGGCCAGTCCTCCTGGCCGCCATCTTTGTTTTCACGGTTCCCGATCGGGTCGGTGGAAAACATGGAACCAGCACTTTCAATTTCCACATTTCTTTCAAGAGTCAATCACTTGGTTCATCTCAAGACTAAACATAGTACCAGAAAGGCAATTTATTTTATCATGTTTGCAGAACTTGGTTAGTTGGGGCTTGGAGGAATTATACAGGCAGTATAATTGCTAATACATATCAAACATTTTCAAATTCTATATTACATCGTTTCTGTTATTTCTTTTGTAAGCGGCTAAACTGGAATCTTATGCTTATGTTTAGTCTTGAGATGAACCAAATGATTGACTCTTGAAAGAAATGTGGAAATTGAAAGTGCTGGTTCCATGTTTTCCACCGACCCGATCGGGAACCGTGAAAACAAAGATGGCGGCCAGGAGGTCTGGCCGCTATCTCGATCGGGCAAATTCCAATGTAGATAACTTCACTGTTAATGGCACAGAGTGCATAAAACTTACAAAGACGACTTACTTGCAATATATATTTATTTCTGAATTGTTTCCAGCCAAATTTATAAACATTTAAAGGGATTGGACGCCATAGGTCGCCATCGGACGCCTTTGGACGCATTTTAGGGGTGCTAAAGTGTGGATAGCGTACAGACTCTATTTCGGAATGCCCATGGGTGACCAGGACAAGCCATGGACACCTCATGTGATATGTGGAAGCTGCCGATCTACTCTAGAAGGATGGCTGAGAGGTACAGGAAGGGCAATGCCTTTTGCCATTCCTAGAATATGGAGAGAGCCGAAGAACCATCACGACTACTGCTACTTTTGTATGATTGATGTGACGAAGTACAGGAAAGTGAAAGGAAGACAAGCTCTGCAGTATCCAGACATACCATCATCTAGAGCATCTGTCCCACATGATGATAGCTTACCAGTACCACAACCACCAGAAAATGCAAGTATATTTTTATCATACTCTCTTTACTTTTGATTAACTTCAATATCAAGTACTTAATATACATTCACTTTCCTAAAGATATATGGAATACTAATGATATTCGTCTTTGTTGAAGTTGCTATATTTAGTTATATCTTTCTTTCCAGATGGAAGATGCAATGGAAATTTCATCTGAAGGGTCAGCAGGTAGCAGCCATGAAATGGGAGACGAAGATTTCGCACCAAGAACGACTTCGGAGCCTCACTTTCCAAGTCAGAGTGAGCTAGATGACTTAATCAGAGACTTAAGTCTTACTAAGTCAGGAGCTGAGCTTCTTACATCAAGGATGAAAGAATGGAATCTACTAGGAGAAGACTGCAGGACATCTGTGTACCGGAAACGACATGAAGAATTTAAAATTTACTATGACTTTAGTGATGATATGTGTTATTGTAAGGATGTTACTGGTTTGTTTACAGCCCTTGGACTCGAACATGATCCTGCAGAATGGCAACTGTTCATAGATAGCTCAACACGAAGTCTCAAAGCAGTATTGCTCCACAATGGAAATAAAAACCCATCTTTGCCTCTTGCACACTCAGTACAGAAGAAAGAAAACTATCATAATGTTAAACAGCTTCTTGAAAAAATAAATTATGCTGAATTCAAATGGGATGTTTGTGGTGATTTCAAGATGCTAGCCTTTTTGCTTGGCTTACAAGGGGGATACACAAAGTATTCCTGTTTTCTTTGTTTATGGGACAGCAGGGCTGATGATGATCATTATAATAAAGTTCATTGGCCCCCAAGAGTTGAACTGCAGCCAGGAATGTTAAATGTTCTCAGACAGCCTCTAGTAGATTCGAAAAAAGTTTTATTACCCCCACTTCATATCAAGCTAGGGTTAATTAAACAGTTTGTGAAGGCTTTGGATTTTGGAGGCGAAACTTTCCAAGAAATTTGTCTCATGTTTCCCAAGCTATCTGAGGCTAAGCTCAAGGGTGGTATATCTATTGGACCCCAGGTAAACAAAATGTTGAAGTCGGAGAAACTGGAAAGAGCAATGACGAAAGTTGAAAGAGAAGCTTGGTGTTCATTTCGTGATGTAGTTCGTGGATTCCTAGGAAATCACAAGGACCCTAATTATAAACAAATAGTGGCAAAGCTTATTGAGAACTTCAGGAAACTTGGTTGTCGTATGTCCTTGAAGATACATTTCTTGCATTCTCACCTAGATTTCTTCCCCCGAAAACTTGGGGGCTGTCAGTGAGGAGCATGGCGAGAGATTTCATCAGGATATCGCAACTATGGAAAGAAGATATCAAGGACGATGGAATACTGCTATGATGGGAGATTACATATGGTCACTAGTCAGAAAAGACGAAAGCATGCATTCTAGAAAATTTCGATCGTCAAAGCACTTCTAATCATGAGAAGAGTCATCAAAACACTTGCAGTGCAAAGTTGTGTTGTTTATTTTGTTCTTACTAATATTGTAGCTCTTAAATATACTTCATATGAAAAAAATACTAGATGTTGTATAGTTATCCTTAGAATGCTAAAGTAGATTGAATCAATTAACTACTGTAGAGAAAGGTTGTGTATATAACAATATAGTATAAAATCAAGAATAAATAAAGAAATATCGATGTTACGTCAAAACTAATGTGATATTTGGATTCAGTGACACGAAATACGTATATAAACATGAAAAAATACAAATAAACAAAACATGTGTTACATTGTGTAATTATTGAGACTTGTGTTTTTTTTTTGTTTTTTTTTCTTTTTTTCCATAACAAAGTACTGGGCATGGTTGTAATTGTGTTGCTGTTTCTCTCTCTCTCTCTCTCTCTCTCTCTCTACTGACATATCCACTCCTACAGATTTTTTAATTGTTTAAGACACAAATCCTTCTAGGAATCCCAATATTCAACACATCATAAAAAATCTCGTTAAAATGTAAAACAAAGTATCAGCTTTGAATGACATTTAGAAAAAAAATCGAGGAAATGGTTTGAAATTTTACCTTGAGGTTTTTACACTCCAGATATCAATGTAATGGGTGTGATTGATGAAATATACATATGAATTATTTGATCATTCATTATTCAAGTAAGGCAAAACATTCAAATTGTTTCTAAAGGTCGAGATTGGTAGCCCTTTACCGGTAAAGGGCTATCAATTCCTTTCCTATTCATGCTTCTCTTACTTATGTCTGAATTGTATCCCCTTCTCTGTCTCACTCCTTTTTTGTTTTGATGGTCTAGGTATTTCTAACACTTGTAAGTGTTTGTAGGATATCGGAAACCAAATGGAAGCAAAGAAAATGCAGTGCATAGTAAATATCAGCACTGCCACGTGTACGACGCGTGGTGCTGTCAAACATATTATCTAAAAGGACAAAAAACAAAATAACAAGCTAGATATATGTAGCCATGTGTTCTGATGCCAGAGTTGCCAGCATGTGATATATATATTAAAATGGTAATTATTCATACCAAAATTCGCATTATCAGTTTAAAATTTTGGTACGTTGTTGCCAACACTTAAATCTGTTTTTTTTTTTTCAGGAAGTTATCAATTGTTTAATTATTTTTCATTTTTACCTCTACAAATGGATTGTCATCCTTAAATTATGTTATTTCCACCCTGGACAAGAAAAAAGACAAAAAAAGACTTTGCCATGTAAATTCCATTAAAAAAAGTATCATTCCAGAAATGGTGTACCAACTAGCGTAATTAGAGAAGATTCAGAGGATTAAAACTTCCCTCATCTAGAGTTACCCTTAGAGAATTCCTTGGCTCTGGAAAAGTTGGATGAAAAACTGTCTCATTTAGAACTGTCCCATTTCGGATATGCTAAGACAAACGTCCACTGTAGAACATCAGATAGACTTAACCCACAACAAAGTCATTAAAAGGCATCCCTACAGACTCAACCCTGAGAAAAGGGATATCTTACAGAAAGAGGCCAAATCATTACTCCTTCGAGAACTAATCGAACCTTTTTCTAGTCCTTGGCCCTCCCTTGTTTATCAACTCCCAAAACAGGTGGTAAATATAGATAAGTGATAGACTATAAAAAATTGAATGGTATCACCAAAGCTGATGCCTATCCTCTACTATGCATAGATCAACTCAGACTATATAGGATCTACTAAGTATGACTCTTGAATTTTTTTTATCAAATTCCCATACATCCAGAAGATCAAGATAAAACATCGTTTGTTACTCCAGAAGGTTTGTTTCAATTCAAATCCCTTCCCTTTGAGTTAGGGAATGCCCCTGCTACCTTTCAATGAATGACGAATAAATTAATATTAAATTTGCCCGGAGTAAAATCACATTTAGACGATGTGGTGATCTACAGTAATACTTGGGAACAACATGTAAATGTTTTAGAGGAATTCTTTAAAAGAGCTGACAAAGCCAAGTTAACCATTAATATAGAAAAGGGTAATTTTGGTCAGGCCCAAGTCTCATATTTAGAATTCAAAGTGGGAAGTTCTTAAATCAAAATTTTGAAAGTTAAGGTAAAAGGCATTCAAGATATTCCCATTCCCACTGAACAAAAGAGATATAAGATTTCTAGAAATTGTTGGATATTATAGAAAGTTTTGTTCTAATTTCTCAGATTTAGCTAAACTATCAACAGAATTATTAAAAAAAAAAGTTTGATTGGACTGAATAATGTTAGAATATTTTTTAACAATTAAAGCTAATATTGATATGCGATCCACTCTTAAAGCATCCAGAATTTTAAAAACCTTTTCATTCATTCAAAGATGCTAGTGACTTTGCTCTAGGGGCAGCCTTAATGCAGGAGAATAATGAAGCTTTATTTCCTGTAGGTTATTATAATAAAAAGTTTGGACCCAAACAGAAAAATTATTCTACCTAAGAGAAACAGTGTTTGGCTGTGGTCGCTGCTCTAAACTATTCTGAACCTTATATACTGTACACTCTTTTTTCCACTTAATCATACACAGATCACAATCCTCTTTTCTTGAATAATATGGCCATATGAAAATCCAATCCTCGCCTACAGTGATAATATAAATGTAAAACATATCCCTGGCCACAGGAATGTCCTTGATACACTCTCCCGAGGTATCAACATATAAGGGAAGGTGTCACGCTTTAGCGTGAATGTAAATTTTTTGTAATCTAGACAAATTTATACCCTTGTATATATATATATATATATATATATATATATATATATATATATATATACATATATATATATATATATATATATATATATATACATATATATATACATATATATATATATATATATATATACAAGCCGCGGGCTTCACCCTTCCCGGCTTCGCCGGGGGCTTGGCTGCGCAAACAGCGGCCTACGGCCGCAGCTTTCCGCGCTCTAATCCCTCGTTTTCCCCTTCGGCCTCGGCCTCGGGGCGGAACCCCAACACGGGATCCCCAGCACGAAGAAGAACGCGAAGAGAACGCGAAGAAGAACGCGAGAAAGAAGAACGCGAAGAAGAACGCGAAGAAGAATGCGAAGAAGAAACGCGAGGAAGAACGCGAAGAAGAACGCGAGGAAGAAGAACGCGAGGAAGAAGAAAGCGAAGAAGAAGAACGCGAAGAAGAACGCGAAGAAAAACGCGAAGAAGAACGCGAGGAAGAAGAAGAAGAAGAAGAAGAAGAAGAAGAAGAAGAAGAAGAAGAAGAAGAAGAATACCACCTGACCCCGACTTACCCAAGCGCTTTTTCAAGAATATTTTTAGGACAAAGTGTCACCGTAATACCACCTGTCCCCGACTTCCACTGCGTTTTTTAGAAGAATAATTTTTATTTAGACTTAGATATTTATATATGTATATATATATATATATATATATATATATATATATATATTATACATTAACATCGTATGTGATTATAATTTCTATATAATGTAGTATAATCTCTAGAGTTTAGAATAAGTAATACTGTAAGCGGTTGTATGTACAGACGCACCAAACGTCGAGGTACATCTTGCACGTCCAGCGGCCCCGCAGGCATGATTCATCTAGCGGAGGTGTGAGAGCGAAAGTAGAAACTACCAAGATCTAAGAATATAAGGTCTAACCACTTCCGACCGAATTTCGAGGGAGTTGGCGCAGCGGGCCCGTGAACGTCACCTGGCTGTTCAAAGTGGGGTTAGTGGGTCATATAGCTGTCAGTTGAAGCTGGTCCGTCGTCCGAAAATGACGTCGCCTTCGCTCGCACAGCTCCACGCAATTAGTTATATTCTGACAAATATTATATAAAATATATATATAATATATATAAAATATTATAGTTCCTGTCTATATATATGAATATATAATATATATGATATATAATATATATATATATATAATATATAAAATATTATAGTTCCTGTCTTCCTTGGCGTTTCACAGTTTTCTTCAGTGTATCACAAAGAGAAAATGGACTCAGCCAAATGACGTCAGAAGCTGCGCAGAAGAATGTAAACGGTCTGACCTGTATATTTAGACCTTGGAAACGACGTTCTGCACGAAAGGTACAACGAATACGTGTTCGGACTTGAACGTTCGAACGCATTCGTCCAGCGACGCCATACCCGCGCGATTATATAAATAAAACCAAAGGACGCGCGAGGAGATTAGTATTTTTGACACGAATCCGATGGAACATACTTTCCTATCTGACGATCTCCACCGACCCTACCAAGGCGTCTGAGAGGATTTCCCCTAATGTGACGGAAAACCCGTCACCATCATATATCGGCCCTCCCGGCCGATCCTTACAACGCCCCTGGCAGAAGACAACCCCTAATGTGAAGGAAAAACCCATCACCATCATACAGTATATCGGCTCTGCAGGCCGATCCTTACAATGCCCTTGACAGAGGACATCCCCTAATGTGACCGAAAGCTTGTCGCCATTATATATCGGCCATCGTGACCGATTTTTGCAATGCCCCTGGCACAGGACATCTCTTAATGTGATGGAAAGAAATCTCCATCACCATCATATATCGGCCCTCCCGACTGATTCTTACACCCCTGACAGAGGACTCTTAGGCTTGATTCACACTATCGGTCCGGTCGCGCTCCGCTCCCGTTCCACTCTCGGTCCGGTCCAATATTGTCTCATTAATTTCAATGGAAGCATTCACACTGGCGCTCTCGCTCCAGTCTCGCTCCGGTTTCGCTCCGGTCACGGTTCCGTCAAAAGATATTTTTACTGGAGCGAGACCGGAGCGTGACTGGACCGTGAGCGCCAGTGTGAACTCAGTTGCCACGGTCCTGCTCCTCCTGCTCCACTCCAGTCGAGATTCAGCCTTCATAAATGCAAGTAGTGTTACCTTCTGTCCTACCAAACCATGGATAATCCAAAGGAAACACCACAATGAGATCATGAGAAAGTTAGAAAAATTATAAAAATACATTTTCTTTTTTATTCATCACTGATACAATGACAATGCGTACAGCGAAGATATTCATAAGCACCAACTGAATTAAATATAACCTACAAAACTTACTTTAATTTTGTGGATTCAGATGAAATGCTAATAGAATTAGTCAAAAGGTAAACCAGAGCTGTATGACCTGACTTCGCTGTACTACAGTGATAACGTGGCGAAAAGAAGAAGCTGTGTTGAAATAAGCAGGCAACTGGGTTGTGAAGGTAAGAAATTCCATACAATAGCCTAATGTCCACTGTGGAAATGCATTTCCTATCATCACTAAACAATTTTCCTATACAATAATGTTTGCATACTTATCATATTGCCAAGGTACTGAGAGAAAAAAAATACACATTATTAACCGAAGAAAGAAATTCCATATGTATAATAACAACCTATTATCCACTGCGGAAATGCATCTCCTTAGCTCACTCAACAAATATTCCTACACAAGTTTGTTTGTCTACTTATATTTTATCATTTTGCCAAGGCATTGAACCAGCTGGGGAGCTGAAATAATCTTTCAGTGTTTCTCTCACGCCAAAAGCCTCCTTTGTAGCATTTCCCCCTCTTCCTCTCATTGGACGTACTGTGTTTGATGGAGGCATGGCAACAGTATCTGGTAATGCAACAGCATTTGGGTGTATCAGATTGTGAAGTATGCATGTTGTTGTAATGATTGAATTAGCGTTAGAAGGCATAGCTTTAAGTTTCCTTAAATATATTCTGAAGGTTTGCACTAGAATACCAAATGTGCACTCAACTATCCTCCTGGCTCTAGATAATCTATAATTAAAAATCCTCTTCTCTACCTTATGTTCAGTCTGTGAACCTGGGTAGGGCCTCATCAAATTTCTCTTCAGCGGGAAAGCCTCATCTCCCACTATAACGTATGGTGCAAGCACATCAGTGCCAGGAAGTGCAGCATCTTCTTGTACATTTCAAGTCATCCTCAATTTTGGATAGTATTTTCTCAAATGTTCCTTTGTTCATTCTGAAATAGCTGTGGAATTTACTCTCATCATCAATAAGACGAGGATACAGAGTATGAAATTCTCCTTCAGTCTTCCTATCTTGCAACATAGGATGAACCCACAATCTCTTTCTTTTTCTATTTTGTTTTCCTTCTTCTTCTTCATCAAGTGCAATAGCGATTATTGCCAACTCGGCGTCAGAAAAGTCACACATCCTTCGTAACTGATGGTAAGACTTCTACTGCTGTCGAGGGAGGGGGATGACGGGAACGAGAGCGGACCGATAGTGTGAATACCTCAGAACCGAGAGCGGAGCGCGACCGGACCGATAGTGTGAATCAACCCTGAATACCTCAGAACCGAGAGCGGAGCGAGAGTGGAGCGCGACCGGACCGATAGTGTGAATCAACCCTTAGAAAGTGATTGTTATTCACAATCACCATCGTAAGTAGGTAATTGTCCTACCTTACCCAATCTTAATGTTATAAAAGTTATCTTAAAGTGTATGTGCCCATTGTCGGTCTTCGATAATAATTAGAGTAGTGAATTTTAGATTGAAATGATATTCTCTCCATAAAAATTTATGAACACTCTCCACTTCTCACACTTACTATGTAATTATATATAATTAAGTTTATAGGAAAATGTTAAATAGAAATAAAACGTGATAGAATTTTAATGCATTAATAAAAATTTATAATAAAATAACGTTTGTCAAATTTCATTATTTTCCTCCTCCCTCTGATTTCACAAAGAACCTAAATCTTTGTCCCATCATTCTCGTTTTAGGGAAACATTCCTAAAGTAAGGCCTATAAAAATGACGTCACCTAGTCCAGTAACTACATCAGTATGTCACACGCCTGCCATGCTTCGTTTTAAGACATTCGTGATCAAGAAGTGGAAACTGCCATCACTCAAGTTCTGCCACAGTTTCACTGGCTGCGATACAGCTTCAGCTTTCTTTGGCAAATGGAAGAAATGAGCATGGGAAGCTTGGAATCCTTACATGGAGGTGACAGAGGCCTTCAACAACCCCATGAACTATCCTTACATGACTGTAACTGCAAGCAATTCCAATTGCTCAAGTCAAAAGTGCATCATTGATGAATTTTTATTTGCCAAGTATCTTGCAACTGACTCAAAAGGTGAGACAATTTTTAAGTGTTTGTAGGAGTATTTAAAGAAGCATGATACGAGTATATCTCTTAGTAATGTTACTGCAGTAGCTACTGACGGAGCACCAGCAATGGTTGGCCGCTATAGAGGATTTGCAGCTTTACTCAAGGAAAAGGTGACTGGTGTACGTACTGTTCATTGTGTATTGCATAGGCAACACCTTGTAGCCAAGAAACTCAGCAGTGAACTTCATGATGCTTTAAAAATGTGCATCAGTCCAATCAACAAAATAAAGACGCATCCACTTAACTCGCGATTGTTTGCATTGCTATGTGAAGAGAATGATGATTTTTTTTTTGCCAATTACTCATGCACACTGAATTAAGGTGGCTCTCTAGGGGCCAAAGCTTACAAAGACTTGTAGAGTTGTACAGTTCAACTGTGCAGTTTCTGGCAGATGTAGACCCATTTTTATGTAAAGACTTAAAAAAGTGTAAAAATGCTCTGTGCTATTTGGCAGACCTGTATTCAAAGTTTAATGAGACACAGAAACGTCTGCAAGGTAAAGATGTTACCATTATTCAAACCAAATCCATTCTACTAGGCTTCCATGGCAAACTAAGCCTGTTTCGATCTTCTTTGACATGCAGAGACTTTCAATATTTTTCGAATTTACAACAATTGAGAGAAAATGAAAACATTTCGGATGGTGACCTAGAGACATATATAACTCATCTGGACAAATTAATTGAAGACTTCAAAGTGCGGTTTGAAGACCTGGAGAAAATGCAAGTGCCTGAATGGATCCTTACACCATTTAATATCGAAATAGAAAATGGAGGCATTGACCCACAGCTGCAGGAAGAATTTATTGACATGATTATGGATCTCGAAGCATGTGCATTATTCAAAACAAAAAGTCTACGTGATTTTTGGAGCAATGAAAACAATGTTGCTAAATATCCTCAGCTTTGTGAAGTGGTTGAGCCATTTTTACTTGCTTTCCCAAGTTCATACATGGTTGAAGCTGGTTTTAGCCATGTAAATGCAATTCTAACAAAGCAGAGGAGCAAACTGAACGTGGAGACATACGACTAAAACTTACTAATCTACAACCCAATATAAAAGCTGTTGTTGATGCCCATCAGGCATATCCTTCTCATTAATGTTGTCCATGAAGTGTCCATATTTTTTTCAGAAAAAAGGGATGTCATATTAAGATAAATAAATTGTATTATTATGCCCTTATATGTTTTCCCTTCTTTTGAGTTCTCTTTCAAGCATCGTAATACTACTAATGTAAAATGCTACTACTACTGCTACTACTACAATTATTAATTTTCATGATAATTTTATGATATATACGTGTTATATATATATATATATATATATATATATATACATATATATGTATATACATATATACATATATATATGTATATATACATATATATATATATATATATATATCTATATATATATATATATATATATATATATATATATATATATACATAAGCTTCTTAGTCAACCTTTCAATTTAACAAGCTAAAAACCTTTCTTTAGTAGTTAGAAGATTATAAAACAAAATTCCAAAATCTATTTTGGAGAACCGTGTCACTATAAAGGCGCGGTCACACGAACAATATTTTTGTCAATACAATACCAGAAAAGCAAACCCGAGTCGAAGTTGGCAATACATTGCCGGTTTTTGTGTTGACGGTCTTGCGCGTTTATTTATTGCCATGATTTATTGCCATGATTTCGTTGAAGACAGAATGGTGAAACCCCCACTAGCCAAAAAATTTTGACGTTTATTATTTATGTAATAGGTGCCAAGAACCGAATCTAGGACAGTTAAGAGTTCCTGTTCTTTATTTTTTATAATGCGAGTATTATGACGCAACATCGTTCGTCTGGCAGCTAATGCTACCAGACGTACGATGTGGCCCGTTTTGAAGGGGTTAAGCCGAAATTGGTGCTACAATTTGGCTAAGTTCGTGTGACCAGATTTTGGCTTAAAAGTACAATGTTTCTACTCTCGCGAGTCATTTTCTAATGCTGAAGGTTTTCTATGATTTTACACAACTATGAAAGCATGGACAGAATATATAATGCAACATGGTTATGGATATAGTCAATCAATCAAATCAGCCATCCTGAGTTCACTGCTAAACAAAGGCCTCCTTCATAGCATTCCATGAATCACACGACCGTGCCATACTCTGCCACGTCACTCCTGCAAACTTCTCGATCTCGTCTCTCCATCTTCTGTCTAGTCTCCCTCTTCCACGCTTCCTATCTCGCGGCATCCACTCAGTAACACAATTGCTCCATCGCTCATCAGTCGTTCGCACCCACTTACCTGCCCAATTCCACTTCCTTTCTTTTACTGCCTCCACAATATATTTCACTCTAGTGTGCTCTCTCACCCAACTAGCTCTCTTTCGGTCTATCAGTGTTATTCCCATCATTGATCTCTCCTCTGTGCAGTCCTTAGCTTTGTTTCCATCGCCCTCGTCAGCTTTTAAGTCTCACACCCATAGATTATTGCTGGTAGAATGCATTGATTGTAAACTTTACGTTTCAAACATAAAGGTAGACAGCCTCTCAGGATTTTATTGTACTTACCAAACACTTTCCAATCAATTGTAATGTGTCTTTTTATTTCATTATCATGATCTTTCGTCACCTTCACCAACTGATCTAAATAATTATACCCCTCAACTTCCTCAAGACTCTCATCATCAATTACAATCTCTTTACTTTGAACTTTCGTGTTGAACATTACTTTGGTTTTACTCTTATTCATTTTTTAAACCTACTTTGAGACTTTCCTTGTTACGATCACTCAGCATATCTTGCAACTCTTTTGGTCTTTCCGAAATAAGAATAATGTCATCCGCAAATCTTAGATGGTTCAAATATTAGCCATTAATCTTCAACCCTTCGTTTTCCCAACTCAACCTTCTGAAAATCTCTTCCAGACAAGCTATAAATAATTCGGGTGAAATTGTATCACCTTGCCGTACTCCATTCTCGATCTTGATCTTTTCTGTATCTTTATGTAGTCGAATTATAGCGGTACCTTTCGCATAAATCTTCTCTAAAACTCTTACGATCTGTTCGTTTGTACCCTGTTTGCGCAGCGAGCTTAGTATTGCTATTTGCTCTACCGATTCAAAGGCCTTCTCGTAATCTACAAAAGCTAAACACAGAGGTATATTGTATTCTGTCGTTTTCTCGATTAGTTGGTTTATCGCCTGCAAATGGTCTAGAGCCGAATATCCGCTCCTATAGCCTGCCTGTTCTCTCGGTTGGTTTCCAACTAAAACTTTACTTAGTCTATTTGTAAGTGTAAGAGGCCGGTAGTTGTACGAATGGTAATCAGGTTAGGAAATACATGGGTATTGAAATGCTGAGTCAACGAGTAAGACTCGACGCCTACTGTTTGATAAACAAAGATTTGAAGGAGCCGTTCTGTCTATGTAAACACACCGACGGAGGTGACTGCTTTATAATCGCTGACATAATCTAAACTGTGTTAGCTGCAGACCACCTCCGTGAAGACATACCACTTGCGCAATGACGTCATGTTTTTGCTTCTATGCTTTTGCTTATGCAGCAATAATTCTGGAAGGACTGTAACAGCCTCTCGGATTGGAGGTAAATGGGTATGTAGAGAAATACTATTGGCTTAAAAGGAAAAGACACGCCCTTAAGGTGTGCCACTTGTGTTGAAAAGTAAAAAACGATTGGACGAATAAAAAAGTGACGTCTGAACGAAGGCGGTCTGAAGTATTGGAGAGAACCGGAGGGCACTCTCTGCGTGTAGTCCGTTAGTTTAACAAGCAAGAAATTCACCACCCTTTTATTAACCCAAAGGTCGAGAGAACTAGGCATGGGGCCTAATGAAATTGGAAACTAGTGAGACTAAAGGAAATACAAGGCATAGGGCCTACTGCATAAGAAGAACTTGAACATTTAGTGAAACTCACGTAACGAAGGCAAGGGGCCTCGAGACGAGTGGAATTACAAGTCAAATATAAGTGTAATGGTCGAGGACCGACAGTGGTGGTGACAGTGGTGACAAGGGAGGTGAAAGTAAGGATCTTGAACAATACTTTATATACGTTTGATAGCAAGCTAATCGGTCGATAGCTACTAAGGTCCTCCTGGTCTCCTTTTTTATGAAGCAAAATAACTATAGCATTGCACCACGATTCAGGAACGCTTTCTTGACGTAAACATTGGGTGTACAACTGAGCTAACTTGATATAAACTAATTTACCTGCGTCTTTCAATAGATCTATTGATATACCATCTTCCCCATGTGTTTTTCCTCGTTTCGTAGTTTTAGAGCAAATTCTACTTCTATCCTAATCTTTGGTACACTACTAACGTCTACACATGAATTTATTGACTCAACAACGGTCTTTGAAGAGTAAAGCTCTTGGTAAAATCTCCTACTATTTTTACCATTTTGTCTCTACATTTAATTGTTTCTCCATTTCTATCTTTCAAACATATCATTTGCTGCTGTCTTCCTAAAGCATGTCTGCGCTCGGTCACTTTAATACTTCTACCTTCCCGAATAGTTTCCTCTATTTCATCCGTGTTTCTCTTTCTTTTCTCAGATCTCTGCCTTTTGTTGATAAGTTTGTTTAGTTCTACTCTTTCTATTTTGTTTCTCCTGCTTTTAATCTGCATGGTCCTTCTTCTTTTAATTAGGTCATTTGTAGCTTTGGAGTATTTCTCTTCTCTAATGTCCTCGTTAGTTCTTAGAGCTTCGAATATATTTTTAATTTCTAACTGAAATTTCTCATTATTATCCTTAACCTTTGCAAGGCTTATTTTCTTTTTTAAAACTAATTTATTTCGCTCGGCTCTGAAATTGAATTTAGCTGTGCAACCTACTATTCTATGGTCACTACCTATGTTGACTTTATTTATCACCGTAACATTGCTAACGCTTTTGCTCTCATCCCCTAATATGAAGTCTATTTCGTTCTTTGTTGTTCCGTTTGGACTACTCCACGTCCATTTACGACTTACACGCTTTTGGAAGAAGGTGTTAATTATCCTCAAGTTATAATTCTCTGCAAAATTGACTAACATCTCGCCTCCCTCATTTCTTTCACCTACTCCAAACTTCCTAATGCACGTCTCATCTCCCAACTTCTTCCCCACTTTAGCATTAAATTCGCCTATTACCAAGGTGTACTTACTTTTTTCTTGATCCATTACCTGACTTAAATCATCATAGAAGGACTCAATTTCATCGTCTGAACTCTGTGAAGTTAGTGCATAAACCTTAATTATTTTTAGAGTCTACCTTTTGCACAGCCTAATCACAATCCAAGCTACCCCGTCAGATAAACTACTGAATTTGACTACGTTACCAGCAACTTCTCGGTTTATCAAGAATCCTACTCCACTAGATATTTCGTCCTTACCTCTATAGTAGAACAGGTGGTGACCATCTTGTAATTGTATTAGCTTTTCTTCCGTTCTTCGGACTTCGCTCAGTCCTACGATGTTCCACTTGATGTTGTCTGGTTCTTCCATTGAACTCTCCAGTCTGTGGTCTTCTGAGAGACTTCTTACGTTGCTTCATTTTCTTCATGTTGTTTAATGTCCAAGACTTGGATCTGCTTGGACAGTGCTTACTCACATTCGGTGGCACACTTCCCGTAAGCAAACGAGACAACGCGGTTGGACCTTTAGGAGACTATGATCCAACAGGAACGCCCGGTTTTGTTTTAGTTGTACTGTTCATGGTTGTTACGATTTTTTTCAGTAATCTCACCTCCGTGCCAGCTGGTTTCTGGTGAGATATTTCTCTGGTGAATATGAGGGGGCGTCCTAGGATGAGATGGATGGATGGGGTGAAAGGGGCTTTACAAAAGAGAGGAATGTCTGCAAAGGAAGGACGGGAGAGGACAGAAGATAGGGGTGAATGGAGAAGGGTTGTGTATAGATGAGGCTGTGATGCATGAGGGGGAGTGGGTGGGGGATTGGGGGTGAGGAAGTATGTATGAGATAAAAATTGACGCAGCCCGAAGAGATTTCTCCCCGTCTTCTCCTTTTCTGCATGAGGTGACGGAGAGGGGGGTGTCCCCGAATTTATGAACCGGCCTTGCTGTGGATGTACTGTGTCTTGCGACACTGCTTCTAACCCAGGGTAGTGGACAGGATGCAGGGATGACCCGTCATTCAGGAGGTGCCAAGATAGGAGGGAGGGAGGAGGGTGGAGGGGGGTGGAATATATGGGAAATGAAATGGGTGGGAGTGATTTCTATGCCTTTTTCTTTTTGGCTACCCCCCGTGTAAGGGGGAAAACGCCTTTGTTATATGTATGTATGTATGTATGTATGTATGTATGTCACTTTATTTATTACATTCGGTAAACCCCTATATCTATTGGGGTGCCCAATGGTCCACTCCGTCATTATGACGGTACCCCATATATCTATGAGGAATTTCCCTGTTTGCCATCAGAGACGTGCCAGTTAGCAGTGGGTCCTGCGACTCTGTGTTTGAGCTGCTCTTTGTTTGATCTTTCTTACAAAACCTGTCCGATATGGGTGACCCTGCAGAGCTTTCCTCTCTATCGACATAGTTTTTGTAATCATTAAGATTCTTAAGCCTATCCACCACGTCAAGGTGTCAACTCTCGGATAGGTATGGATATAGTAATGCAGAGTAAATAGCAATTACCATACTTGAAACAAAACAAACTATATGCAAATTGCAACAAACACGAAAACTGTGACAATGGTACTTTAGAATTACCATAAGTGATTTATGAGACCAAACAAGAACTACAGTAAAGAATTGAAACAATAATATTAACAAAAATTATAACATTTATAATGATGATAATAACACTATTGATAACTAAAATTATAATGATAATAACCATGATAAAATAATAATGATAATAAAAATAATAATAATAATAATAATGATAATAATAATAATAATAATAATAATAATAATAATAATAATAATAATAATAATAATAATAATAATAATAATAATAATAATAATAATAATAATAATAATAATAATAATAATAATAATAACAACAACAACAACAACAACAACAACAACAACAATAATAATAATAATAATAATAATAATAATAATAATAATAATAATAATAATAATAATAATAATAATAATAATAATAATAATAATAATAATAATAATAATGATAATAATAATAATAATAATGATAATAATAATAATAATAATAATAATAATAATAATAATAATAATAATAATAATAATAATAATAATAATAATAATAATAATAATAATAATAATAATAATAATAATAATAATAATAATAATAATAATAATAATAATAATAATAATAATAATAACAATAACAATAATAATAATAATAATAATAATAATAATAATAATAATAATAATAATAATAATAATAATAATAATAATAATAATAATAATAATAATAATAATAATAATAATAATGATGATGATGATGATGATAATAATAATAATAATAATAACAATAATAATAATAATGATAATAATAATAATAATAATAATAATAATAATAATAATAATAATAATAATAATAATGATAATGATAATGATAATGATAATGATAATAATAATAATGATAATAATGATAATAATAATAATAATAATAATAATAATAATAATAATAATAATAATAATAATAATAATAATAATAATAATAAAAATAATAATAATAATAAAAATAATAATAATAATAATAATAATAATAATAATAATAATAATAATAATAATAATAATAATAATAATAATAATAATAATAATAATAATAATAATAATAATAATAATAATAATAATAAGGATAAGAATAATGATAACAACTATAATAATAATAATATTACTAGCATTAATAACAATAACACCAATAATAATAATAAACTGCCATAATTCATGAATTAATAGTTTGGGGGTCTAGAGAAAATCTTAAACTTTACTAGGGAGTCGATGAGCTGAAAAATTTGGGAACCCCTGCCCTAGAGTCTTAGACGGTAAAATTACCAAAATAATTACCATAGTCTCATACATATGAAATAGAATAGATAATCCAGATACATTGAAACAAATAGTATTGTAACTAAGAACAGAAAATCTTAATCATAATAGTATATAACGATAATAATAATAATATACAAAAATCATTATGTAAAGAAAGAAAAAACATGGCTCTTCGGGTATAAAGCAAACAGAAATAAATAGTCTTTACGCCCGTCGCCTCGGGAATCGAACCGAGACCTAGCTTGATGTTAAGCGGCGACGGTCAGAAAAATTATTTTCATGACTTCGCTGTTACTAGCGACTCATTTAAAATAGTAATAGATTATAATAATAAGATTGGTATGTCACTGTACACATCATCTATAATTTCAATCTAGCTCATTAACAGGTTATTGCAGTTAGGTTATCAAATATAGAAAACGGGTGAATAATTTCTTCTGGTGAAACACTGATACAACAAAAACAATAATATAAAGTACTGAAATTTGGTTCTTGATTCAACCTTCACCTGACAACAAAATATTATTTATTTTACACTTCAATAAGCATCACCAATTAAAGTTTTGATCAAAAGACAGCTAATTCAAAGGTGAAATTACTTAAGTCGACACAGCTCTTTGAAATTACTAACCTAACCTCATCCAATATAACCTGATATAATCATGTTTATAGTCCGGTACATCAAATGCATCCTCTGTGTAAATACTTGAAGAGACAATATTAATTCCACAAAATAATTCAAAATAAAATTATGTAATTATACAAAGTATTTCCTCAAAATTTCTCAATTTACTGGCTAATGAACTCAACACTACCAGTATTACTATCACATACTAGATCTTGTAGGGGTTGTAGCTAATGGAGCATGATCTTGAAAAAAATAAACTACCAAACACAGGTAGTGGGACACAAACCAGAAATCTAAACTAGGCTAAACAAATGTTATTTACCTTTCAGTTCACCTACTAACTTCCATGAAATAATCCTACTTACTGTGTCTTGGGGCCCTTAGTCTCATAAACATCTAATTTGACAAGCACTCTGGCTTTTATTTCAGGACTGTAAACAATGTGTGGTGTGGTATAGCAGTTACCCCCTCCCTTCTCCAGTTATTGCTGTTTTAATATTTATCATTGTTTTATCGTTTATTGACATTATTGATTTTTTGGTCCTACTCCGTCAGAGACCTCTGTGGGACCAATATTATTTTCTTAACTGGTACATAATATATTAATGTTTATACTAGGGATAGAGTTTTATACTAAAAATAGGAACATAGCTTTATACTAGAAATACACACGGCAAAAAATTAATAAAAAAAAATTATAGAGACTCATTCAAAAAATCACTCTACAAAAAAAAAAAAAAATGACAGCCAAATAAGAAGACATTTTACAACAAATCACAGTACATATTCTTCATCAATAGTTAAATAATCAAGATCATAGCACTTGGAGATTTTTTAAACTTTAATTTGAAGCTTTTAATATTATCTATATTTTGAGAGCGCAATGGCAAAATGTTATATACACTAGTAGCAGCAAATTTAAAGGCACGAAACCTAACATTACAAGAACATCTTGGTTCAGACAACGTTACACCGTCAGTAGTTTGACGAGTATTTATACCTTTCACTGGTTGCAACACTTGTAATACATCCCTTAGATAATATGGACAACCAGTCATTATAGTCTAATGAGTTAACACATACAATATGTACAGTATAGTATTCTTAACCTTATAGACACCCAGTGAAGCTCAATCAGAATAGGTGTAATTTTTTCTCACCTGGGGAGACCTTTAATCAACCTGCAGTTCTTTTAATAATGTTTGAAATTTCTTAAGCTGACATTTTGGCAAACTATAGCATAGTGAGTTACAATGATCCACTAGTAATGACTATCTATAAATTCAGCTTCTTCACAGAATCCTCATCAAGATACTTCTTAACAAAGCAATATTTTCAAGAATTAGTCCACATATCCTAACAACATTGTTAATCTGACAGTTTAAATTCACATCCTAACAACATTGTTAATCTGACAGTTAAAGTTTACATCCTAACAACATTGTTAATCTGACAGTTTAAATTCACATTATAATCAAGTGGAATACAGGTCGTTTCGCTACATTGCCAGTTCGCTACCAACCAATTCGCTACATTCTTTTGTCGTTTTGCTACATTCTTCGGTCGTTACGCTACATTTCTTCGGTCGTTTCGCTACATTCTTCGGTCATTTTGCTACATCCTTTCGGTCGTTTCGCTATATTCTTCGGTCGTTTCGCTACATTTCACAACACTGTTTTTTCGCATTTGAGATACGAATATGATAAAAAATACAACGTGTGTAGGTTTATAAAATACCTGTAACCCATTGAACGTTTGGCTACATGGCCAGTTTGCTACTAACGAATTGCTACATTCTTCGGTCGTTTCGCTACATTCTTCGGTCGTTTCGCTACATTTGGCTACGTTGTTCGGTCGTTTCGCTACATTCTTTCGGTCGTTTCGCTACATTCTTTGGTCGTTTTGCTACATCCTTTCGGTCGTTTCGCTACATTCTTCGGTCGTTTCGCTACATTTCACTACACTGTTTTTTCGCATTTGAGATACGAATATGATAAAAAATACAATGTGTGTAGGTTTATAAAATACCTGTAACCCATTGGACGTTTCGCTACATGGCCAGTTTGCTACTAACGATTTGGTACATTCTTCGGTCGTTTCGCTACATTCTTCGGTCGTTTCGCTACATTTGGCTACGTTGTTCGGTCGTTTCGTTACATTCTTTCGGTTGTTTCGCTACATCCTTCGGTCGTTTTGTTACATGGCCAGTTCGCTACCAACCATTTCGCTACATTCTTCGGTCGTTTCGCTACATTTTTTGGTCGTTTCGCTGCATCTCGCTACACTGGTTTTTTTTTTTTTTTCATCATATTTGAGATATGAATAAGATAAAAAATACGATGTGTGCAAATTTATAAAATAATTTTGTAGGCTACGGAAGCAGAATTTGCAAACTGGCCATGTAGCGAAACGACCTGTAACCGCTACAATCTTCGGTCGTTTCGCTACATTTGGCTACATTGTTCGGTCGTTTCGCTACATTCTTTCGGTCGTTTTGCTACATTTTTTGATCGTTTCGCTACACTGTTTTTTATCGCATTTGAGATACGAATGTGATAAAAAAAAATACAATGTGTGCAAATTTATAAAGTAATTTTGTAGGCTACGGAAGCAAAATTTGACTAATGAGGCGATTTGGCGATAGATAAAAAAAAATTATCGTCCCTTGTTTTATGCAATCGTCAGGCAGATTATCCGGCAGGTAATTATAAAACAGTGACTTATCGTGCACATTACCAGATCTGGACGCGTTCCTCGGTCCGTTCCGCTTTAGTTTGGCCGCGGTTAGCGCTCCCAAAATATTAAAGCAATATAGGTGCCGGTATAGTATGTGGCCTACGAAAATTTTCTTTGGTATAGTATGTGGCATACCGGAGTTTTATTTCGTTATGAACCTGTCTCTTAAGCTTTAATAGTTTGGGAGCGCTAACCGCGGCCAAACTAAAGCGGAACGCACCCAGCTCTGGTAATATGCATGAAAAGTCACTGTTTTATGATTATCTACCGGATAATCTGCCTGGCGATTGCATAAAACAAGGGCCGATAAAAATAATTTTATCTATCGCCAAATCGCCTCATTAGGCAAATTAGCCTACAAAATTACTTTGTAGATTTGCACACATCGCATTTTTTATCATATTCGTATCTCAAATGTGAAAAAACAGTGTAGCGAAATATAGCGAAACGACCAAAGAATGTAGCGAGACGACCGAAAGAATGTAGCAAAACGACCGAAGAATGTACCCAAATGTAGCGAAACGACCGAAGAATGTAGCGAAATGACCGAAACAATGTAACGAAACGACTGAATAATGTAGCGAAACGACCGAAATAAAGTAGCGGAACGACCGAAGAACGTAGCGAACTGGCCATGTAGCGAAACGACCGAACAATGTAGCGAAATGGTTGGTAGCGAACTGGCCATGTAGCGAAACGTCCAAAAGGTTACATGTATTTTATAAACCTGCACACATCGTATTTTTTTTTATCATATTCGTATCTCAAATGCTCAAAAAAAGTATAGCGAAAAGACTGAACAAAGTAACCAAATGTAGCGAAACAACCAAACAATGTACCCAAATGTAGTGAAACGACCGAATAACGTAGCGAACTGGTCATGTAGCGAAACGACCTAGCAATGTAGCAAAATCGTTGGTAGCGAGCTGGCCATGTAGTGAAACCCCCAAAGGGTTACAGGTACTTTACAAACCTGCACAAATCGTATTTTTTATCGTATTCATATCTCAAATACGATAAAAAAAAATGTATAGAGAAATGTAGCGAAATGAAAAACAATGTAGCGAATTGACCATGTAGCGAAACGACTGAACAATGCAGCGAACTGGCCATGTAGCGAAACGACCGAACAATGTAGCGAAATGGTTGGGAGCGAACTGGTCATGTAGCGAAACCCTCAAAGGGTTACCGGTACTTTACAAACCTGCACACATCGTATTTTTATCATATTCATATCTCAAAGGAAAAAAAAAACAGTGTAGCGAAATGTAGCGAAACGACATAACAATGTAGCGAAACGACCGAAGAATGTAGCGAAACGACCAAAGAATGTAGCGAACTGGACATGTAGCGAAACGACCAAAGAATGTAGCGAAATTGTTGGTAGCGATCTGGTCATGTAGCGAAACGTCCAAAGGGTTACAGGTACTTTATAAATCTGCACACATCGTATTTTTTATCATATTCGTCTTGCGACAGTGCTTCTGACCCAGGGCGGTGGGCAGGGTGCAGGGATGACCCGTCATCCAGGAGGTGCTCAGATGAGAGGGAGGGTGGGAGGGGTGTGGAGTGTATCTAGGGATGAAATGGGTGGGAGTGTTTTTATGCCTTTCCCTTTTTGGCTACCTCCCTTGGAAGGGGGAAAAAGCCTTGGTATATGTATGTATGTATTTCAAATGCGAAAAAACATTGTAGCGAAACGACCGAACAAAGTAGCCAAATGCAGCGAAACGACCGATCATTGTAGCGAACTGGCCATGTAGCGAAATGGTTGGTAGCGAACTGGGCATGTAGCGAGCTGGCCATGTAGCAAAACGACCAGATACGCGGTCGTTTCGCTACATTGTTCCGGTCGTTTAGGCATATTGTTCGGTCGTTTCGCTATATTTCGCTACACTGTTTTTTTCGCATTTGAGATCCGAATATGATAAAGAATACGATGTGTGCAGGTTTATGAAGTAACTTTGTGGGAGACAGAAGAATTTGCCTAATCAGGCGATTTGGGGATAGATAAGGTTAACAAATTAACTTAGAAATGAAAATTAATAGCTTACACTTCAAACGGGAATGAAACAACTTTCATTGCAAAGAAAAGAAATTGGTCAGTTGCAAAGAAAATAAATTGATTTGTCATCGCAAAGAAAAGAAATATTTATGCTCTAGTTTGGACGGACAAGCACCCGTTAAAGTACAGTATGCCTGTTTGGACACTACTCCAAACCGGCCTATACCGGTATGAAAACAAATCCTACGGAATAAAACTAAGATGGACCTAAGCGAACATAGGCCTAGCGGGCGGACAGCTTGATTGACCTACCGTGAGTTCAAGCAGTGAAATATGTCACATGTGTTTAATGCTCTACGCAGGCACCTGCTGGCCTTTCTAGATAGGCTGAGGCCTCTACTTCAGGCTCTCAGTCTCGTTGTCAGCAACGATATAGGAAGGGATGGGAAACAGACCCTGCTTTCAAGCCGTGGCTACAGGAAACACCTGAACAGTATAAAGCTGGGTGTAAAATTTAAAACGTTACTATGACTGCAGAGCTAACAGTGCTAAAAAGTCATGCCAAAGGCAAAAAAACACTTTATATTTCAAGGGTACAACGGACAAGCAGGTGCCAGTATCAACCTTCTTTAAGAAAAAACAAAACACAAAAGATCCTGTGGATATGGCAGAAATAAAGCTGGCAAGTATTCTAGCTGCACATAATGGGCCTTTTAAGGTAATGGATCACTTGTCAGAGATCTTGAGAGATAGTTTGAGTGACTCCAAGATAGCACAGGAATTTGCTATGAAAAGAACTAAAGCAACTGGAGTTGTAACTAATGCCATAGGAAAGTCCTACAAAGAACAACTTGCTCACAAACTGAGAGGAACAAAATTTAGCGTTCTTACGGACGAGTCTAATGCTTTATCATTGAATTTTAGGAAGTCAGTTCCTTCTTTGGTACCCCTAGTAACTGCATTGCCCCTTCTTATACCTCCAGAAGACAGTTCATTATTGCAAAGACTGGATGATCGACGGCGAATATTGCCACTGGAGTGTGACAACTCAGCTTTGAATACAGAGGACAGTGATAAGTTTTGGACTGCATTATTAAAAGATAAACCAAACTTAACAGAACTTTTACAGTGTGCACTCTCTGTTCTTAGCCTACTCCATTCGAATGCAGAATGTGAGAGTTTTTAATCAAATTAACCTTTTCAAAATTAAGGCAAGAAATAGGTTGAAGACAGCAACTGCCGCGTGGAGTATTTTTATGTCACCCATAAGAACAGACAACGATGTCGAGGGGTGGCATCATGACATTAACCGTAGGGCAGGTGACAGGTGTGGCTTGCCTTTTTACCAACTCATTGAATGGCTTCACGACGAGGCAAGAATCGCTAGCCTTCAAGTCCGCCTCGTATCAGATGGTAAGCTACGTAGGATTCAGAGGAAAAAGTACGTTCAGTTGCAGAAGATCTTCGATATTTGGCAGGCCTATAGCGACGGTAGGAAAACGGCGGAACAGCTTCTGAATGCGTCTTCTCACTTGAACGGTCCCGTGATCAATCACCAGTAGGCCCATCAAGCTGTCCGTCCGCTAGGCCTATGTTCGCTTAGGTCCATCTTAGTTTTATTCCGGATTTATTTTTATACCGGTATAGGCCCTAAAAATTTTGTAGTGGTGTCCAAACAGGCATATTGTACTTTAACGGGTGCTTGTCCGTCCAAACTAGAGCATAAATATTTCTTTTTTTGAGATAACAAATAAATTTTTTTTCTTTGCAACTGACCAATTTCTTTTCTTTGCAATGAAAGTTGTTTCATTCCCGTTGGAAGTGTAAGCTATTAATTTTCATTTCTAAGTTAATTTGTTAACCTTATCTATCCCCAAATCGCCTGATTAGGCAAATTCTTCTGTCTCCCACAAAGTTACTTCATAAACCTGCACACATCGTATTCTTTATCATATTCGGTTCTCAAATGCGAAAAAAATTTAATGTAGCGAAATATAGCAAAACGACCGAACAATGTAGCTAAATAACCGAAACAATGTAGCGAAACGACCGAGTATCTGGTCGTTTTGCTACATGGCCAATTCGCTACATTGTTCGGTCGTTTCGCTGCATTACTCGGTCGTTTCGCTAACTTTTTTTTCGAATTTGAGATCCGAATATGATAATATATATATATATATATATATATATATATATATATATATATATATATATATATATATATATATATATATATATATATATAATGTATAATGTGCTATTTCTATAGAATACTTTTTTTTTTTTTTTTTTTTTTTTTTTTTTAGGTCTACGATCTTTTTAATGTACCCCCACCAAGTGTTGGCTGCATTACTACTGGTTGATAGCTTTGGTGGGGGAAACATTTATTAGGACCATCTAATGTGCTTACGGCATGTACCTATATTTTTCTTTGTAGGCCTACAATTTTTTTTTTCTTTTTTTCAATCGTGCTACTTTTACGCATAGGCCTGTAGTCCTTTTAATGTGACCCATCACCTGTTGGCTGGATTGCTACTGGTCGATATCTTTGGTGGGGAAACTGATTAGGACCATCCGATGACGCAAGCCCATGGTACGGAGGCACAATGTTGTCAGCACTCAGCTCAGACTTGGGAATCGACTTATGTGACAAGGCTCCCAGACGGATATGTGCCACAGTGATCAACATGCAGGCTGTATGACCGTCCTAACGCGAACACCATTGAACATTATTATCTCCAATAACCCATGGTGACAGACAATATTCCCCAGAGACAAGGCATGATAATTGTATGTAACACTTACATAGTGCCACTATCTCGCCATCCCTATTTCGGGGGATCTTGAATGATTATTACACTATGTCTCCCTTTAAAGAATATATCTAATATATGACATGTTCTCTAATACAATACTGACTGTAATTAATGTACTATTGTTTGCCGCCCACGGACATAATAGATTAATTAAAACCAAAAACCATCCGATGTGCTCACTGTATGACATTTCTTTTTTTTTCTTACTGGTATGTGTTATTTTACCATAATTACCAATCCTGTGTTTCAAAACAATGAAAATACTGTTCTACTCCATACTATGGATATAAAACTCCAGCTTATTTTACCTATTTTTGGCCTAGCTTTTGAGAAACAATTTAGGGGGGGGGTGATCGAAAGCTGAACAATCCAACTCCATTTTTTTCTTTTTGTAAAAATAAATAAATAAATAGATAAATAAATAAATTTGCACTGTGCTTCCTAGCTGATGAGGTCCTGAACACAGTTTAGGAGAGGGTGTTGATCAAAAGCTGAACAATCTAATTCCATTTTATCTATCTATTTATCTATTCATTTTTTGTATAAAAAAAATGCACTGCGCTTCCCAGCCGATGAGGCCCTGAGCACAGTTTATATATATGTCTATATATGTGTGTGTGTGTGTGTGTGTGTGTGTGTGTGTGTGTGTGTGTGTGTGTGTGTGTGTGTGTGTGTGTGTGTGTGTGTGTGTGTGTGTGTGTGTGTGTGTGTGTGTGTGTGTGTGTGTGTGTGTGTGTGTGTGTGTGTGTGTGTGTGTGTGTGTGTGTGTGTGTGTGTGTGTGTGAAAAAAAAGACCGAAACTGATGAAACGTATCATCCGGCCTTTTTAGGCAATCGAAGATACGCATCATCAGTCCTGGGGCACACAGATACGACCGACCAATATCACAAATACTTTTTATAGACCTGAAAATGCCTAAACCATGGAGGTAGTGTTACCTGGTCAAGGGGGCACAAACCTCATAAGAACATAAGAATGAAGGAGACTGCATGAGACCATAAAGCCTACACTAGGCAGCTCTGTATCCATCACCACCTGTCATCCCCATCTATAAAGTTGTCTAATAGTTTCTTTAAGCAATTGATAGTTTCAGTGCTTACTACATGGTTACTAAGTTTATTCCATTCGTCGACCACCCTATTAATAAAACAATTCTTGCCTATTTCCTTAAATCTAAATTTGTCCAGTTTATAACCATTACTGCGAGGCCTGCCCTGTTGTTTTAATATGATGACCTTGTTTGCATTACCCTTGATAAAGCCTTTGATCCACTTGAACACTTCTATTAGATCACCCCGCACTCTGCGTCTTTCCAGAGAGTGTAATCTAAGGTACCTAAGCCTCTCTTTGTAAGGCAAATTTCTGAGTCCATGTATCATTTTGGTCATTCTTCTCTGTACTGATTCTAGTGAATTGATGTCCATTCTGTAGGACGGAGACCAAAACTGTACCGCATAGTCAAGGATGGGTCTAACTATCGCTAGATAGTTTAATAATTACCTCTACACTTCTATTTGTTACCCTCCTAGCAATGAAACCTAATTCTCTGTACCCAGGGTCTTCCTCCAATCTCGGGTCGCGTCGTCAGACCCTGGAGACACAATCGGTTGAACTGCAAGATTCTTGCAATATAAACTTTAGAAAATATTCCGTTTAAAGCTCGAACCAATCAGGTTGCAGGATTCGACTTATGTTGCCAGGGGTAACATTTAGCGCAAACAGTAAGCCTATGGCATAGGCGCGGCCTATCAAATTACAATTACGTTTATTGAAACTGAACAATATACATTATTTTGTAATAAGCACATTTCGAATAAAAGAAAGATAAATTAATTAAAATAAGGATTATTCATCCCAGTCTTAAATAATTTAGGTCCCCCCTGATTCCAACTGAATCTGAAGATGACAAACATTTTATTTTAGAACGCCCATTCATTTCACGCATATGACATATATAGTAGTATGTCATGTGCGTGAAATGAAAAGGGCATTCTAATAGTAATGTACAGAACTGGACGCGTTCTTCGGTGCGTTCCGAAATAAAAGTCCGGTAGGCCACATAATATACCAAAGAAAATGTTCGTAGATCACATACTAAACCGATACCTATATTGCTTTAATAGCTTAGGAGCGCTAACCGCGGCCAAACTAAAGTGGAACTCACCGAGGAACGCGCCCAGCTCTGGTAATGTGCATGATAAGTCATTGTTTTATAATTATCTGCCCGATAATCTGCCTGACGATTGCATAAAACAAGGCCTGATAAAAACAACTTTATCTGTCGCCCATTAGGAAAATTCCACTTCCGTAGCCTACAAAATTATTTTATAAATTTGTACACATCGTATTTTTTATCATATTCGTATCTCAAATGCTATAAAAAACAGTGTAGCGAAATGTAACGAAATGACCAAAGAATGTAGCGAAACGACCGAAAGAATGTGTCGAAACGACCGAAGAATGTAGCGAAACGACCGAGACAATGTAGCGAGACGACCGAAGAATGTAGCGAAACGACCGAAGAATGTAACGAAACTACCAAAGAATGTAGCGAAACGACCGAAGAATGTAGCGAAACGACCGAAAGGATGTAGCGAAACGACCAAGCAATGTATCCAAATGGTTGGTAGCGAACTGGCCATGTAGTGAAACAAAAATTACCTTATAAACCTGCACACATTGTATTCTTTATCATATTCGTATCTCAAATGCAAAAAAAAAAAAAAACAATGTAGCGAAACGACCGAAGAAATGTAGCGAAACGACCGAGGAACGATCCCAGGTCTGGTAATGTGCATGATAAGTCACTGTTTTATAATTATCTGCCCAATAATCTGCCTGACGTTTGCATAAAACAAGGCCTGATAAAAACAAATTTATATATTGTCCATTTGGTAAATTCTACTTCCGTAGTCTATAAAATTATTTTATAAATTTGCACATATCGAACAATGTAGCCAAATGTAGCGAAACGACCGAACAATGTAGCGAAACGACCGAAGAATGTAGCGAAACGACCGAAGAATGTAGTGAAACGACCGAAAGGATGTAGCAAAACGACCAAGCAATGTATCGAAATGGTTGGTAGCGAACTGGCCATTTAGAGAAACAAAAATTACTTTATAAACCTACACACATTGTATTTTTTATCATATTCGTATCTCAAATGCGCACATCGTATTTTTTATCATATTCGTATCTCAGATGCGACAAAAAAAAACTGTGTAGCGAAATGTAGCTAAACGACCAAAAAATGTAGCGAAACGACCGAAAGAATGTAGCAAAACGACCGAACAATGTAGCTAAATGTAGCGAAACGGCCAAAGTATGTAGCGAAACGACCGAAAGAATGTAGCGAAACGACCGAAGAATGTAACGAAACGACCGAAGAATGTAGCGAAACGACCGAAGAATGTAGCGAAACGACCGAAAGGAAGTAGCGAAACGGCCAAGCAATGTATCGAAATAGTTGGTAGTGAACTGGCCATGTAGTGAAAAGAAAATGACTTTATAAACCTGCACACATTTTATTTTTATCATAGTCGTATCTCAAATGCGAAAAAAAAACAATGTAGCGAAACGCCCGAAGAATGTAGCGAAACGACTGAAGAAATGTAGCGAACCGACCAAGCAATGTAGCGAAATGGTTGGTAGCGAACTGGCCATGTAGCGAAACGACCAGATACCTAATCATGTAATATTCCAAAAACACGAACACTTTCAGATATGCGGACAAAATTATAATTAATATATGTATATTCAGTATCAGTGTTACTTAGTCTATTCTTCCTACCCACCAACATATACTCAGTTTTACTCTCATTCAACCATTGCGGTCATTTAATACTATGCATGTGTGGCATTGGTGAACAACAGACTATTATGATATCCAAAGCTGGTGTGAACAAGTTGATGACTGATATTGTGAAGAGATGTTCTGAGAACATTCTGCTACAAGATGAAACTGGATACACACCTGCAAGTCTATGTCACAATTATGTTCACCCTGACAAGTCTGAAACTGTAAATAAGTTCACATACTACAAGCGATACTGCAAGGTCAGATACTTGAATCCAACATGATCACCCACTGCAGAAAATTCAGTCCTGATTTTTTCTAAGGCACATGTTGGCAGAGGTACACTGTTTTTCTTTCCCAGAATCTTCCAGCACCATCTTATTGTCTGTATGTTGTGTAGCGATGCTTCCTACAATAAAGTGTCCTGTATCAAGACTATCTATCGTAGATATATGTAAACATTTGTTTGCTTATGGCCATTTACATGCACTTCTACGTCACCCGCAATTTGGTGGGTGCTGATTGTTTATGACATGATATTTCTGACAGACAGCTAGATTTGAGTTTTTGTCGTCTGTAATTTACACTTGATATCTCACTGCTATATCAACATTACATACATACATATACCAAAAGCTTTTTCCCCCTTACACGGGGGTAGCAAAAAAGAAAAAGGCATAGAAATCACTCCCACCCATTTCATTTCCCATATATTCCACTCCCCTCCACCCTCCTCCCTCCCTCCTGGATGACGGGTCATCACTGCATCCTGTCCACTGGACAGGATGCTATATTGTTTTGCTATATTGTTTAACCACAACTGCATGCTGTTGTTTGTAATTTTATTTCTTGTAAAGATCATTTTAGCAATATTATTAATCATACCTTCTGTCTCATATTCTGTCATTAACTGCATGATATGTATATAATTTTATTTCTGTCATTTCCTTTAACCTCGATTGTCAAACCCCTGCCTCTAGAGCAGCGTTTCTCAACCTTTTTACCCTTGCGTAACCTTTAAGATAAATTGCATGTCTCAAGGAACCCCTGCGCAAAAGAAAAAACACATATACCATATCTTTCTCATTTTATTTTCATCGTAATAATAGGTTAGATGGGATGATGTCTATAATACATCATTACAATAACCAAGAATATGTCGTGCGTGTTTAACTATATTACGTATATGAAATTAAATAAAAAATCAAAAGTGCATTAGCTTATCTCACTTGTTCTCGCAGTACCCTTAGACCTTTTGCGGAACCTCAGGGTTCCGGGGAACCCTGGATGAGAAACGCTGCTCTAGAGATTCGTACTTGTCTACGATATTCCATCTCAGTCAAACAGCGTGTCCTGCAATTCACGAATATTATGTACAAAGCTACCTCTTGATGTACCACGACTGTCGCTCACTGAGTGTAACAAATTAACGGGAAAAAAAATACTACCAATCTGTGTTATCCATCCGTTACTCCAACCAGTCATTTTTGGATTTATCAGAATCTGGAGATGCCTAATTTTCCTTTTTCAGAGATATTCCGGTTTATATTGATAGCCAATGACTATGCCGTCTATTCCCTGATCTTGGCTGTTGTCACATATTTTTAGGGCGTCGAAGCTACTCTCAGAAGACATCGCTGTCTGTTTCGCTACTTGTCATTTTTATTGACATGGTTCCCTCGTGACATCATCACCAAAATATGATGCTGCATGCTGTTTTAGAAGGAAAACTTGCAAACGACAAATATTTTCGACAAAAAGTAATTCAAAAATATTTTTGAGACATATCTATTTCAAACACGGTTCTTGTGAAAATAGATAACATTGCGAAAGCAAAATTGCAAAGTAGTACTTGGACATCGTGGATTCGTGGTTACCCTTTAAATCGATCACATTACTAAAATGTTTCGTAGAAGCATAAGAATGGTCGTATCGCTTGGCGAGATGCTGGGTTTTAAGTACCACGGACATGACTCTGCCTATATCCAGCGGCAAACGTGTGGAAAGGCAGCAGATTTTCAGTAGATGTGCTATGGCTGGCCGGGTTCAATCCTCACTTGATATATTTATATTCATCTACCATTCACTTTGTATAGCCGTGTCAATACATAACATGTATTCACATTCAAATGAATGTGAATATACTCATACCTGTCCTCCTCTCGCCGGCAGAAGGGCTCCGCTACTTCAGGAAGTCTGTTTCGTCGGCAGGAGGCAGGATGACTCGCCCCTTATATATATATATATATATATATATCTATATATATATATATATATACATATATATATATTTACATATATATATATACATATATATATATATATATATATATACATATATATATATATATGTATATACATATATATATATATATGTATATATATATATATATATATATTTATTTATGTAAAATTGTATATATATATATACATATATATATATATATATATATATATATGATATTCCTTGTAATGTAGACCCGCATGGAGGCAACAACCTTCTTTGCGTAGCAACAGTGGTGATATCATCGGGGTGCGCGCGCATCAACGTTTCAAGAAACATTGTTTGCGAGTCACTCTACAGTATAGTTAGACCATGTTTGATCCCTCGCAGTTAGATTTGTGTGGCGCCCTGTGAAAATTTCTGTACAGTCTATAATACACCGACATCTGCGAAATGTTTTCCTAAACACAATTGGCATATTCTTCTGTACTGCCTCCTTACTAGGCCATCTAATTGGCTTCAACACACTGGATAGCACAAGTAGGCAAGTTCGCAGTATTCCGGACACAGAAGACAAAGATGTACGGAAACTTTAAGCGATATCTTTATTGTTTATAGCCAATCTCAGTTTTTTCAACAGTACAAGCAAGTGATCTTCATAACATATCTTGTTGACTAAATGTGTGTTACGTTTGAAAATTCCAAGAGCCAGTGAAATAGTGCAATGTTAGGCAAGCCTGTGAAAAATTTCAAGTTGTTGTTGTCTGTTTTTAAAAATGATAACCGAACTTATTTATATCCAGCTTCTTCTTGAACTCTACATTTTCATCTGAGTGAGTAATAATCTTGTCGGAGATGTACATAATCTGTATGAAGGCGGTCATATTGCTGTTTCAACTCCTCAAATTCGGTCCTCATGGCTCTGCCTGATTCATGGTCTGAAATATGGATAATAAGCATTGAGATAAGATGTCATCCAAATTAATCAATTGGTAAAGTTTGTTTAAAGCCAACATACCTAGCTGTAATTCATTTTTTTCTTTGATATTGAAACAGAAAGATGTTGAAATTGAAGCACATTTCGAGGAGGCTGGGGTATGCTTTCCTGAACAAAATATAGATGCTTTGTGATGCGCCAATGCATTTTCATAAAGTTTTGTCCCTTAGTCGGTAAAAAAATTTCCTAGACTATTAAGAATATCAAGTAACCAACATGAGCATATGTTGTTCTAAAAAGTATGCAGAAAAAGCAAGTGTTATTTAATCTAGGTTTGGTAATTTGATGCATGTTTGGCAAAATTAAAGTTCTGTCTCGTAAGTAATGTTTGAGATCAGAGATTAGCAACTACAGGTCTAAGTTTATTTTGTATATTTTCATGTATTTTGTACACGCATGTGCATAAAGTGTGTATATCTGCAGAAACCAGTGATTGCCATTAACATATGATTGAACAATATATCATAGAACTATAAACAAATATGCATACCTTTGTTATGTGTCTGCTCAACTGTAGTTTCTGAACTGTTAGTATCAGAAACACTCAGTATCGACATTCAGTTTCCTTCTGACTGAAGAGTTGCTCTCCTGATTGGCATCCCTCTTACGTAAGTAAGTTTATATATGAACTTGAAATTTTATATTGTTAGTTTTACTATAAATAGTAAATTTGTAGTTTCACCATAGATAAATATTTTTGTATAAAATTTGAAATTACTCTACTTATTATGTATGGGATCATTTTCATATTTCTTCACTACAGCCAAAGTAAACAAATTTATAGCATTTACTCAGCGATACATGTATCTATAAACAGGTATGGGCCTAATGTTACAATATTTGCATTCCTTCATGACATGGGTGCACCCATTTATTGGCGCTACCATAGCGTGAGGTCTACCACACCAAGGTCTAAATATACAGGTCAGACCGTTTACATTCTTCTGCGCAACTTCTGACGTCATTTTGATGAGTCCATTTTCTCTTTGTGATACACTGAAGAAAAATGTGAAACGCCAAGGAAGACAGGAACTATAATGTTTTATATATTATATATATATATATATATATATATATATATATATATATATATATTATATCATATATATTATATATTCATATATATAGACAGGAACTATAATATTTTATATATATTTATATATATATTTTATATAATATTTGTCAGAATATAACTAATTGCGTGGAGCAGTGCGAGCGAAGGCGACGTCATTTTCGAACGACGGACCAGCTTCAACTGACAGCTATAGGACCCGCTAACCCCACTTTGAGCAGCCAGGTGACGTTCACGGGCCCGCTGCGCCAACTCCCTCGAAATTCGGTCGGAAGTGGTTAGACCTTATATTCTTAGATCTTGGTTAGTACTATAGCGTGAGGTCTACCTCCCGTTAGCACTATAGCGTGAGGTTTACCATTTCTAATCATTTATTTTAGCGATTAACACATATTCTGTACATATCTTAGGAATGACTTAGATAGATAATTGGATTTCTAATTACATTCATATTAAAGGAAGAAATGTAGAAATAAACATGTTATATATTTCCAGATGTTTATTCTAGCGATACACAATTCATACATCTTCTAAGAATGACACAAATAGGTTAGGTTAGGTCAGGTCACGTGGACAGGTCACGTTTTTTGTGTATTTGGGCAGGACACATGTTTGATGGACAGGTGAGGGAGAGCGTGACCCGTAGGAAGGCGGGTCACTCACGCAGTAGACCTCAGGCTGCACCTCCCGGGTAGACGGGCGACATATGGCAGTAGGTAGACCTCACGCTAAAGTAGCACCTACTTATTATACAAGGTGGAGAGGGCTTCAGCCTATCTCCTAAAATTGAGAAAAGTATTAATATTGTGTGCAACCAGTTAATAAAACACCAGGGCCTGACGGTTGGCATCCAAGAATCTTAAAGGAAATAAAAAATGAGATTGCTGTTCCATTAGAAACTATTTTCAAGAAATCCATCATATCCGGAGATGTCCCAAGAGAATGGAAGCTAGCTAACGTTACTCCCATATTCAAAAAAGGTGACAAAAAGAAGCCAAATAACTATAGGCCTATAAGTTTGACTTCAATTGTAGGAAAAATAATGGAAAATATCATCAGAGATGCTATCGAACATCATTTAGAAAGTAACCGTTTGATAAATGATATCCAGCATGGTTTCAGACGGAAACGTTCTTGCATGACTAACTTACTCGAATTCTTCAACACAGTTATCTCGAATTATGACAAAAGAAACAATATAGATTTAATATATCTAGACTTTGCAAAAGCTTTTGATACCGTCCCACACGAAAGACTACTTACTAAATTAGCTTTACACGGACTAGTAATTGGTTGAATGGTCGAAAACAGAGAGTTGTTTTAAATGGAAAAACTTCTAGATGGAAAAATGTTACAAGTGGAGTCCCTCAGGGTTCCGTTCTTGGACCACTTCTATTCATAGTGTATATAAATGATATAGACCATGGACTAAAATCTACTGTTTCCAAATTTGTTGATACAAAACTGTGCGGAGTGGCAAATGATCACTCACACTAATTAGATATTCAAGAAGATTTAGATAAATTACAGCAATGGTCTGAAAAGTGGCTAATGAAATTTAACACATTACCTTGCATTTATTATGCAAGGTAATGCACATAGGTAGAAATAACAGTAAGTACGATTACAAGTTATTTAGAAATTCGTTAACAAAAGTGGATAGTGAAAAAGATCTCGGCGTAATTATAAGTAACGACCTCAAATCATCCAAGCAGTGTATTTCAGCCTCTGAGAAAGCAAATAAAGTTCTAGGACTGATTGCGCGATCTTTTGATTTAAAAAATCCATCACTCATTAACAAGCTATATAAATCGTTAGTTCATCCACATTTGGAATATGCTGTTTCCGCATGGTCACCAAATCTCATTAAAGACATTGACAGACTGGAAAAAGTACAACGGCTAGCCACAAAACTGATTCCAAATATCAAAAATAAATCATACGAAAATCGACTAAAACATATGAATCTGTTTTCCCTAGAAGAGCGTAGACTCAGAGGTGACTTGATACAGGTCTTTAAGATTTTAAAGGGAATTGACAACATCAAAAGTGACAAAATTTTCACATTGAATGAGAATCAGACAAGAAACAATGGTCTCAAACTGTCCGGAAATAGATTCAATTTGGAAGTAGGTAGAAACAACTTTGCCAACCGTGTAGTTAATGAATGGAATAAACTTCATGCACAGGTAGTGCAATGTAGTTCAGTTCGAAGCTTTAAGAATCATTTAGATAAACGCCTAAGCAAGATGTTGTAATGATTATATTTTATTTCATATTATTTGTTTTTGTTTTATTGTCATTTGTCTGTCTGACTTTCATTTATTATTAGTTATATGTTAATTTATTATTATTTACCATTTACTTGTTTGTTTATTATTTAATTATACCTTTGCAATTATTTGTGTATTTGTCACTTCATGCAGCTGATTTCCACTTACGAGTAGTAAATTGCTATTCAAATAGTAGGCAGGAGTAATTTAAAGGCAGAAATTCTTTCGAAATAACATTGAACTGGCCCGTCCGCCATTAAATACATAATATATTAAAAATAATTAAATCTTTGAACAGAGTATGCAAATAACATTATACATATATAAATTCAACAATACAATAGTCATTTTCATACAACATATAATATTTGGAACATATTGTGTAATTTAAAAGACATGCATAATAATCCGATACGGAATAATAATTTTATAAACAGTATGATGTGTACACTTAGGGGACACTAGCAGTGGCAGCGTGTTGCTACAATTTACATTATTATAGTTTTTTATTGTTTTATTATTATCATGATTTTTTTTTCGCATCCGACCTAGATATGAACCAAAAGGTCTCCTGTCGGCACGCTCCGCCTTTGTAATCCTTTGTAAATAATAGGAGAATATTATAAATATAAGAGCATTGTCTTGTAGCGATGCTACTTTTGGCGAAGAGAAAGAGGTTATGGTGAGTTCGTCTCCTTTATTGTAAGGTGCGAGTGAACTGGAGTTCTGGAATTCAAGAAAAGACCACCTCGCTTGCGCGGGATCGGGTTTTGTGGGAGGGGAAGAACGTCTGTTAGAAAATGAAAAGATAGTAGTGTATAAAAGAGGGCTATTGCCACCGGGCGAATCGCGAGCAATTAGGGGCTAGATTGTTGTCATGGCATAGGAGGACTTGACCAGGAGCTTGGAGGGAAGCGCCCGACGCCGGAGGTTAGGAGGTTGGGATTACCAACGGGGTTACCAACGGGGTTAGGATCACCAACGAAAGTTGAGAAAATGGTAGGAGGCGTAGTAGTAGAGAAAGGGGGAAAAACGGAAAAATCTTTAGTGGGAGGTAAACTGAAATGAGAAGATGTAGTATAAGAGAAAGTGAGAAAGGAAGCGAATTTTAGTCGAAGAAAAAGGAAGTGTATATGTTTGTGCGTGGGATGCGGCTATGTTCGTGAGAGGTGTGTGTGTGTAATTTACGGTTAGTGAGTAGATTTCACTTCCCGCGTTTAGAGGGCGTTCCTGATTAGCCCCAGGTAAGGCATGAGGATTCCTGTTTTACCCCAGGTCAGGTTTTGAGTAACGATATTATTATTATTATTATTATTATTATCCTTATTACTACCATTACCATTATTATTATTACATTATCACCAGTCAAGCTGGTGAAGGGGTATGTTACTTGTTGGTGCGGTTATACACGTTTTATCGTGTACACCGCACGTGGGACGGGCGCAGCTGACAGATAGTCTGTACGGTGTGGTCTAGGTGTAATATGTTGTATCAGATGTTTGTGTTTGGCGTGCAGTTTTTCTAGGTGTCTTGAGTGAAGTTTGTGTTTGTGTTGGTTGAGTGGACGGATGTTGGAAATTTGGTGTAGAGACTCAGTGGTTCTGAAGTCGCTCCATCGCGAGCCCGTGATGAACTGGACAGCGGCATTCTGAACCTTCTGATGCTCGTAGTTATTGGTGGCACATGTCAGCTGGCTTAGTCCCGGGGACTGGCACAGAATCGGTCTGACGAGGGCTAGGTACAATCGACGTTTGGTTCTCAGTGTTGCAGTTTTGAAGCGTCTGAGCCTACCCAGCACAGCCCTAGCCTTCGCTCCCTGCTTGCGGAAGTGTGGGGTCCAGGTAAGGCCACTATCAAGTGTGCTACCCAGCACACGGGTATGGTCCTTCGCTGGGATGTTTGTGTTGTTTATTTTAAGAGGAGTGTTTGTGATTGTTCTGTTGGTTCGTTTGCAGCGGAAGTGTACAGCATTGCATTTCGACGCGTTGGTCTTAATGCGCCACTGTTGCTCCCACGCGTGTGCCCCGTCTAGGATGTTTTGCATTACGTGTAACGCTCCCTGCAGCGTTTTGTGTCTGCTTATGTGGTTAGTGTCGTCCGCGTACGAGAGAGTTAGAGCCTGGTTGCGAGGATAAGCCGGCTCTGGCAGGTCATTCGTATATAGATTGTACAGAGTGGGGGCAAGGACTGACCCTTGCGGCACTCCAGCCTTCGGCACAAAAGGTTGGGACAGACAGCCCCGCCACTTTATTCTAATTGACCTGTCGTCCAGGTAGTTGCAGAGCAACCTTGTGAACGGCAGGGCAAAGTCGAAGTTGTGGTACAATTTGTACTTCAGGCCCTCGTGCCAGACAGTATCGAATGCCTTCTCCACATCCTTACAAACCAAAATGGCCTTACCAGGGCGACCGTCTGGCGGTCTTTGAACCCATTGAGTGATTATGGATATTACGTCTTCTGCACCGCGCCCCGGCCGAAAACCAAACTGGCAGTCCCTCAGCACATTCTCCGTCTCTAGGTACACGGTCAGGCGACGGCTTAAGACGTGCTCGAACACCTTTCCAAAGTACTCCAGAAGGGAGATGGGCCGATATGAAAGGGGGGCGGAGGCGGGTTTCTGGGGTTTAGGAATGAGGATGGTATGGGAGGCCTTGAATAGTTGTGGGAAGTACCCAGAGGCTAGTGAGCTGTTATATAGTGTCGTCATGTGTGAGATTATGTTGTCTGGCATACGTTTGAGTATGTGTGCATCGATGCCTGAAGGGCCAGGGGATTTTAGTTTTAGTGCCGAGATAACCCCCTTTACCTCCTCCAAAACTATGGGGCAGATAAGGGGATCATCTTCATCTAACTGAGAGAGATCAACAGTCTCGTCGGGAATGAGGTCACTACAGCTGTTCATAAATGAGTTAACACTGTGCAAGGTGCTAAAGCAATGTGGTCCTTGCACAGGATGGGGCTTAAAGACCTCACTCCATGCTGACGCCAGAAGGTCAGCTTGGTGTTGGGGGGAGTGTGCAGAGTGGTTAAGATGGTTGATGACCTTGGGTGGTGGCACAGAGCACTCCTCCAGCTCACGTTTGAGGGTCCTCCAGAACTTGGAAGGGTCCTTCTCACAGGCGCCGGAGAGTGAGGCCATCAGTTGCTCCTCTTCTCGATGTGAACTGATTTTACATGCGGCGGAACCCGGTATATATACTACTCGTGGGCCAGTTACCTGTGGTGCGTAATTAGATAATTACGCTGGATTGGGTCAAGCAAGCTCAATGCTGGCAGAGAGCGTCAGGTCGTCAGTCACGTTTTCTGCCACGTGGCTGTACAGTCTTAATAAAGATTTTATCAACCATTTTATTAACAACGTATCATTTAATATTTTATTTGACCCAACGGGTCATAGGTGGTCTAGTACTGAATAAATATTTCTATGCATGTGTATTAAATATACCACACAGCTGCATTATGCTAGGCCAACAAGACGCTTAAAAATATGAAAACAAACCGCAGACCGACACTTGAAAATAATCATAAAATGCTCCACAGTGTTGTGAACATGTATATTTTGAAAACAAAATATTATTAAGACTTACCAAAAATAAAATGAGCACTGCAAATACGTGCATATTTTATAGCTGTATCCGACCAGTTTTCTCGCTTGATGGCACGTAACCATAGTCGTCTTCTATTGCGCTGAAATGGATGAGATCCTCCTGGAATGCTATAAAACCTGAGATCTGGGTTGTTGTTACTTCTATTCACACATCCCACCGCACAACAATTGGGCATATTTTTTTAACAACACTACAACGAACCCTAAACTAAGACTTTACGTGGATGTCAATAAACAATATTTTGAACCAGCGCTGACCGTTCACGGAGCTGGTGCGTCACATGAAATCGGTCTATACACACACAAGCATGTCGCAAACAAAATTACTGCATGCACAAACATCTACATAAGTTTTTTTCTCTAACTGAAATTAACTTAATTTCTAACTTTCTCTCCTACCGCATCTTTTCATTTCAGTTTACCTACCACTACAAATATGTGGTTAAGTGCTAACACACGGTTTTTCTGTTGGGAGTTTATTACGTAGGTCTACACACAAGTATGGCAGGAAGTGATCTCTCTCAAGCGGATGCTAGGGAGGCCTAGCCTTGGGCATGAGCACGCTCTCCCGATCCCTTTTCTGATACACTGTTGCCAGGCGGAGAAAAGACCAGGCAAAACAATACAGACAACACATCTAGGTGTATACATAAGAATATACAGAAATAAGAGAACAATTACGTATAATGAGGAATATGCATGCAAAATGGTTAAGGGTAACATTATACTAAATACCTTAATGCTATAGCATGTAAAATTGGCATAGACGCATACGCTTATAGCGTACGCCTAATGACGTATATATAACCGGTTATATAATTGTATATAGGGCACTTATATAATATAATAACTACGTAGGCTTACTTATACAAAAAATTTACAATTAATACATGTTGATATTAAGTACTCATGTATAGTAAAGAAGTATTACATATACAATAATTATATACAATAATTAAGTAAATAAAGGAATCACTACATATATTTCCATTTTTCTGAATTCCCCTACGACTTAGCCTCCGACTCCTTTCCTAACTTTGTTGGTTTAGGTCTTGTTGAATAAATATCCCTAAAAGCCCCTCACAGATATTGAGATTAGCCTTCAACTCCAAGTCTCCTGCTCCATACCACCTGAGCCACGGTATCACGCAATAAATATCCCTAAAAAGGGTCCGGTGGCAATAGCCCTCTTTCATACAAACATCCCTTCCCCTCCTACAACTACCGATCCCGCGCGAACGGGTGGTCTTTTCTCGGTAGTCCATAGTCCAGCCCATACTTCATGGCCTGTGGACGCGGCCCTCTTTGCAAGGCCTGAGTTGACGCCTGTGTGTGCGTTCTTCGCCATTCCCTGGCCGAATAGAATCGCAAGGCTCTCCTTCCTACAAGACATCGTGTCTGTTCTTCGCTAGTCCTCGGCAGTGAACATTCTTCGAGTGAGTCAACCTAAAGAATAGCAGAAACTAACGCATAATCTTCCCCTCTCTCATGCCTCATATCTAGATAATTGATTTCCATGTCCTATTCTATACAAAATATTATATGATGTAGATAACATTATGTACACATTAAAGTAGAGTTAGTAATAAAGATTTGTATGTCGATAGTTCAGTTTTCCTCCCCATGATTTTGAGATCATCAAGGCAATTTCACATCGTGTCACAATTTTGGTGATTGATAAGGATTTCTTACAAAGGATTACAAAGGATTACAAAGGCGGAGCATGCCGACAGGAGACCTTTTGATCCATATCTAGGTCGGATGCAAAAAAAAAAAAAAAAAAAAAAAATCATATCAATAATAAAATAATAAATAAAAACTATAATAATGTAAATAACAAATAAAATATATAAATAAATGCATAGGTATAGTTAAAATAATAAACAAACAGGTAAATATTAAATAATAAATTGACATATAACTAATGAATAATGACAAATGAAAATCAGACAGACAAATTATAACAAAACAAAAACAAATAATATAAAATAAATTATAATCATTACAGCATCTTACTTAGGTATTTATCTAAATGATTCTTAAAGCTTCGAACTGAACTACATTGCACTACCTGTGCAGGAAGTTTATTCCATTCATTAACTACACGGTTGGCAAAGTTGTTTCTACCTACTTCCAAATTGAATCTATTTCCGGACAGTTTGAGACCATTGTTTCTTGTCTGATTCTCATTCAATGTGAAAATTTTGTCACTTTTGATGTTGTCAATTCCCTTTAAAATCTTAAAGACCTGTATCAAGTCACCTCTGAGTCTACGCTTTTTTAGGGAAAACAGATTCATGTGCTTTAGTCGATTTTCGTATGATTTATTTTTGATATTTGGAATCAGTTTTGTGGCTCGCCGTTGTACTTTTTCCAGTCTGTTAATGTCTTTAATGAGATTCGGTGACCATACGGAAACATCATATTCCAAATGTGGACGAACTAACGATTTATATAGCTTGTTAATGAGTGATGGACTTTGTGTCTTATCAAATATTGGACATAATAGTGTAATACCGATGGGAGTGACATGATAGTTTTTATGCTCAGATATTTGGTTGACTGCCTCGTGTGGAGAATATTATGACCTCTAACTGATTTTCTCATCCTTTTAATAAGTAAATGCTAACGGTGTAAATCTAATCTATGTGAACGTCCCCCAAGTTAATACTGGAGATACTTTTGTGACGTTACAACGTTCTCAAAGAGGCAAACACTACATACCTGTAATCGGCAGGGGCTCATTGAACCCTGAAAAGTACTGTACAATTATGACACAAAGCACCGTATGTCTTTGCTGAATACTTAATAATTCATCACGAATGTTTGCATTCTAATCGTTTATCACGAATATTTCATATAGATCATAAAATTGTAGCTTACCGTGACCCTGGGGCCACTTGGTGATTTCATTCGTCTCTGTTCTGGTGGTAATCCGACTTCGTGGGTGGCATGGGGAATAGGTATGGGTGGGAGAACGATGGAAAGGTAGGTGTTGAGGGGAGACTGGTATACTCTCGTAGAATGCGTCCCCTCGTTGGTTTTATTTACATTTTGTAACCATTATTAACCATCACCTACCACGCACGTGATCCACACGCATGCGACAGAGCACTCGCATTCAACGAGACTCCCCTCTTGCTGACTTTGCTTTCCCAGAACAAACATCTTACCACAGCAACCTAACGCAGCAGTAATTCAGACAAACAAGATATCGTCACAAAAAGATGCCTAATGACACCAGAGAAACCCATTAAACCCCCTTTATTATACCTATCCCTATTATATTACCCATAAGCTAACATAAATATAACATATCTAACCATACCCACCAACTATACGACTAACCCTCATAAGTAGAACTGACCACAATGCCTAAATGTACAAGACTAACACCTTCACTTACGACATCCCACTAACCCCCTATATTACGCGATGATAATGTAACCAAGTCAGGAGAGCTGGGCAGGTCAAGAGCCTGCCAGCCAGATCTGGTCAGGTCGAGTGCCTGCCAGCCAGACCTTGCCAGGTCGAATGCCTGCCAGACACAGGTGTGCCCGAGGTCAAGGCCCGGCACTTACTGTATTTTGCCCAAAAGGTCCATATATAGTTTATTATATTTCAAACCAGATCTGTTATTATAAATGAATAGATGGAACTCCGGTTTCGGAGTTTATCTTGTCCACATTAACTCTTTACCGGGCACATACAGAAATAGTTGAGTAATCAAAATTTCAACCCTAGACCATGATAGTAGACCTAAATCTAAGGTATTTTTACTTATGAACATTTTTTGAATTTTTGCATATTGAAGTTGCAAATCGCCATCAATGAAGTGATCATATATGATCACTTGCCCGGTAAGGGGTAAAAAACTCCATAATGTTGCAATATTGAAGATGTAAATACATGGGTAATGAACACATAGAATGACAGCAGCAGTTTTATATGAAAAGTACAAAATGTATAAAAAAAATACCATGAGCCTAGGCCACAGGCTCATGGTATGCAAGAAAGCAGTTCCTGGTCTGGTTGATGCACAGGTGAACCTTGCAGACCGTGCACACGAAGTTGGAGCGGATGATGTTGCCCTGCTTACTGCAGTTCTTGCAGGTCTGCCTATTCTCTAGGACTGGGTAATGGAAGAGGGTCTTGTCAAACCTCACAGAAGGAACTGGGGTGTGACTGCGGTGGCCTTTCATGGGCTTTGGCAAGACTGGAGTTTTGCTGCGGCCCTCTTCAGGTGACGAGCTTTCATTTGATGACCTGGGGCGACGGTGAATGTTTGGCTTCCTGCTGCTGGCAAAGCGGAACAGCTCCAGCCGAAAGTTCTTCAGTGGCATTGGTTTTGTCTCCCCAAGAGACTCAACGTCACGCCTGTAATGGTAGGATGACTCAACAAATAAGGGAGCTCGGTGGGTGTAGGTGGGCATGAGTGAGTTAGACATGTCAACCTTCTTCCACGTTGTTGACCTTGTCGCCAACGCACTCTTCTCTTTCTTGCCCTTCTGTTGCTGTTCTTCCTCTTCCTCACAATCTGCATCCCCTTCCTCCTCTTCCTCAATATCCTCCTCATCCACGTCAAGATTTACGTCGAATACTGAGGCAGCCCGACGCTTCTTTGCTGGGGGCTTGGTACTGGTGCTGGGCCCTGGGGTGTTGGGGTCGTGCTGCAGGGGGACATAATTGGGGTCCTCACAATCGTCGTCGTTGAAGAGGTCATCTTCACTGAGGTCCGGGTCAGTCGGAACCAACGCCTTCTGGGTCCTGGTCCTCTTGTAGAAGAGATGGTACAGCAACTGAAATAAAGTGAATGAATTAGAAAAGAATAGGAATTGTTTCCACATGAACACTGAATAATAATAATAATAATAACTAGAAATTGGGCATAGGTTTTCCATAGAAATTAGATTTTGAGCAAAGAATTCAAAGAAAATAACAAAAATATAATTATATTGCTTATATTTCACTATGAACTGGTAAAAATATAATATAATGATCAAATATTGTTTGTAGAATAATGTAGAAACATTCCTCATTGTATTTTGAAGTGTTATAAAAGTTACACATAATTACACATAAATCTTTATATGTTCACCGTTTTTACCTTACCGGGCATATGCTCATATATGATAACTTAAGAATTTTCCTACATTTACCCTTACTGGGCATATGATCAGATATGATCACTCACTTTTTCGGCAATCGATTTGACCTAATTATGCACATCGTACACAAATGTCACCTATATCACATTATAGTGCAACATTTCAACTATATAATACTAAAGTATAATCAACTTACCGACATTATGTTGGAAAGTAGGGGCGAGAAGGTGGAGACAATTGCAGCGTAGAAGTGCACTTGGTGGCGGCCCGGACGAGACTGATATTCAAGTCGCTCTCACCCTCCTACCATTGGCCCGAGGTGATGACGTCATACCCACGCGAGTAGCTTGAAGCTTCCTGATTGGCTTAGGCACCATCTCCCTGTTTCAACCCAAGATCGGGGCGGCCGGGAGCGCCATTTTCCAAGCCAATTTTAATGATTAAATATGATCACTTGCCCGATAAAGGGTTAAGTCCACCTTATGTAACCACAACAATAACCGTGGTTACACATTTCACACGGTAGTGTTCATATGAGATCTGTGATTGGGGATGAATTTTAGGCCACTCCCCATTCACGAGTCACCAACACTTAAAGTCAGCTTCAAATTATGTCTTGAATTCCGTAAAAATGGCTTCAGTCTCGCGCCAGCCTTTGACATCTAGTTGTCGAGGGGCTGGAGGCCAAAATTAAAGATATTATACATATATAGTTAATGGTTTAGGCCAGGGTATGAAAATGCTTCAGATGTTGCACGATACAGATTATCCGTATAGATGGGAATTATTGATGGGCAATACACCAAGACGGAGAAGACACCATGTGGCAAAATTAAAAGATTGATGATGATCAATTGTATATTGGTAATCCAACATTCCTTTAGAGCCAGAAGAACGATACGTTGTCCTATGGCGTCGAGTCCGTTACGTTACATGTTTTATATAATGCGTTCATAGATGTAAACAAAGATGGGAGGCAAATTTTATCCTATATGGAAAAAAGTAGACTTTTACAACTTGATATATCGAGAAGATTATTCCCCTCAACAGATTTTAGAAATGTTTTCAATTTCACTTGACTTCCACAAACGACGCATTCATGAACACTGGTTTCATACAGTTTGGATAAGCTTAATTGCTGTATCTCAATCTTAATCCTTATTCTACAGCTATCAATTCACTGAATCAACTTGAATCGTAACCACAGATTATATTAATTAGTGTAAATGCCAATTGCCTGATGTCTGGATTTGAGCCGTGTTGTATTGGACTATTATGTATGTGAATGCCAATTACATGATTCAAGCTAACTGTAACTCACCCCGTATGTAATTTACGACGTATAGAATATAATATTGGAAGTGTTACAAATTTGAACTTGAGTCATTGTATTGGTTCATTATGTATGATATAATTGTGTTGTGAAATTATGTTGTAAGATGATGGTATTGTTATGAAGAAATGTAAACTACAGATTTACGCTCCCGTTGTACTGTTCCGCGATAGAAAGTAGTGCTAGTGTATGTAATAGAAGGTATTACTGTACAATGACAATATGTTGTATTGGAGCCAATAAAATGCTGTGTATTGTCAAATTGTGAACCAAGGAGGACATGTATGGGTTAAGGTACTGAAATTGTTAGCCTCTGAATACACAGAATAGTGACGTAGACTACCTCCGTAGATATCACATAAAATCGTTCCTTTGATAATTGTCCTTCACGGGGACAAGACGTGTGTTGAGCAGGTAGAAGGGAACCCTTTTGGTGAGCATTGAATGAGAATCTGTTCCCTTGTAATATGTTAAATATGCAGTAGTGAATGACATGTAGAGGTCACATTGTTAATAATTAATTCTGGTTTGTCAGACAATGTTTGAATGAGAATAGTAAGGAACGAATTATGGTGAAGCCATGGGGGCGAAATAATCATGGTATGTTTCATTATGTCAGTGCTAAGTCATGGTGCAAATAATTTGTTAATGTAACAAAGTATCTGGATTGATTTGTTAACATAAATTACAGATACCATAGTCAGTAGGAGCACACCAGGCCCGAGGGTTTCTAATAAACGAGTATGAGTAACATGAAGAATCCTTATTCCTCCTATACCTCAAACCAGAAGACGGGCAATAGGCTGTGACAATTAGTAATGATAGATTATCTACTTTAAAAACGTCTGAGTCAGGAGTTATTTTCGACACCTCGGATGTTATGACTGTTGACACCGACGAGACAGTATACAAGATGGTTTTATTCACTACTCCTCTATATTCACAAAAATTGATATTGCAGTATCCCCTCGGCATACATTATGTCTGCTCCCTTGGTATCAGGAATAAATGTTGAGGCATTTTTCAGAGTATATAAGCTATTATTACAAATTAATAGACACCTGTGGTTACGGCCTCAGTTAATTTAGTGAATTGATAGCTGTAGAACTACGATTAAGATTGAAATACAGCAATTAAGCACATCAAGCTGTATGAAATATATAATCTAGAACGCTTAGATATATGAAAGCATGCATAACAAGTTATACAACTTTACTTTTTCCATTGTTGTAATTAATTGGTTTCAAACTGCGAACGTTAGAGAACTTACTTTGTTGAGTTCTTTAACTAATCGTCGGAACTGAAAGTATTCTTGAGGCTTCGACGTAATTGTAGAAATCCCTTGCCGAGGTTTATTTGTCCTTCTGGTACCAGAGTTGAAGCTTGTCTGACGTTCAGTTAACTAAATTTAGTCTTGTTCGGCTGGGATTCTTACGAGCTCGTAAAACGGCTTCGAAGCCACGGGACAACTGATACTTTAAGTAAGTTCTCAAAGTTCTCGATTTGTTAATCAAATTACAACATAGGCTTAAAAAGTAATAAAGAGGGAGGGGAGTTTAATAATATATTGATTAGAATTACGATAGTATGGTACAAAGTTACAGGAAAGGTTCCCGATTCGAAAATTAAACAAGCTTTCGGGAAATTGCCGTAGCTCGAGTAAACAATACAATTCCCGTAACAACAATTACCACAGCCTCCCCGACAACAACAAAAAAGTGTTTAAGAAATATAACACTTTCGAACAAAATTTATAACAAGATTTTGTTTGCTAGAGACCTTACTAGGTCTCTAGAGGCCAGTGCAGTCTTACGAGTTGGCCTCACAGAGATAGGTTCCAGAGAGACACAATCGTCTTGCAAAGAGTTAACCTCCGAGTCTGAGACCTCTTCAAAGGGTTCAGACTTTCTAGCCTGTACATTAGGATCCCCAGGGTATTCATCCTCAAGACTGGAACTCAACTCATCATGGAGCTCTAGAGGGATTAAAAGTTTAATGTTCACTTTAATAGAGTTTCCATGAGGCTTAACGACAGAGACTATACGTATCACCTTGTCTTGGTCAGGAAAAGTTTCCACAATGCGAACTAAGGGCCAGAAGGGTCTGGTCTTGAAGGGGAGTTTCAAAAAGGCAATATCTCCCTTTTCCCAGCTTCTAGAACTGTGATATGCAGCTCTATCCCTTTCCCTTAAGTTGACCAAGTACTCTGTCAACCATCGTTTCTTGAACTCTTCATAGAAATAATCCCTACAGTCCATAACCAAGTTGAGAAGAGAAGGGTAGTCTTCTCCGAATTCCCATTCATGGACTTGTTCCAAGTCTCCAAACATCAAGGATGGAATGGTCCTTCCAATAAGGAAATGATTTGGGGTAATAACGTCTACCTCATTTTCACAAGAACGATAAGTTAGTGGTCTATTGTTTAAAAAATATTGAACATCGGACAAAAGAGTGGTAATCTCTGCCAGGGAAGGAACAGACCTACCCAATACCTTATACAAACATTGTTTCACTGTCTGTATTAACCTTTCCCAAGTGGCACCATACCAAGCAGCATAAACAGGAATGGTTCTATGCTGAACAGGGGAAGTTTTAAATTTCTCTTCAAATTCAGAAGAAGACAAAAGTTGTTCAATAACATTTCCCGCTTGTACAAAAGATTTAGCGTTGTCAGAATAAACAGCAGAAGGAATTCCATACCTGTTAGCAAACCTAACAAAAGCCAAAATGAACTCAGGAGTGGACATAGTATCCACAACTTCTAAATGAACTGCTCTAGTATTGAAACATGTGAAGATAAGAATGTATGCCTTAACCTTCTCTCCAATTCTGTCTCTAACCCATAAATGCCCTGTGTAGTCTACACCAGTATGGGCAAAGGGCACACTTAGATTCACCCTAGAGGCAGGTAAAGAGGAAGGAGAAGGATAATTAACTGCACGGGAATTGTATTTCCTACAAACTATACAATCCTTCAAAATGCTTAAAACAGCTTGTCTGGCCTTAAGTATCCAGAATCCGTGCATACGAAGGAAATTAAGTGTGGCCTGTAGTCCAATGTGCATAACTTGACAATGAGCAAAGAAAATTAGGATCTTAGTTAAATGATGAGATTTGGACAAGAGAAGGGGATTGACAACCTCATATTTGAGGTTAATGTTCTTGTCAATTCTGCCCTTGGACCTAATCAAACCATTCTTGTCCAAGAACAAGTTCATTTGACTTACCAAAGGAGGTACGTCATAAGTGTTGGAATTCTGCAAATAAGCCAATTCAGCAGGAAAGGAATCCCTTTGCATAATACTCATCAAATAATTAGATGCTGCCTTAACGGGGTCAGCATTAGACTTCTTCAACAGAAAGACAGCCTTAAAAATCAAAGAAGTGTGATGAAGAAGTTTACTATAGGAAGAAAACTTAGAGACATCTATTAGAGGAGGAGTGTCAACTTGTACAACAGCAGCATTGACAATGTCTCCCTTGAAACAGGAGGGAATACATCCCAAGTGACCCTTTGGCCAAGTATGTGGAGGCAACAACAACTATTCAGGTCCATAAACCCACCAATTGAATTTTTCCTTGAACACCTTAGCACTACAAGGTTTAGTTAAGAAATTAGCCATATTATAACTACAAAGTAATGTCGTAACACATTTGTAAGTTTCAACAAAAACCCACAGAAAGACATTAAAATTGTTTTTAGTTTTCCCAATAATTTGTCTAGGAAAGTAGTTAATGTACACCAAAGACCTAGAGAAGAAATACATCAAGGTGTGTATAAACTTCCATGCTCGGATTGTAATGATGTATATCGGGGACAAACAGGTAGAGATTTGCATACCAGGATGCAAGAACACAGAAATTCAGTCAAATATGCACACCAAAATTCCGCTTTCTTCCAACACGTAGACAAGGAAGGCCACCGTATAGATTGGAATGAAGCAAAAATTATATTCAATTCAAAGTGCAGTTTTAAACGGAAAATAATAGAAGCATCCTTGATTAACAAATTTCCAAATTTCTATATTTCTCATGGACAATGGTCACCTGACTGCATTACCACCTGGGCAGTCAACAAATTACTACCATCTCTGGTGAAGGCGGGTGACCTGCCCCGCAAAGCATTAGACGCTACCTGAGTCCTATCCATGTTCCTTCTTTTACTGTTTATAAGACATGCCTTTTGCTCCTCTACTCTGTATTCCACTGAAGAGGATCACAGTCCGTGATCGAAATATATGGAATCTATTTATTTAATTTCTTCTTATCTAACACAGTGGGTTTTTGTTGATAGCCATATTATGTTCAGAAGGAACATAAGTAAAAGAAATGGGTGTGAACTTGGCCTTGAAAATTTCTTAGGAACCTTGTTGGTCAGGATCAAAGAAAGGGCAACTTGACTATCAACAAAAAGAACCACTGATTCAACCAGTGGGGCAGACACCAGTCCTTCCTCAAAAATAGTGTTGAGGCATTTCAAAGATAGAAAAGTTGCCATAAGCTCCAAAGACGGTAAAGTTCTCTGTTTAATAGGAGCCACCTTGACCTTGGCAAATAGAAGAGAGGTATTAGACTCCTTTAATTCTCTTCCTTCTTGCCCTACATATATGGCACATCCATAGGCTTCCTTGGAAGCATCAGCAAATACAAACAATTTAATGGGAAATTCTGTACAAAAGGTTTTCCTTTTAAAGGATAGGTTATTAACCTCCCTAAAATTTTCACATAACTTGTTCCATCTAACAAGTAACTCTCTATCTAATTTCCAATCCCAATCCACCATCTTTTGGCATATCTCTCTAATAAGGATTTTTCCATGCAAGAGCACAGGAGAGAAAAACCTTAAAGGATCAAATACAGAAGACAAGGAAGACAAAACTTGTCTTTTGGTCGAGGCATTCTTGTCAAGGGAAACATCCTTGATTCTCAAAGTATCATGATCCTTATTATAAATATAACCCAAGACTTTAACCTCCTCTTTATTGCAAACTACTTCTTGATCAAGAACAGAAAGAACAGAAGTCAAATTACATGTCCACTCCCTGAGAGGTAAACCTCCATTGAGCATGATCTCATTAATCTTCTCGACCATTGCAGGGAGAGAACAAAGCTCATTGGTAGTGTAGACCAAATTGTCTACATAAAATTTATCTTTGATTAAGGAGGCAGTTAGAGAGTCAGGCTGCAAAGAAAGATAGTGTTGAATAATGAAATTTAGAATGAAAGGAGAGCAAGTGAAGCAAAAATGATAGTATTATACCTGAAGGGTATATACTGGTCGTTAATCCTCCTGAAGAAACAGAACCTGTTACGATCAGCCTCATCCTTCAAACGGATCTGCAAGAGGGCTTTCATAACATCAACCAAAATGACATGATTATTGGTCCTGAAATACAACAAGAGAGAGAGAAGGTTGTTCATCAAGTCAACTCCCGGGAATGCAGCTTCATTTAAGGAAGAAGCTTTTCCTACTTTGAGAGAACAATTGAAAAATGGCCTTATTCTTGAAGTGGGAAGATCATCATCCTTCAACACATGTCTATGGGGTATAAAGATTTGTCCAGGGACTCTTTTAGTTACTGGCTCAATAATACCCAAGGCCTCTTGCTGGTCAAACACAGCTTCATAATCCTCTCTAAGCCCCTTTTGCTCAAGTTTGTCATAAATCCTTTGAGCTACAGCTAGAGATATCTTAAGGTTAGAGGGAACAAGATCCAGTAAATCCTTTTTCCACGTGATCTTCACATAGTAATGTCCATTCTTGAAGGAAACGGACTGTTTAAATTCATCAATGTGTAAATTATTAATATCTGGGGTCTGTTCCTCTTTAATACCAATGGACTCTAAAGAATAGAAATTGTCAACATTAGAATTAATAAAAACTTCCTGCAAAGGATCAAATTGAGAACTTACAGGTTCTAAACAGAAGTTGACAAGAAACTTTTCTTTGCCTAACCTTTTGGGAGGAAAATATTTAACAGTCTTATAAGACTGAGTAAGGGAAGTTCTTTTCTCAGTTTTCTTTAGAGAAACTCCATTGGTCTTGAAAGAAGAATTATAGAAAACAAGTGAATCTCCATGATATTCCTCTAAGCAATTAAAAGAATCCACTCCAAGGTCAGAGTCTGGCTTTATCCTCAAAGGCCTCTCCTTGCATTTGAAACTATTAACATCTTGGATTTCATTAGAGGGCATTTCAGGAATCCCCCTTATCATTCTCTTTAAGTAGAAAGGCTTCTCACTAGGAGGGATATATTGAGTCCCAGTCCCGTATGGAATGTAGCCATCAGCAATGACGGGCTACCATACAAGGGGGGCACTTTCAGTTGAAAAGTTTGAGAAGTTTTGAAGAATATCATTACCAATGATCCCTAAAACGTTCAGTTGGTCTCCCTTCACTTTTGGAAAACTTGGCGAGACAAAAAATTGGTGATTATTCATACTAAGTAGCACAGAAGATAAGGAAGGAATTTGTAAGGACAAGTTGAATCTTTCAATGGCAAAGAACAAACTAAACAAATTCATCCCTGAAGGGAGTTTTAAGTTAGCAGTGTAGTTAAAACCTCTTTTATTCATTAGAGGTAAACCAAAGGAAGAAACTAACTTGTCCATAGGAGGACTTAAACAAGGTCCAACTTTGTCCTCTACAAATTCCTTATTAATGATAGAAAACTGGGCTCCAGTGTCCAACAAAAAGAGACATTGGGCAGTTCTTTTTCCTCTGCTAATAGGAAGGGAGACCAAAGGAACAATGGAATCTGTTGAATTATGAAAATTAAACACTTTCCCTTCAGAAAGTGGTGTCTTATAAGCCATAGGACACATAGCTCCATGGTGCTCGGGTTTGTTGCAAACAAAACATTTGTAAGGCAGAGCAGCCCTTAACCCAGGGCATTCCAAAGAACCATGTCCATGATTTAGGCATCTATTGCACAGTCCTAACTGAGATGCTCTAGCTTTCCTGTGCTTAAGGGATTTATATGAAGTACACTTCGAACTAGCATGGTCGGAAGCGGGGCAAAATTTGTTTCTACTAATAAACTTCTTAATGGGATTAGAATTGACCTTAAAGGAGCCATCAACTCCCTTACTGGAATCAACTGGTTTTTTCAAGGAAATTTCCTTGAAAGCAAGGGAGCTAGTAGTAAGACTTCGTTTAGGGTTGACACCAAGATCATCTGATCCCATTTTAAGTCTAACCAAAACTGACTGGTAAACTTCCTTGAGTTGATTAAAATTGGGGTAATTAGAATTAATCACCCGAGACAATTCAATTAGAAAAAAATTAGGCAATTTAATTAAGATTAATTTACTTATCAAGAGGAGGCCCTCGCTTCCTGGCTTAGTGAAATCTACCCCAATTCCCTTAAGGTCTTGTAGCTTGAAATCTACAGACCTAATGTAACTTTCAAGGTCTCTCAAGAGTGAGACCTCCGGTGCATTAATAATGGAAATCAACACCTTATCAAGAATTTCTTCCATGTTGAAATACAACTCATCAAGAAGGAAATCAGAGTCAAAACTTGAATCATTCATTGGTAAGTTCTCTACTAAATGGAAAGCCTCCCCTCTGAGGTATCCCTTCAAATAAATTAACTTCTGACTATTAGTCAGATTGGGGATACCAGCTAAGGCATTCAGAAAACCCTTTTTAAAATTTTAAATAAGCAAAAGGATTGCTGGAATTGTTCTCAAAATGTTGAAGAACAATAGGAGGAAGAGGAAGTTTTACAGAATTATCAGTGGACTTGTTTAGTTTTTCACCTATTTGAGATTTAAAAACTCCCCTTAACTCTTGTCTCCGTTCCTTATAAGGAGACAATTCGAGAAGAACGGACAGGCGGTAAGCTCTGGATTTCTCCATATCCTCGTCCTTTTCTTCTTCGGGGAGCAATTCATTAATTTCCTCGTCCAAATCTTGTATTTTTGAGAGGAAATTCTCAATCTGAATTAACATATCGTCAAGGACGGAAATAGATAAAGAATCAGATTTAGCATTAAGAGCTTTAAAGTCCTTAGAGATAAGCCCCTTTTTATCAGCTCTCTGTCTTCGGAGTTTTTGCAAAACTTCCGAATCGGACAATGTCTTATCGTGGCTAGCCATAACGACGCCAACCCAAACAATTCGTCACAAATACACGAGCAAAATAGTCGTGCCGAAAACCGTCTTATGGACTAAGCACAACGAAGATAGAAATTAAGTAAAAATCATTTTGATTTAAATACTAGCTTAAATTGGATAAAGGCAACAGATCAAAAGAAACCACGACAAAATAACAATAGAGGCCACCAAGAATAGAGAACTATTCGGAAATTTCCGAATGTTCACGAGAAAAACAAGGTACCAAAGCCGGTAAATTTCCCGAAATTTAACAAGGTCCTCAAACGAGGAAATTAATAAAACCGAACAATCTCTGTATAAAGAACAGGAAACCGGACTTCGTACCCACACACTATCGTAACCTTAATAAAAAAAAAACGCTTATATAGCGGCTTACGACATAAAGGGGTAATAAGTTAAAGTCGAAATCGACTACTAAAGTTAGATTTAAATATTTACGTAAATTCTCAAATTCCAAGTTGAAAAACTAAATCCGAGAATTCTGATTAGTTAGAGAAGACTTTTAGTATGTTGTAATTAATTGATTTCAAACTGCGAACGTTAGAGAACTTACCTGGTTGAGTTCTCTAACTAATCGTCGGAACTGAAAGTATTCTTGAGGCTTCGATGTAATTGTAGAAATCCCTTGCCGAGGTTTATTTGTCCTTCTGGTACCAGAGTTGAAGCTTGTCTGACGTTCAGTTAACTAAACTTAGTCTCGTTCGGCTGGGATTCTTACGAGCTCGTAAAACGGCTTCGAAGCCACGGGACAACTGATACTTTAATTAAGTTCTCAAAGTTCCCGATTTGTTAATCAAATTACAACATAGGCTTATAAAATAATAAAGAGGGAGGGGAGTTTAATAATATATTAATTAAAATTACGATAGTGTGGTACGAAGTTACAGGAAAGGTTCCCGATTCGAAAATTAAACAAGCTTTCGGGAAATTGCCGTAGCTCAAGTAAACAATGCAATTCCCGTAACAACAATTACCACAGCATATAGATAGAGTGGCATATCATTTTTGTTTATATATAAGAAAACATTATATAAAATATTATGTAAGAGACTCGACGCCATAAGACTAAGTACAGTTTACTATCCTCTAAAGGAACGTAGAGTTACCGATATATCATTTTCATTATTAATATTTTTATTTACCACCTGGTGACTTCTCCGTCTTGAGTATTACTGGTGTATTACTCATCTCTAATTCCCATGTATGGGGATTATCTATTATATGTATCGTGCAACATTTTCACTTCATTTAAGATGATGTTTTACCTCCCATAGACCTTTGGCAACGAGAGGTCAAAGGTCACTAGGCGTTCTGCGCGACGTCGGACCCCTTTTACGCAGTCCGAGACATGATTTGAAACTCAGCAGAAGTGTTAGTGATTCGTGATTGGGAAGTGATATGAAATTTACCCCCAACCACAGACCTCATATAAACCCAATAGTGTGAAGTGTAGCAAAAAATGTAACGGAGTGTGTGCTAAACCAAAGGGGACGCGTTCCATTATGAGAAAACCAGTGTAACAGGGTTGCTACATAAGAGGGGGGACTTAATGCGGGCGAGAAATACCTTGCTTGTGATTTCTTCGTTTTATTAAGAATATGATGTGGCCATTACAGGTTGGGATAAGGTTTCCCACCTAGGCTGGCCTTCTGTCAGGTCCTTGACCTGGACAGACCCATACCGGGTACGTGACCTCGGCAGTCCTATACCGGGTACGGGATCTCGGCAGTCCTGCCAGGTCGGTGACCTGATCAGTCCTCTCTCTCGGCGGCACAGCCGTCGTAATAAAGGGGGTTGGTGGGTTGCCGTATGTGAGATGTGTTAGTTATCAAATATAGGGGTTAGTTGTATGGCTGGTGGGTATGGATAGATATGGTTTATATACATAACGTTATGGTAATGTAATTGGGGTAGGTATAATAGAAAGGGTTCAATGGGTCTGTCTAGTGACATTAGGCATCTTGTGTTGTGACATTGTGGGGGCGTCGTTGTTTGTCTTACGTAGGTGTTTTGCGATGGGGAAACATGTGAAGTCTGCAAGATTAGAGGTCTTGCCAAAGACGAGTACCATGTTGCATGTGTGTGGATCACGTACGTGGTTGGTGATGGTTAGTGACGGTTACAACCAGCCTCCCCTCAATACATACCTTCATCCTTCCTCCCATTCCCATTATATCCCCCATGCCACGCCCGAAGTCGACGTACACACCACCACCACCAGAACAAAGAAGAAAAAATCACCAAGTGGCTCCAGGGCCACGATAAGTTATAATATGATGTTCTAATGGAATGTCCTAATAAAACAGAAAGAGTTAAATGATTACATATTCACAAAGATACATGACGCTTTGTGATGCCATTGTACATTTCAGGGTTTGATGAGTCCCTGCCAATCACAGGTATGTAGTTTTATGCTTCCAATGTGAACGGGGTTTTCACAAGAGTATCCCAGAAGCCAGAATTAACTCGGTGGGACGGTCACCTAAATTAAACTTACACTGTCAGCATTACATATTAACAGAGGTGGGCGTTCCGAACAAATGTTCGCGAACCTTTATCCGCGGATTTGTTCGGACCGGCAAAATCCCGGATTTGGGTTCGGAGGTTCGGATTCGGACCGACGTCAAAAAAGATTCGGACCGACGTCAAAAAAGATTCAGACTTCCGGGTTCGGAACGTCTTTTTTTCGCGAATCCGAACCTCCGTATCCCGAGAAAAATTCGAAAAAACGAAGACGACCAGACATTGGTTTTCAACTTTTCCGCGGCATACAGATGTGGTGACGCCTATGTTTCTGTAACAACTAGAGACGCCTTTGACCATTAGTATTGTGTTTTACTTTATCGCTTCTCTCTACTTCTATTTCAGTATGGGCGTGTAAGTGTGTGTGTGTGTGTGTGTGTGTCTCAAATGACCACTGCTCGAAATATGCTCGATATGCAAGCCTGTGTGACTGTGTGTAGTAATGCGAAACAAAGACTAGTAGTACTGCCTGGACTGCCCTTCTTTGAACTTGGAAATATACTCGTGATGTTTAACTCGTTGCTTTATCTGTACCACACAGACTCGTCATGTTGTGACCGCAGCTGGCTGCCAGCCAATCAGAACGCTTGTTAGTGACGCGCAGCCACCGCGCATGCGCCGGTGACTGCAGCAGCCAATCAGAGCGCTTGTTTAGTGTTTACAAATCTGCACAGTCTGCAGACTTTCTTGTCACCACGTCCCGTAAGTTACGATTTAGTTAAACAGTGCTACAATAGTCAGACATTCTTCAACCGTTGCACTGACAACACTCTGGAGAGGACACCCAAGGAGGCTAGACTACTCTACTCACATCACACTCACCGCTGACAATGGATAAGTACGTGACATCCACACCGAGGTCGAGAAACCCAAGTGCTCATTCTGACACACCAAGGTTCACGAACCCAAGCGACCTCGCTGAGAGTGAATCTGACGCCAGCGATATGCAACTGCCAGAGTTTTCGAGTCCGGAGCTGATGCCTGGCACAAGTCGAGCCGAGGACATGGACATTGCCGACACCGAGGCCGAGCAAGCCGAGGGAGGTCACGGTTCCAGGAGGGAAAGGGACCTCTACAGAGACTGGGACATTCTCAAGCCCTTCTTCAAGTGTGGTGTCGGCAGGGACGCCGGGTTTGCCCTCTGCGCCAAGAAAAATTGCACTGCGAGGCTGAAGCTTCAGAATGACACCAACAGCAACTTAAAGAAGCATTATGCCACCAAGCACCCTTTAGATAGCCCTGCCTTAAAAGCAGCCTTAGATGGCAGCAGCAAACGTGGCCGCTCTGCTTCTGGTGGTGGTCGGGATGCCAAAAGCCTCAGGCAGGGCTGTATTGAGGAGGCTATGGCTGAGAGGTTTGACCAGCAGAAGGCCCTTGACCTGTTTTATGAGGTAAGTTTTACTTTAAAAAGTTCTACTGTTTTAGTATGAAAATAATTTGATAAATTAATTAACTTCAATAAATAAAAATAATTTATAACAAAAATCTAACTTCAAATACTCACACATCTTTTTTATGTTTCAGTGGATTATCCGCGACATGCTGCCCACCATAACAACAGAGTCAGAGGCGCTAAGGGCCTTCCTCAACTACCTGAACCCTCAGTTCAAGCTGCCGTCCAGGAAAAAGCTTGGCGACGACATCAAGCATATGAGCGCCAGGGCCAAAAATGAGCTCACCCAGATCATGTCCAAGCAGGACTACCTGGCCACCACTGCCGACAGCTGGTCGAGCCACAACCGGGCCTTCATAGGCTCCACAGTCTCGTGGTTGGACAAGGCCACCCTGGAGAGGACGACTGCAGTCCTGGGCATGAAGGAGGTGAAGGAGAGCCAGACAGCCGAGTACTTGGCGAGGTCCTTGAGCAAGCTGCATGAGGACTTCAGCATCAGCAGCAAGATTCTCTGCACGACCACAGACAATGGCACAAACTATGTAAGTGCATTTGTCAACTTTGCACAAGAGGACGTCGTCATACAACCTGGCGAGGACAAGCCTGACGAAGAGCTGGCTGACGAGCCTCAGGTCATATCTATGGAGCAGGCTCTGGACCAGGCTGACGAAGCCGAGGTTAGCCTGCCTAAACACCAGAGGTGTGGTGCACACACTCTGAACCTCCTGGCGTCTGAGGATGTTTCCAAAGTGAGTATAATAATTTTATTTTTTTAAATTTGATAAATTGATAATTTATAAAAATTAAATAATTTATTGTTCTTTTGGTGAAAACTAAAAATATGTAAATTATTATTTATTATTTTTTAATTTGTGAATTGTAATAAAATATCAAATAATAAATATTTTTTTCAGGTCCCACAATGGAACCATGGTGGCAGGAATATCTTCAGAAGGTCTGCTGCCAAGGCACAGTCTTTGTGGAATGCCCAGGGCCGCCGAACTGTCGCAGCCAACGAGATAAAGGATGCTATCGGCAAAAAACTTAAAGTCCCTGGCGCGACGAGGTGGAACTCCAGCTATGACAGCTATAAGATGCTTTCTGGCCTGCTACAGGACCTGGACACCCGTAAAAAGATCAATGATCTCTGTACCAGCATGCGCCCCAACCCGATCCCCGCCTTAAGCACATGAATCTGTTTTCCCTAAAAAAGCGTAGACTCAGAGGTGACTTGATACAGGTCTTTAAGATTTTAAAGGGAATTGACAACATCAAAAGTGACCAAATTTTCACATTGAATGAGAATCAGACAAGAAACAATGGTCTCAAACTGTCCGGAAATAGATTCAATTTGGAAGTAGGTAGAAACAACTTTGCCAACCGTGTAGTTAATGAATGGAATAAACTTCCTGCACAGGTAGTGCAATGTAGTTCAGTTCGAAGCTTTAAGAATCATTTAGATAAATACCTAAGTAAGATGCTGTAATTATTATAATTTGTTATATTATTTGTTTTTGTTTTGTTATAATTTGTCTGTCTGATTTTCATTTATTATTAGTTATATGTCAATTTATTATCATTTACTATTTACCTGTTTGTTTGTTATTCAACTATACCAATGCATTTATTTATGTATTTTAATTGTTATTTACATTGTTATAGTTTTAATTTATTATTAATATGTTTTTTTTTTTTTTTTTTTTTTTTTTTTTTTTTTTTTTTTTTGCATCCGACCTAGATATGGATCAAAAGGTCTCCTGTCGGCATGCTTTGCCTTTGTAATCCTTTGTAAAAGTACAACGAGGTCATCGCCGAGTACGTCAAAGTTATGGCCCCAGTTGCCAATGCTTTGGACAAAATGCAGTCAGACCAGCATGCCTACATGGGGAACTTCCTTCCCAACTTGATGGTGCTCCAGAGGGACTTGAACCTGCTTAGGGACGACAACAGCATCAAGCATGCCAAGCCCCTCGTCACCTACCTCCTGGGGACACAGGAGCACCATGGCAGAGACAAAAAGGGCTTCACTGAAAGGTAGATATTTTTAATATTTTAATATAATATAATAATAATAATAATATAATATAATTATATAAATAATAAAATAATATAATATTTTATAGTAATTGAAATGAAAAAAATAATAATCATTAATCAATAATTAAATTAACTCATATCTTAATTTTTTCAGGTTTCAACACATGTTTGAGGACTAGGAGAAGCTCCTTGCGACTGCCTTCCACCCCGGGTTCCGTCTAAAGATGGTCAAGTACATATGCAGGACAAATCCTGACTTGTACAACCTGGTGAGGGACAAGATGGTGTCGGACCTTGTGGCCCAAATCAGGTCCAAGGAGGGGGATGTGGCCTCCGCCTCCAGCCAGCCCACCTCCAGGCCACAGTCTGTGGACAGCCACACCAGCGAGCACGACGAGTTTGCCTTCCTTCTTGAGGACGAGGAGGAGCCTGTGGTGGTGGCCAACCTGGAGAAGGAGGTCGGCAAGGAAGTAGACACTTGGGGCGCCATTCTCGGCACAAGCATCATGAAGATCTCCCCGGCAAACTTCCCCAAGGAGCACAGGCAGCACTGGGTGAACTGTTTCATTAAGTATAACACTCCCCTGCCCTCGTCTGCCTCAGCTGAACGACTCTTCAGCTTCGGCTCGGACATTTTGAGGCCAAAGCGAGCCTCACTGACCAATCTGAACTTTGAGAACCTGACCTTCATGAAGGGAAACTTGAAGTTGGTTAAGAGGGAGAAAGAGAGGGCCGACAAGTTAGAGTGAATCTGTGAAGAGTGAAGAGTCAAGACTGAAGTGTTGTGATTTTTTTTTTTTTTTTATGTTTTTACTGTTTTGTTTTGTGAAATTTTGTTTTTACTTTTTACTGTCTTGTATTAATAATTTGTTTTTCTAGTAATAATTTGTTTAATAAATAATGTAGATATCTTAAAAAACACTTTTTTTAATCGGAAAGCTTTAAATTTAGATTCGGAGATTCGGAATGAGTAAAATTTAGGTTTGGAAATGTTCGGAAGGTATCGGAATTAAGGTTCGCTTTGCTATTTTTTAAAGATTCGGAGGTTCGCGGACAAATGTTCGGAATAAATGTTCGCACCGAAATTTTGAAAATCGGGTTCGCTATTCGGAGGTTCGGAACCCAAAACCGGCGAAGATTCGGGTTCGGATTCGGAACCCAAAAAAAGGTTCGCGCGCCCACCTCTGCCTATTAAAAGAGATGGGAAGTTTGTCGGAGGTCATAATATTCTCCACACTTGCCACCTGGTAATCGTAATTCACAAACATTTTAATTACAGGACTGACGATAGCACCCTTTTTAATTATTGTTTTATAGAAAAAACATATTTCCAAAGAATTATGAATTAGTTATTAGAATGGTTCCCCCTCGCCACTCGGCATTTGTCAAAGAATTCCCCCATTCAATCCAATTTCATGGTGAGTGGAGCATGCAATTAACATGAAAATAATTTATGATTTCGGTTGTGGTAACATATGAGCATAAGAATGAAGGAGACTGCAAGAGACCATGAGACTTACACTAGGCAGTTCCATGTCTATTACCACCTGTCATCCCCATCCATAAAGTTGTCTAACCGTTTCTTAAAACAACTGATAGTTTCAGCGCTCAATTCGTTGACCACCCTATAAGTAAAATAATTCTTGCCTATTTACCTTCTTAAATCTAAATTTGACCAGTTTAAATCTATTACTGCGAGTCCTCCCCTGTTGTCTTAATATGATGACCTTGTTTGCGTTACCCTTATTAATGCCTTTGATCCACTTAGATACCTCTATTAGATCACCCCGCACTCTGCGTCTTTCCAGAGAGTGTAAGTTAAGGTGCCAAAGCCTCTCTTCTTAAGGTAAATTTCTGAGCCCATGTATCATTTTGGTCATTCTCCTTTGTACTGTTTCTAGTGAAATGATGTCCATTCTATAAGACGGAGACCAAAAATGTACCGCATAGTCAAGAATGGGTCTAACTAACGCCTGATAGAGTTTGAAAATTACCACTGCACTTCTATTCGTAACCGTTCTAGCAATGAAACCTAATGCTCTGTTTGCTATATTCCTGACACTAATGTAGTGTTTCCTGCATTGAAGATCAGGACTCACTAGAACTCCCAAGTCTCTCTCGCACTCAGTTTTCTCTAAAAACGTGTTATCTAAGCTATATCTGTTTTCGGGGTTGTGCAGCCCTACGTTTAACACGCTGCACTTTGAGATATTGAAGTTCATTTGCCATTTCACCGACCATGTGAACAATTTGTATCTCCTGCAGAATCTTGGCGTCGTCTCCTGACCCAATTAGGCGTCTTATTTTAGTGTCGTCCGCAAACTTACTAATATCACTATTAATCCCATTGTCCAAGTCTTATATGTACATAATGAACAATAAGGGACCCAAAACCGAGACCTGGGGGAGGGGTTTTACTAGAAACACTCCCCCACCTGGATTTTAAACCAATTAAGGTGACCCGCTATTTTCTGTCACTGATCCAAGCTCGTATCCATTCTAACACTTTTCTTCCTATGCTATGGGTTTTGATTTTATTTAGTAGTCTCTGGTGGGGCACCTTATCGAACGCTTTGCTAAAGTCAAGGTAAATAATATCGTAATTATCATTGTTATCTGACGCCTTATACACTTTAGTGTAAAAGGATAGACGGTAAGTCACACATGACTTACCCTTGGAGAAACTATGCTGTGCTCTCTGAGTCTATTAATTGTATTGGTTTATCCGACTCATACGCATAATTCGTTTCATGGTACAGTTAAGCTGATATAACAAATGTAAACATACAGACATATCTTAATCCTTATTCTACAGCTATCAATTCACTAACTCAACTGGAGTCGTAATCACAAATGTCTATATAAATTAGTAATGATAGATCATCTACTTTATAAACGTCTGCGCTAGGAGTTATTATCGGCTGAAAGAAACCTGCACAGCGAAGCTATAGCGATAATTCCATACCACACTCCTGGTCATATGGCCACTTCCCGAAGGTTGAGTGTGGTTGGAATTTTCCGCCAGAATCATCAGAAATTTAAAATTCCCGGCTCTGTGCAGGCATGCGCATTGTCGACCCCACCTCCCCCTCCCTACCCCTCCCTTCTTAGCCGGCTCGCCTAAGTCGTCACTTCTAAGCGCGGAAACGGACTGAGCGGTCTATCTGCTGCCGGCCTTTGGTTTTTTGCCGGTGAGTCTGTTTCCTGCTTGTTAATCAACTGATAGTTTCAGCGCTTTCTGCATGGTTGCCGGTTTGTCCCATTCTTCGACCACCCTATTAGTGAACCAGTTGTTGCCTTCTTAAATCTATTTGGTCCGGTTTGTGCCCATTGCTGCGAGTCTGGTGGTGCGGAGGGGGGGCGCCCCCGGGGGTCGTCTGGCCTCTCGGCGGCCCCATACCTCCTACGATCAATGGTCCTCTAACGCCTCACGGCTTGCATCGTCAGGCTCTAGGCATAGACTTTGACCTTATACGCTCGCAATCCGTCCCCGTCTCCGAGTCGTCCCTGGTAAGCAACCCGGGTCCTCTCAGAGGACAGGGGGACGTGTCTTATGGTACGGAGTGTGGCGCCCCCGAGGGTCATCAGGCCTCTCGGCAGCCCCATACCTCCGACCATCAATAGTCCTCTGACCCCTCACGGCTTGCATTGTCAGACCCTAGGCGTAGACTTTGACCATATACGCTCGCAATCCGTCCCCGTCTCCGAGTCGTCCCTGGTAAACAACCCGGGACCTCTCGGAGGACAGGGGGACGTATCTTATGGTACGGAGGGTGGCGCCCCCGAGGGTCATCAGGCCTCTCGACAGCCCCATACCTCCGACCATCAATAGTCCTCTAACGCCTCACGGCTTGCATCGTCAGGCCCTAGGTGTAGACTTTGACCTTATACGCTCGCAATCCGTCCCCGTCTCCGAGTTGTCCCTGGTAAACGACCCGGGTCCTCTCAGAGGACAGGGGGACGTGTCTTATGATACGGAGGGTGGCGCCCCCGAGGGTCATCAGGCCTCTCGGCAGCCCCATACCTCCGACCATCAATAGTCCTCTAACGCCTCACGGCTTACATCGTCAGACCCTAGGCGTAGACTTTGACCTTTTCCACTCGTAATCCGTTCCCCATACGTCTTCGGGTCGTCCGTGGTAAGAACCCGGGCCTCTCGGAGGACAGGGGGACGTGTCTTATGATACGGAGGGTGGCGCCCCCGAGGGTCATCAGGCCTCTCGGCAGCCCCATACCTCCGACCATCAATGGTCCTCTAACGCCTCACGGCTTGCATCGTCACACCCTAGGTGTAGACTTTGACCTTTTCCTCTCGTAATCCGTTCCCCATACGTCTTTGGGTCGTCCGTGGTAAGAACCTGGGCCTCTCGGAGGACAGGGGGACGTGTCTTGTGATACGGAGGGTGGTGCTCCTGAGGGTCATCAGGACTCTCGGCAGCCCCATACCTCCGGCCATCAATGGTCCTCTAACGCCTCACGGCTTGCTTCGTCAGACCCTAAGCGTGGACTTTGACCTCTTCCGTCGCCCGACGTCTTCGGGTCGTCCGTGGGTGGTCGGCCCGGGGACTCTTGGGGGACGGGGGGGGGACGTGTCGGGTGGTGCGGAGGGTGGCGCCCTTGGGGGTCGGCGGGCCTCTCGGCGGCCCCCGTGCCCCCGACCGTCGTGGCCCTCTAGCACCTTTCGGCTTGCCTTTTCGGGCGGGTCCGTGAGCCCACCTTCCTCCCGGAGCCGCTCACGTAGATCCAACAGGAAGTCCCGCTCGAGAAAGAGTTCTATCTCTCCCAAGAGGCCTAGGACGCTCAGCTCGTCCACACCCTCCACATCCCGGTCACGGCACCACCCTCCTTCCGTCCCTGATAGGCCCCGTCTTCGACTCTGCCCTATCTCGCTATCCGGCCCTTCAGGCCGCGCAGACCAGAGCATCCCCCCCCCCCCCTCCAGAGCAGCCTTCTAACGAGCCTCCGGCTCTGGCCCCCTCTCCCACACTCCCTCCTGGTCCTTCTTTCCGCCCCTCCGCGCCGACGGCGGGTATAGGACTGAAAGGTCCCTCTCATGAGGAACCCCCCCCCCCCTCCAATCAGACGACCGTCGGGTTGGGGGACGGCGTGGAGGACCACCTCCGTTCATCTTTACCTTATCCTCCTACCACGACGGACTCTTACGAGATCCGCCCCTTCTCATGGTATGACCTTACATACATCCCCCTTGTGTAGCGGCGAGGGATTTTATTCAGCAAAGATGGGGTCTCGCCTGTTGGAAACGCTCTTCAGTACGGGGTCCTCTCATCACCTGAATGACATCATTTGACGTCTCGATCTGGACTCCGCCTTACTAGGCTGTCCAGGCAGCCAGGAAATGACACCTTGCTATATCACAATGTGATCCTGTGACGTCAGTGATCCTTTGAAGTCACTATATGATTCTTGGATGTCACGATGTGTTTGTGACATCACGATGTGATCCTATGACGCCATGATGTGATCCTGTGACGTCACGTGATGCTGTGACATCACAATGTGACCCTGTGACGTCGTGATGTAACCCTGTGGCATCACGATGTGACCATGTGACATCACAAATTCTGTAACATTATTGTATGGTCCAGTGGAATTACAATGGAAACATATGACGTCACGATGGGGGGTCCTGTGACGTCATTTTGTTGGTGTCGTCACAATATGATTACATGATGCCACGATGTGATAATAGTTCACGATGTGATCAGGTAACGTCAATATGCGATAAAGTGATGTCACGGTGTGATAAGATGACGTCATTGTGATAAAATGACGTCACGATGTAATCCTATGACGTCAGTTTGTGGCCCTGTGACGTCACGAGGCGATCCTATGACGCCATGATTAAATCCGGTGACGTCACAGTATAATCACATGATGTCACTAGGTATTAAACATATGGAAGTCAGCTTGTGGGTGATGAGACGTCACAAACTGCCATAGCACACTATTGGATGAGGACGCTCGCCACGGGCTTCGAGGACTTCCCGCGGGAAGACTTGGGGTGATTTGGATACATACCGAGGGTCCAGGCCCGTCTTAGCGGGAGACGCTCAGGGAACGTCTTTACCCAGGACGAAGCCTCTTGACTAACGCCCACGTACGAGGTCGCTCGGAAACGACCTCGGCCTCGCATGTATGTTGTTATACGTTCTACAATCGATTTTGTGACTTCACCACACCCTCCGGGGATCGGAATCCACCTTGCCCTACTAATTTGATTCCCTTTACCATATCATTGTACCAGACTCCCTTTCGGACTCTCGCTTACCCCGAGGATTTTCACGAAACTAGTAAGAGTGGTAGGCGTAAGCTGGACGGAAGCAAGCGTCTCCACACTCATGCACCTAGACGGCTAGTTGATGCATTTGCCCACCGGGGAGGGTGCATCGGCCGACATCTCGGTGGCTCTGAGAGTGTTGGCGGACGTGGAGTTCAGGGTGGATTGGGACGGGTCTGCCCTCGCTCCCACACAGAGACTTTATTGGCTCGGGATTGAGTGGGACACAGTCGGCGCTCTTCGGGTGCTCCACTGCGCCAAGAGAGCGCGCTTCTCTCACACGTTCTCCCGCCTTCGGTGGGGGGGGGGGTTGCCTCAACTTCGCGACCCCGTCCCTTCCACTGAGCCGCTTGGGGCCCCGACGGCTGGTACGGGAGGTCGACAGGAGCATACTGCTCCTCCCGCGCGACCTGCCCGGGCCGGTACCCTCAGCACTCCACAGCTTGTTGCGTCCCTGCCTTCCGTCGGGGACCCTACGCCGGTCGGTCCCATAGTCCCCGCCCCCACCTCGAATGGCAGGAGCGGCGGACGCCTCGGACATGGGGTGGGGCTTCCAGTCGAGCTGGAGACATCAAGCTTGCCGGGGATGGTCGGAAGATAGAAGGTCACTACACATCAACCTTCGGGAGCAGATAGTGGTGAAAGAATGACTCGAG
>NC_134786.1:26771210-27066210 GCF_046742065.1 Oratosquilla oratoria | reverse complement strand
GTTTGTGGACAGTGCGCCGCTTGACTTTAGCAAGTTAATTGTAAAGAATAGCTGCCTCCCTAAGACAAGCGAAATGCAAGAGGTGAACGTCGTGTACCAACACACATGTTCCAGTGGTGACTGCAGTCGCCTATATTCTCGGTACATTGGCGTCACCACTACAACACTAAGAGAATTTCAGCACATCTGCAGGACGGCGACATAAGAAGACACTACCTGTACGAGCATGGACTAACACTTAAGAGGCACCATATGGAAGGCACCACCACCATCATTGAAAGAAATAACGACACCAAAAGACTGAAGATGACAGAAGCGGTGCTAATTTACAACCAAAAACCCGCTATTAATATCTAGCAGCAGCCTGAAACGTCGTTACCAACCAGAAGACAGAGGATGCACCCCGCGCGCTGATTGGCGGGTGGACGTTTCGGTACTCCGCTCTCCGCCAATATATACCTTCATACGACCAAACCGCGTCATTACCTTTTGTGCCGAAGGCTGGAGTACCGCAAGGGTCAGTCCTTGTCCCCACTCTGTACAATCTATATATGAATGACCTGCCAGAGCCAGCTTATCCACGCAACCAGGCTCTAACTCTTTCGTATGCGGACGACACTAACCACATTAGCAGACACAAAACGCTGCAGGGAGCGTTACACGTAATGCAAAACATACTAGACGGAGCACACGCGTGGGAGCAACAGTGGCGCATTAAGACCAACGCGTCGAAATGCAACGCTGTATACATCTGCTGCAAGCGAACCAACAGAACAATCACAAACACTCCTCTTAAAATAAACAACACAAACATCCCAGTGAAGGACCATACCTGTGTGCTGGGTAGCACACTTGATAGTGGCCTTACCTGGACCCCACACTTCCGCAAGCAGGGAGCGAAGGCTAGGGCTGTACTGGGAAAGCTAAGACGCTTCAAAACTGCAACACTGACCACCAAACGTCGATTGTACCTAGCCCTCGTCAGACCGATTCTGTGCCAGTCCCCGGGACTAAGCCAGCTGACATGTCCCACTAATAACTAGGAGTATCAGAAGGTTCAGAATGCCGCTGTCAAGTTCATCACGGGCTCGCGATGGAGCGACTTCAGAACCACTGAGTCTCTACACCGAATTTCCAACATCCGTCCACTCAACCAACACAAACACAAACTTCACTCAAGACACCTAGAAAAACTGCATGACAGACACAAACACCTGATACAACACATTACACCTAGACCACACCGTACACACAATCTGTCACCTGCACCCGTCCCACGTGCGGTGTACACGATAAGACGTGTATAACCGTACCTATTAATGATACACCCTTTCACCAGCTTTGACTGGTGATAGCAATAATGATGAAATAATAATAATAATAATAATAATAATAATGATAATAACACTAATAATAATAATGATAATAATAATAATAATAATAATAATAATAATAATAATAATAATAATAATAATAATAATAATAATAATAATAATAATAATAATAATAATAATAATAATAATAATAATAATAATAATAATAATAATAATAATAATAATAATAATAATAATAATAATAATAATAATAATAATAATAATGATAATAATAATAATAATAATAATAATACTAGTAATAATAATAATAATAATAATAATAATAATAATAATAATAATATTGATGTAGCCCATAATAATTGACATGATACAATAATAATAATAATAATAATAATAATAATAATTAATAATAATAATAATAATCATTAATAATAATAATAATAATAATAATAATAATAACGATAATAATATAATAATAATAATATAATAATAATAATATGATAATTAATAATAATATAATGAATAATAATAATAATAATAATAATATAATAATAATATAATAATAATGATAATAATGATATAAATACTAATAAAAATAATAAAAATAATAATAATCAGAATAATAATAATAATAATAATAATAATAATAATAATAATAATGATAATAATAATAATAATAATAATAATAATAATAATAATGATAATAATAATGATAATAACAATAATAATAATAATAATAATAATAATAATAATAATAATATTGCATGTAGCCCATTAATTGACAGGCTACAAGCATACACAACTCAAACCCAACCTGGGGAAAAGCAGGAGAGCTCATGCCTTACCTGGGGCTAATCAGGAACGCGCTCTACATGCGGGAAGTGAACTTTACTCACTTCCCGTAAGATACACACACACAACTCTTACGAACATAGCCACGACTCACGCACTAACATCTACACTTACTTTTTCTTCGACTAAAATTCGCTTCCTTTCGAACTTTCTCTTATACTACATCTCCTAATTTCAGTATACCTCCCACTAAAGATTTTTCCGTTTTTCCACCTTTCTCTCCTACTACGCCTCCTACAATTTTCTGAACTTTTGGTGATTGTAATCTGTTTTTAATCTCGGCGTCGGCGCCACCGTCCAAGCTCCCGGTCCATTTCTCCCAAGCCACGACCATCAGCAGCCCCTAATCGCTCGCTAATTCGCCCGGTGGCAATAGCCCTCTTTTATACACTACTATCTTTTCATTTTCTTAGAGGCATTCTTTCCCTCCCATAAAAACCGATCCCGCGCAAGCGGGTGGTCTTTCCTAGGAATTCAGAATTCAGAATTCAGAATTACCTGGGGCTAATCAGGAACACGCTCTACATGCGGGAAGTGAACTCTACTCACTTCCCGTAAGATACACACACACACCTCTCACGAACATAGCCACGATCCATGCACAAACATCTACACTTACTTTTTCATCGACTAAAATTCGCTTCCTTTCGAACTTTCCCTTATACTACATCTTCTCATTTCAGTTTACCTCCCACTAAAGATTTTTCCGTTTTTCCACCTTTACTACTACGCCTCCTTCCATTTTCTGAACTTTTGGTGATTGTAATCTGTTTTTAATCCTGGCGTCGGCGCCGCCGTCCAAGCTCCCGGTCCATTTCTCCCGAACCACGACCACCAACAGCCCCTAATCACTCGCTAAATCGCCCGGTGGCAATAGCCCTCTTTTATAGACTACTATCTTTTCATTTTCTTACAGACATTCTTCCCCTCCCACAAAAACCGATCCCGCGCAAGCGAGTGGTCTTTCCTAGGAATTCAGAATTCAGAATTCTCTGTGAACAATTTAACCAGACAACACTTCCTAAAGATGGCCAGTTAGGGCCGAAAGACATCTAGAGGAAAACACCATGGACTTCAGTACTCTACTCAGAAATCTGCATCCAGACGACCGCACATTGGTGCGTAACAGAAAAGAAATTCTATAAACAGAATAATGCTATCTCAGCTGTTGACTTTAACAACGCATGCATATATATGTGTGTGTGTGTGTGTGTGTGTGTGTGTGTGTGTGTGTGTGTGTGTGTGTGTGTGTGTGTGTGTGTGTGTGTGTGTGTGTGCGTGCGCGCGCGCGCGCGTGTGTGTGTGTGTGTGTGTGTGTGTGTGTGTGTGTGTGTGTGTGTGTGTGTGTGTGTGTGTGTGTGTGTGTGTGTGTGTGTGTGTGTGTGTGTGTGTGTGTGTGTGTGTGAAGTAAGGAAGCAAGTTTTCTTTGATGCATGTAGAATTAAATACGACAGCATTCTGACAATTGTTCAACTTTTTTTTAATGTTTTCTATTTGTCTTATCAACTTTTTTCCAGTTGTAGGGTGAGCTGATACAAGTTCTCCATAGTTCTCCATTTAATATTTACGAGCTTTCGTCTTCAAAGAGACATCTTCAGGATTGACAAAATTTCGGCAATAATGAATACAAATGTTGGTACATATAAGTTACAAAATAAATTACAAAAATACAAATACAAATATACAGGTAGAACAAAAGATATATAACGAGAGTTATTACTTACGTCTACAAGGAAAGTACAAATGATAGAGAGAGAGAAAAGTTTAAATACATAAACTGCTGTCCGAGTTCCCATTACGGAGTCTGGCTGATCGTCTGAGTGGTGGGGGAGTAGGGGGGTGGGAGGGGAGGGGGAGAGGGGACCTCAATGTAGCGAGGCCTCAGGTTAGCGCTACTGTACAGCTAACTGGCGCTACTGGACGTCATGTCCGACTGAATGTTTATAGTGGTGGCAGAGTCCCTGATGTGGAAAACCTCCAAGAGTTTCAACCTTCTAGGGTCCTCATTGTACGCAATAATTTTGGTACATTGACCTAAGGTGTCTCTGTCAATATTTCGTTTGTGATATTTTAAATAATGGTCCTTGATCGCTCCGTCCTGTTGGTGAAAAGTTAGTCTTCGGCTGAGAGTACATCTGGTGTGCCCGACGTATGTGATATTGCGAGACGTACAATTCTCGGCTGGACATTTGAATAAATACACCACGTTGGCTTTAGATGTAAAGTCAGCTCGACTATTACAGTTGTTTTTCATCACCATTGAACAGGTTCTAGGGTTACGATAGTATATAAGGACTCGGATCTCATGGTTCTCTTTAGTGGGGTGACAATTTTTCTTAATTATGTCCTTGATTGCTTTTTCATCCTTTTTGTAGGCATCACTGAAGGTGTTACGATAAAAAACGTTAATAAAATTAGGCTTATTGGCGCTATGGTTGGACCCAAGTTCACACAGTAATATATAGACATATATATATATATATATATGTATATATAGACATGTATATGTATATATGTATATAAACATATATATATATATAAATATATATACATATATATACATATATATAAATATATATGTATATAAATATATATATATACATATATGTATATATATTGTTACATCTGCGATGTATACTTGCCAAATATGTAATTGTTATAATTTCGAGGAAATGTCATGTTACGTGTGTTGTATTGTGCTGCTTTGGTTATGTCCAAATATGTCACCGTAAGGTATTTTCTTTATGTATTGTATGTATTTATTAATGTAACTATGGTATTAGTTTATAATGATATTGATTGTTTTTTGGTAATATGTTGATTATTCAAGTGTCCATTGCGCAGGCGTCTCTGCTACGTCACAGGCCGTGACGTAAAAATATTTCGTTTGTATTTCCCGCTTAAACAATGTAGGCTCGTCAGGCTAGGTAAATCCCGCCCCCCTTGTAGTATCCAACGAGTCTATACGATTGTCCAGACCCTGCTTAAACCTACTACACGGGTCAGATTCAAAATGACAGCCTTGAGGTTAGTACCCTTTTCCCTTGATATAGCAGCAAGCCAGATTTACTAGGACTTAGCTTTGTAGAGCCCTATATAAGTGAAGCGCGGAGTGAGTAGCATTGGGGCTTAGGATTAGCTTATATTTCATGACTGTTTGGTGATCTGTGACCCGGTCTTACGTCTGTTCAATCCCGTTAAAATCTTCGAACTTGATTCTTTTGTGTAAAGTCAAATGTATGATCAGAAGTCAGATGTATTATGTAAAATCATGTTTGTTTAATTGTAATAGTGTCTTTGTTATATTATTTTCGTGTCATTTTACTTGTATTAACTTCATACTTATAATTTGTTTCATTATATTTCTTTAAGTTGAGTTAGTTTGATTTTCTTTCCCCGGTGTCCGACCGGGTGGCGACCTTATTCAGTTCTTTTGACCGTTTGAACCCGTAATAGACATAGGGTCTAAAGGGTTCCCTTGATGTTACGAACTTCTGGCATTCACAAGGCCGGTGAACCTTTGGTACTTTAGAGAGGTTTGTAACAATATATATATATATGTATATATATAAATATATATATATATATATATATATATATATATGCAGAAAAAACCACTGCAAATCATATTCACGTGTCTTTTGTGAAATACTGCAAAATATATATATATATATATATATATATATATATATATATATATATATAAATGCGTGAGTAACCACCAGGAAAAATAAACTAACGAAGCAGAACACTTTCGTATGATTACATCTTCAGTGCTAATACAAAGAAGGAAGTATAAAACGAAGAAACAAGGTACAGATTATATGGCTCAGTGAGACATGGTGAAGAGGGAATTCGGAGAGGTAGTGGAAGAAGTACACGCGACTTTTACTGGCGTTTTGTTAACCAACAAGTATGGGACAATTGCTCATAACTGATATATTACAATTTAAATAATTTTTAAATTGCTTGGCAAACATAACTATCTAATATGTACAAACCTTGATGGAGGTTAACATCTATTCCCTTACTAGATTTGATCAAACTACATTATATATATATACATATATATATATATTACAGGTGAAAAATGTAATCACACATTTGTCAATAACGTAGAAACCACTGTTGGAGTAGAAAAGACTGGAAACGGGGAATCTATATATTTCGATTGCAAACTGCAATCCTCTTCAGTAGATACAAATAAGAGAGGGCGTGCTGTTTAAGTAGCACCCTTAACAAAAGAAAGGGGAACATGGGAAGATATCTCTACCCTCGGCTCACTCCGTATGTGAGGTCAGGAGGCAAATGAGCTTTCACTAGGTTGGAGATGAAGAGTCCGGACATTATGTCCGGGGACCATTGCCCCTTTGAAATGTTCATGTTGGGCTGAAATTCAATGATCGTAGATTCTACCATTTTTCTCCTGAATCTGGATTTATAAATAAGCTCAGCTCTGTCCCAATCTAAACAATGTTTAAATTGCATGTTGGAACACAGCTGAGCTCTCTTGTGCATATTTAATGGAACGTTTATGTTCAATCATCCTGGTATTCAAATCCCTTCCAGTCTGTCCGATGTAAACTAAGTCACAACCTTTACATGGAATCGAATAAACCCCTTGGCTCTGTTCTTCTTTTAACCTTTGATGGACATTTACCACCTTTTTATTAATGGTGTTAGGGTAATAATTAATCAAATTTAATTTGTCTTTGGGAAGAAACTTGGTCGAGGGAATGAATGATTCAGAAAAGGGAACGATTAAAGAGCTCTTGCCCAATGAAAAATTAGAGGAAGTGGGGGTGGTGTTGAAAAAATTGGATCTCGCTCGGCTGAGGGCTTTGACCAAGAACCAATCCGGGTAAGCTAAATTACTAAGTTGAGATTTAATAATGTTTAATTCTCCTTCAAGAAACTGGGGGCTGCAAATTCTAAGAGCTCGAAGGAATAATCCTGAAGCGACGCTACTTTTTACTTTGTCTGGGTGACTGCTGAAAAAATTAAGATAACTACCAGAATGGGTTTCTTTTCTATAGACGGTAAAAGCAAGCTTGTCTCCGTCACGAACAATGTTTTGTGTGCGTATGTGTGTGTGTGTGCATGTGTGTGTGTACGTGTGTGTGCATGTGTGCGTGCGTGCGTGTGCATGCATGCATGCATGTGTGTGTGTGTGTGTGTGTGTGTGTGTGTGTGTGTGTGTGTGTGTGTGTGTGTGTGTGTGTGTGTGTGTGTGTGTGTGTGTGTGTGTGTGTGTGTGTATTTACCTAGTTGTATTTACGTAATTGTATTTTACGGGAGGGGGAGCTATGCTTGTGGTGTCCCGTCTTTATATCTCATTTCATCTAAACTATTTTTACATATATATACCAAGGGTTTTTTCCCCTTACAAGGGAGGTAGCCAAAAAGAGAAAGGCATAAAATCATTCCCACCCACTCCATCCCTGAATACACTCCACACCCCTCCACCCTCCCTCTTATCTGAGCACCACCTGGATGACGGGTCATCCCTGCACCTTGTCCACTGCCCTGGGTCAGAAGCAGTGTCGCAAGACACAGCACATCCACAGCAAGGCCGCTTCATTAAATCGGCGACCCCCCTCCCCTCTCCGTCCCCCCATTGCATAAAAGGAGAGGACGGGGAGAAATATCCCTTCGGGCTGCGTCAAATTTTGCTCACACATACTACCTCACCCCCCATCCCCCGCCCATTCCACCTCATGCAATCACAACATCATCCATATACAACCATTCTCCATTCACCCCTGTCTTCTGTCCTCTCCCGTCCTTCCTCAACAGACATTCCCCTCTTCCCCAAAGCCCCCTTCACCCCATCCATCCACCTTATCCTAGGACGTCCCTTCATGTTCACTCCTTCCACATCTGCCTTCCATACTTCTTTTACTAGTCTTTCTTCACTCATTCTTTCCATGTGTCCAAACCGTCCTAATACTCTTTCATCAACCCTATCTCCCAGCTCCTTTTCCACCCCTGTTCTCCTCCTCACCTCCTCATTTCTCACTCTATCTTCACTCTATCTCAGACACCTCATCTCAAACACATTCAAACTCCTTCTCTCTTCCTCTCTCATGTTCTATGTTTCTGCCCCATACAGTGCTGTTGGCACAATCACTCCTTCATACAGTCTCCTCTTAGCATCCATTCCCAAATGCCTATTCCTCATTACACTCTTCAATCCACCAAGGCATTTACTCGCTTCTCTCAATCTACATTCTACCTCCACCTTCACTCCACCTTTTCCTGCCACATTTGCACCCAAGTATCTAAAACTATCCACTTCCTCCAGTCGCTCTCCCTTAATGCTCACTTCCAGTCTACTGCCACTTTCACCCCTTGTACATCTCATCACCTTACTTTTACCCACATTTATCTTTAGCTTTCTTCTATCACATACTCTCCCAAACTCTGCCACCAACTTCCTCAATCCATCCTCCGATCCTGCCACAAGCGCAGTGTCGTCCGCAAACAACAGCTGGCTCACCTCCCACTTTTCTCCATTTTCTTTAACCATCTCCAATCCCTGACCCACTACCCTTGCATTTACCTCTCGCACTACCCCATCCATGTATAAGTTGAACAGCCACGGCGACATAACGCATCCTTGACGAAGTTCCACCTTTACCTCGAACCACTCACTCTCTCCATTTCTAATCCTGACACAGGCTCTACTATTCTCATAAAAACTCTTGACAGCTCCTAGAAGTTTTCCTCCTATCCCGTATATCTGCATAACTTCCCACAGTGCCTTTCTGTCTGCCCTATCATAAGCCTTTTCCAGATCCATAAAAGCCCAAAAAACATCCTTCCCCTTTCCCATAGCTTTCTCACATATCTGTCTTACCACAAAAATCTGATCTATACAAACTCTACCAGTCCTAAATCCACACTGTTCCTCACCAATTACTCCTTCTGTTCCTCTCCTAATCCTCTCAATCAAAATCCTCCCATAAGCCTTCCCAACTACACTTAACAAGCTAATCCCTCTGAAATTACTACATTCACACTTGTCCCCTTTTCCCTTGTAAACAGGAACTATACAGGCACTCCTCCAGTCCTCCGGCACTCTACCCTCTCTCCAGCAAACATTAAATAACCTCACCAGCCAGTCCACCATCACTGTACCTCCTTTTTTCAGACATTCTGCATGGCATCCATCCAGACCAGGTGCCTTACCTGCTCTCATCATCTTAACAACTGCCTTCACCTCATCCTTCCTTATTTCTCCTCCATTCTCCTCACTCATCACTCTCATTTCCTTCGCATTTCCCACTGCAGCTATCTTTCCCTCCCTATCCTCCTTCACATTTAGCAACTCCCTAAAATATTCTGCCCATCTTCCTCTTACTGCCTTCTCTTCCATTATCATCTCTCCATCTGCACCTTTTACCTTTTCTTCTCTACTTGATTTGCCTCCTTTTCCTCTCTTAATTTCTTTCCAAAACATCTTTTTATTACTTTCAAAATTTCTGTCATACTCTTACCCCATTTCACATCTGCTCTCCTCTTTGCATCCTTTACCTTTTGCTTTACTTCTCTTTTCTTTTCTTTGTACCTCTCATATGGCTCCCTCGTCCTATTTTGTAACCAATCTGTGAAAGCTCGCTTCCTCTCTTCTACAACCTTCTTTGTTTCCTCATCCCACCATTCACTACCCTTTCTTCTATTTCCCCCTGTCCTTCTTGTTCCACACACCATCCTTGCACACTTTATGACTCCCTCCTTGAACCATCCCCATTCCTCCTCCACACCCAGCTCTACTCTATCCTTTACTCCTTCCCACTCCTCCTTCAGCTTCTTTCCGTACTCCTTCTCCTTTTCCTTTTCATTTAAAGAGATCACTCTAAGCACCTCCCTAACTTCTGTCCCTCTCCTCTTTCTCCATCTATCCTCCATTCTCAACTTACCTTCCACCAAAAAGTGATCTGATATTCCCCCACCCTCTCCCCTTAGCACATGTACATCCTTAACTCTTCCTATCATAATCCTATTTACCACAACATAATCCATCAACGCTCTATCTACCACCCTTCCCTCCACCACCCTCTCCCATGTGTACTTATGCTTGACTTTCTTCCGAAACACTGTATTTGCTATCATCAGCTCTCTTCCTAGACACATTTCCACCATCAACTCTCCACTACGATTCTTTCCTGGAACTCCACATTTCCCAACCACTCCATCAATTGGACCATTTCCTACCCTAGCATTAAGGTCTCCCAGTACTATTACATTGACATTTCTTCCTAAATCCTCTATGCACTCATTTAAATCTATCCAAAAGGCCTCCCTTTCTTCTACACTCTTCTCACTGCCAGGCCCATATGCACTTACAAAGACCCACATCTCCTTTCCCAGTTTCACCTTCATCCACATTATCCTTGAGGAAACCTCCTTCCACTCCACTACCCGTTTACCTATCTCTTCACTTACTAGAATAGCCACCCCTTCCCTCCCTCGCCCTCTCTTCACTCCTGATAACCTCCCACTTACACTCCCAAACTTACACTCACCCTTCCCTTTCAACTTAGTTTCACTCAAAGCCAACACATCCATCTTTCTTCTCACAAACATACTACCTATCTCTTCCCTTTTACTCTCATCTGTACCACATCCACGCATATTAAAAGACCCAAACCTTAGGGTGCTGGTCCGAAAACTCCCAGACCCTCTTATGCCTTCTCTTTTTGGTTTAGGAATGCCCCTGTGGGGCTACAAGGAGAAGGATGCCTAGTCCCAATCCCCGTCCCGTTTTCCTCGCCTCTTACGATCCAAGTGGAAATACTTGGTGGCAGTATTCTTCTCCCCCACCACAGGGAATTCCCCCACCACAGAAAAAGAATACTCAGAGAAATGGTATAGGACAGCAACAAGGGGTTGGGGGGCAGCATAACGGAGGGACATTCGTAGTATAAAAGTGTCATCATTTTTCTATGAACAGAGTTTTCCTCTATCATAGACAAAATGATGTGTGACTCTGGTCCGTAGGGGCGCCCCATATAGACCTTTAAGTGACAACTGCATGCTACTTTGCCACAATAAACTATTTTTAAATTCATGTATTGTTTTTGCACACACTACTTTCTCATCTAACTTGTTCCAAATGTCTATTACTCTGTGAGGAAAGCTGTTCTTTTTCAGATCTCTTCTATAGCTGTCTTTCTTGATTTTCTTTCCGTGTCCTCTTGTATTTCTTTCATCCCATTTTATTAGATCCTCTCTATCAGTAATTTCTATGCCTTTCATGATTCTGTAAATAGCTATCAAATCTCCTCTCTCTCTTCTTTGCTCTAGTGTCTGTAGTTCAAGTTTTGCTAGTCTCTCTTCATATGATAGTTTTGAGAGTGTTGGTGCCAATTTTGTAATTGCTCTTTGTATTCTTTCCAGTTTTGTTATACATTTTTTTGTGTTTGGTGACCACATCGTTGCTGCATATTCCAATCTTGGTCTTATCAGAGTGATTAGAATTTTCTTCACCATTTCTTCATCCATGTATGTAAATGCCACTTTAATTGTTCTTATTAAATTATAAGTTTCTCCAAAAATCTTGTTTATATGTTTCTCAGGTGACATACTATTCATAATAATGACTCCCAGGTCCTTCTCATTTTCTACTTTTTTATTCCTTCTTCTCCCAATTTATATGATCCTTCTGTTATCTTTTTTTCCAAATTCCATTATACTACACTTTTTGGTATTGAACTCCATCTCCCACTTCCTACTCCATTCCCATACTTTATTTGGGTCACTGCAGTGACTCACAATCTTCTTCCGTGTTCACTTTTTTTTAACAGTTTTGCGTCATCTGGAAAGAACCTCATGTAACTTTCAATTTATTTATCCATATCATTAATATATATAGCAAACATTATTGGGGCCAGAACTGTTCCCTGTGGAACACCGCTTATTACTTCATCCCAGTTAGAGTGTTTGTCTCTTATCACTACTCTCATTTTTCTTTCTTGCAAAAAGTCTTCCATTCATTTAAGCAGTTTGCCCTGTATTCCTCCTTTAGTTTCTAATTTCTTCAGTAACTTTTTATGTGGTACTTTGTCAAAAGCTTTTTTTAGGTCTAGAAATGCACAATCAGCCCATCCATCTCTTTCTTGTATTATATCTATTAGCCTTGAATAGAAACATATTAAATTGGTGACGCATGATCGTCCTTGTCTGAATCCAAACTGCCTTGGATTTTGTACGTTGTTTTTTCTAAATATTTTACCCATCTACTTTTGATCATTCTTTCACAGATTTTTGCTATTGTACTTGTTAGAGAGACTGGTCTATAGTTGGTAGGGTCCTCTTTATTTCCTCCTTTGTATATAGGTACTATATTTGCTCTTTTCCAATCTTTTGGAACTTTTCCTTCTTTCAAGGAACTGATTATTATGTTATGTATTTTGTCTGCCAGTTCATTCCTGCATTCTTTCAAAATCCAGTTTGCTATTTCATCTGGTCCATGCGATTTTCTGACATCAATAGTACTCAACTGTTTCATTATTTCGTTCTTTGTTACTTCTATTTCTTTCATAGGGGGGACTTTCTCTTCCCATTCGATCTCTCCAGGTTGTATGTTCTCCCTTGTAAACACCGATTTAAAATGCTTGTTCATAATTTCTGCCATTTCTATTTCCTCTGTGTATTCAACTCCTCCTTGTCGTAATTTCTCTAATTCTTGTTTGTTTTTCAGTTTGTTGTTTACAAATCTGTAAAATAGTTTTGGTTGATCTTTACATTTTTCTATGACATCTTTTTTCATATTTTCTTTTTTCGTCTCTGCACACTTGTACATATTCATTTCTATAGCAAGTATATATTTTCAATTTTTCAGGTCTTTTGTCTTTCTTCCATTTGGCCCAAGCTTTATCTCTTTTGTCTTTTAACTCCCTACAACTTTTGTTGTACCAGCACTTTACATATTCTTTTTCTTGTTTTTGTCTTGGGACATACTTTTCCACTCCTTTTTTTTTTATAAACTTTTGTCAAAATATTCCATTTCTCTTCTACTGTTGTATCATCTTTGTGTATTCTTTTCCAGTTTTCTTTTTGAAAGAATTCTCTTATTTTATCAAAGTTTGTTTTTTCATACATCAATCTTCCTTTTCTATATTGTTCTTTTCTTTTTATGTATTTTTTCTCATTTAGTTCTAGTTCTATCAATATGTGGTCACTTTTACTTATTGGTGCCTGGTATTCTATATTTTCCACTATTTCAGGTTCTGATGTGATTATTAGGTCTAATCTCGATGGTTCTTCTTCGTTTCTATACCTAGAGTTCTCTTGAATCCATTCTGTCATTGTATGGTCAATAATCATCTCAAGTAGAACATTTCCCCATGAGTCTTCTCCACCCTTTACTGTCATCTCTTCCCAGCAGACTTCTTTGCAATTAAAGTCGCCCATCATAACTATTCTTCCTCCATCTTCCATTATCTTGTTTAATGTTATTCTTGTGTATTCTAGCATACTTTTATGTTCACTCTCTTCCCACGAGGCTGTTTTTGGGGGCACGTAGTTTATTACAAAATTTCTGCTCTTCTTATCTCTGTCTTCTACTTCTATCATAATCATCTATACTCTATTCTTTCCATATGTGACACTCTTCACGTTTATATCCTTCTTAGTCAGAAACATAACTCCATCCCCTTGTTTTATCTCTCTGTTTCTAATCCAATAATTATATGCATTATGTCCTATGCTGTTGGGTGGTAGTGGACCTTTTAATTTTGTCTCTACAATTCCCATTATGTCCGGTTCTTTTTCCTTCAGATACTCGTTCAGTTCATTCAGTCCTGTTATTAATCCATCTATATTTGTGTAGGACACTCTTAACTTTCTGTTATTTCCATTGTATTCTCTGTTTCTTTTTTGTTTCTCTCTGTTATGGTCCATTTCCTCACTTTCATATTCACTACTCTCCAATAGAATTCTTCTTTTTCTGACTCCGTTCTGTTCTCGTTTTTTTTTTTTTTTTTTTTTTTTTTTTTTTTTTTTTTTTTTTTTTTTTTTAGCTTCTTGCCTTTTCATTTTTTCTTCCTCTCTTTCCTCTTTATTCATTTCTCTTTTTATCCATACCTTTTTATATTGTTCACTTGCTGCTAGTTTCCCTGTTTTTGCTAAGATATTCTCTGCTGTTGTTTGTGACCTGAATTTAATCTTAATTGGTCTGGTCTTATCTGTACTATATTTTTCGAGTCTATACATCTTTTCAATTTGTTTCATGATTTCAGGTTCATCTTCCTTAACTGATTTTAGTAAACTGTTTACTTTTTCTTTTTCCTCTTTAATTCGTGTGGTTCTATTTTGGTTATATTTCTCTTCCATTCCTAATATAATTATACATATCTTTTTGTCTGCTAAGTCTCTTACTATATTCTCCTTCTGTCTCATCACTTTAATAACTGAGTCTTCAGTTTGTTCTTTCATTTGTTGCTTAATTATGTCAGTAAATACAACTTTACTGTTTTCTTGGATTTTTTCCAGCCCTGTTGTTCCTTTGCTATGGCCTCTTTATTGTCTTTATTATTCCTCTTTAATTCCTCATTCTCTTCTTTAACTTCTTTTAACTGGCATTTTAATTCTTCTATTTCTAAAGTTAAGTTTTTGTTCGTCTTCTCTAGTTCTTCCAATCTTTCAACTCTCTGCGCAATGTTGGTTACGTTACCGAACCTATTGTCCCAATGCTCGGTCATTTTATCAAGTTTTTCCTCTAGTCTTGCTAATCGGTGGAGGTTGGTATCCCCCCCACCCTCTTTAAATCCCTGGAAACTATTATCATCACCTTCCACTGTGCTGCTCTTATCTATATTTCTAATCTTTACATTTTTGTTGATCTCGTCATCACCGAAATCATCGTCATCATCGGTCCGTCTTTTGTTTACAAGACGCCTGGCCTCCTGGACCATGTCCCCCTCTTCCTCATTTCCTTCCATTTATCTCAATAATCCCTCCCCTTCTTTTTTATCACTTTCCCACCACACCACGAGCTTTCCCATTCCCTATAAATAAAATAAGGTACTTCCTTGACGTTGAGATCCACGTAGATTTTCCTTTTTCTTCGGAATTCCAATTCTCGCCGTCCATCCGACGAAAGTGTGTGTGTGTGTGTGTTTGACGTTTGCTTGACGTAGTAATAGCTAAGAAGCTAGGGAGCTATGGCTCATAGGTTGCCTCTTCTCATAAAAAACTTTCATGTAGTTGTCATAGTTATTTTTGAATGCATTTACACTTGAACTGGCAACTACACTTTCAGGAAGGCTGTTCCACTGGTTTATCACTCTGGCGCTGAAAAAGTTGTTCCTTTTCGTTGTGTGTGTGTGTGTGTGTATTCACTTGGTCTTTTGGATCACGTGTTGGACTCGTGATCGACAGCTATTTCCCTCCTGGAAGAGAGCTCAGAGCTCGTAGGTCCGATCTATGGGTAATGCTATGACCTTGCACACACACACACCCCCAACTCCCCGCCCACGAGAGTCAGAGTAACGACCCGAGGCACAGCGATACCGAAATAATTTCGGCCCTGGGCAGGATTCGAACTGGGCACTGGGAGCACTTCTGCTTCCCAGTTCAGCGCTCTACCAACTATGCCACCGAGTCGGTGTGTGTGTGTGTGTGTGTGTGTGTGTGTGTGTGTGTGTGTGTGTGTGTGTGTGTGTGTGTGTGTGTGTGTGTGTGTGTGTGTGTGTGTGTGTGTGTGTGTGTGTGTGTGTCCGTGCGCGCGCGTGCCCTCCGATGCTAAATAAATTTGTAATGTGTGTGTGTGTGTGTGTGTGTGTGTGTGTGTGTGTGTGTGTGTGTGTGTGTGTGTGTGTGTGTGTGTGTGTGTGTGTGTGTGTGTGTGTGTGTGTGTGTGTGTGTGTGTGTGTGTGCGTGTGTAAACTCTGTGCAACACCATTTTCCACATCATAATTTCTGAATTGTAAAAAAAAAATGGAAAAAGCCTGTGAGAAATCATTTTTCATTCATTTTTATATATTTTTGTGGAGGGCACTTTTGGGACACAGGGCAAAGGGGCAGGTGCTAGAGCACCCACAGCAACCCCCCCTCTGCACGGGCCTGCATAGAGTGGTGGATAGATAGATAGACTTTATTTGGCAAAGAATCAATATACATGAAGTGCAGATAATGACAAGAACACATAGTTCGAAATAATAATTGAAAATTGCCGAGGATAACACAAAAAAGCATGTACGCTTATTTCCATTGTGGTCCTCATTAGATTGTTATTCTACACTAAGTCACACAGACAACATACATAGGGGGTTAAGGGGACCAGAGACAATCATGAGTAATACCAGTCAGTACACATATGACACATAAACATTGTTATAGTTTTGCGAATATTACTAAAATGTTCGTAATACCAAAAATTGAGCACCATCACAATAAGGAACATTGCATTAAGCAAAGGAACAACAAAATAATGTTAAATTGTAACAAAACAGTATGAGTGAGTACCATATCAGAGTAGTACCATTAATGATATACTACATTATTCTACAGCTGTATCAACATGTTATAGTGAATGCTACATTGCAGCTAGGGTCACCAATTAATCAATTCTAAAAATTTACTTGTGTCTCAGGACGGGGTGGGCAATTAGTATAAGCACTAGGAAGTAGCACATTATAACCTGAAGCACCAGATGTAGGGTACAGGGGGACCAGTACCCGTATGAGTAAAACAACAAGGAGAACGAGGAAAAGACCAATTACCTCGTTGCCTGGTGCCCTGATTCACCAGGCTTGTATTATGGTCAGATCATAACTTTTCTCGGACCCTACCTGAGACATATACCGTACTATGACTAGCAAAACAAAGGTGGAAACCAATTTGTAATATCAAACATTGTTATACTAAACTAAACTTCTGAAGGACAAAACAAAGTGGGGGAGGTTAGAACAGTTATGAGTGAACGCAGATTTGGATGGTATTGCTCATGGAGTCAGGTATCCCTCACTAAGCTAGTAGTACATAAAATCAAGTCTGTTCTCTGTTCATAGCTGAGACATATAGTAACCCTTGACTTTTTTCTTGAAAGTAACCTTACTATTTGACTTCTTAATGGACACAGATAGTGAGTTCCATAGTTGAGCACCTGTGAAGTGAAAGCTGTTTTTGGTGAAGGGATACAATAAAAGACCCTTGACAGTTCCGGGTTCGGTTCTCAGCAGATAACGTAAAATTACAGCTCACATATGAAGGAGCAGAATTATGAGCGACATTGTAAACCTTGTTTAGTTTCAGCTGTTGGACACGATATTTTACAGGTAACATTCCTACCCTGCTAAATTCTTCTATACCAATATGACTACGTTGAGGTAAATTTAGCATGAATCTAATAATCTTATTTTGTGCAACCTGTAGCCGAGACTATTTTTTTCTGCTCAGACTACTGTACCAAGAGCTACAAGCGTAATCAAAGTGATGCTGTAACAAGGCTGAGACCAGAAGCTTCTTTGTTTCCAAATCAAAATTTCTGTTTTTTTCTGTACAAAAATTTGACTTTATGTGAACACTTGGGTACAATCTTATCCGTTATGGCATTCCCTGAGAGGGACTGATCTAAGGGTATTCCAAGATAGGTTACCTCTTGTTTTGACTCCAAGACATTAACCCCACATCTTGACCTGTACATCGCGGTGTTTCCTGAGGTTGGGTTTTGATGCGAAGACAATACTTTCCGTTTTACCGAGGTGGGTCCCTACCTGAGACAATTAGTGCGGAGTCGTCTGCATAAAGCAATAATTTACAGTTCACCTGGCATGTCGTTGATATAGACCAGGAACAGTAGCGGCCCTAGAATTGAACCTTGTGGTACACCACAAATTATCTCTCTGTCACCTGAGCAGGCTCCATTTACCTGTACAAGTTGTTTGCGACCTGTAAGGTAGGACTTGAACCAGCCAATATTCGCCACTCCTAATGCCTGAAGTTTTTTTGATAAGATATCATGGTCCACTGTGTCAAATGCCTTTTGAAGATCCAACAAAACTAAATCCGTGTAGTTACCTCTGTCGCATTCCTGTTTTATCAGATCGTAAAGGTATATTAAGCTGGTGTCTGTTGAGTAATTCGTTCTAAAACCAGATTGCATGGCGTATAGTAGAATACGTTCCCTGAGGTAGGTATCTAACTAATTATATATGATATGTTCCAAAATCTTGGAAATAATACCTAGAATTGAAACAGGCCTGTAGTAACCTGCCTCAGTTTTTGCGTTTTTCTTATAAAGGGGTGTTACCCGAGCCCTTTTCATGTCGCTTGGGATAAATCCTAAACTGATAGACAAATTTATTATGTGGGTTATTGGAGGAGTTATAATTGTGGCTCCAGCCTTAACAAACCTCTCAGGAATGTCGTCTAACCCTGTAGACTTATTGGCACTTATGCTAGCCAGTAATTTAAACACTTCTTTTTGAGTGGTCTTATGTAGTTGGAAACACTTTGTGGACTTGTCTTTATAGTACTCCTGAACGTACCCCCAGCCCAAACTTCCCAGAACCCATTGGGAGGGATTTTACTAGTTTAGTGGCTATGGTTGTGAAAAAGGAGTTGAAGTGGTTGGCTATGGTGTTCTTATCAGAGTTAAGCTCGCCGTTTATCATGAGTCCTATCCTGTCTACTTTGTTACTAGGCTTTGTGTGAACTTCTAGGGTCTTCAGAGTCTGCCAAAGCTTCCTTGGATCGTGTTTGTTCTGGTTCAACATGTTAGTACAATATTCAGCTTTGGCTTTTTCCTTCCAATATTTCACCTGATTCCCATAGTACATAAAGCTATTATAGTCCTCCTGTTTTCCACTTTTCCTAAATTTAGCGATAGATCTGTCTCTATCTCTAATTACTTCGTTAGTCATCCATGGTTCCGTCCTCTGTTTTATTCGTATTTCTTTGAGAGGCGTTACTCTGTCAATAATAGTAAGAAATGTGTACTTAAAATTAGACCAGGCCTCATAAACATCGGTACAATTTAGTACTGGCGACCAGTCTGTCCTACCCAGTTCGTCTGCAAAATGATCCCGTGAGTAATGCTTCATGGAACGAAGCTTCACTTTATCGGCTGAAAGAAACCTGCACAGCGAAGCTATAGCGATAATCCTATACCACACTCCTGGTCATATGGCCAATTCCCGAAGGTTGAGTGTGGTTGAATTTTCCGCCAAAATCATCGGAAATTTAAAATTCCCGGCTCTGTGCAGGCATGCGCATTGTCGACCCCACCTCCCCCTCCCTACCCCTCCCTTCTTACCCGGCTGCCCGGCTTGCTGAGCTCACTCACATCGCGGAAACGGGACAGAGTGGTCAACTTGCTGCCCACATGGGAGCAGGCGGTCCCGTTTCCTGCTGGTTAATCGTCTGTTAGTTTTATCGCTTTCCGCTTGGCTGCTGGTTTGTCCCATTCTTCGACTACCCTTTTAGTGATCCAAATGTTATCTTCTTATTTCTTGTGCTCCGGCTTGTGCCCGTTGCTGCGAGTCTGGTAGTGCGGAGGGGGGCTTCTGGTGTCGGCGGCCCCTTACCTAAGTTCTACGGTCCCACAGCTTGGATTGTCAGGACCTAGGCGTAGACTTTGATATTATACGAGCACAATCCGTTCCCGTCTTCGAGCCGTCCGTGGTAAGAACCCGGGCCTCTCGGAAGACGTGGGAACATGTCTTATGGTACGGAGGGTGGCGCCCTACAAGGTCCTCAGGCCTCTCGGCAGCCCCATACCTCCGACCATCATCGGTCCTCTATTGCCTCACGGTTTGTATCAAGCCCTAGGCGTAGACTTTGACCATATACGATCGCAATCCGTCCCCGTCTTCAGGCCGTCCGTGGTAAGAACCCGGGCCTCTCGGAAGACGTGGGAACGTGTCTTATGGTACGGAGGGTGGCGCCCCCCAAGGTCCTCAGGCCTCTCGGCAGCCCCATACCTCCGACCATCATCGGTCCTCTATTGCCTCACGGTTTGTTTCAAGCCCTAGGCGTAGACTTTGACCATATACGATCGCAATCCGTCCCCGTCTTCAGGCCGTCCGTGGTAAGAACCCGGGCCTCTCGGAAGACGTGGGAACGTGTCTTATGGTACGGAGGGTGGCGCCCCCCAAGGTCCTCAGGCCTCTCGGCAGCCCCATACCTCCGACCATCATCGGTCCTCTATTGCCTCACGGTTTGTATCAAGCCCTAGGCGTAGACTTTGACCATATACGATCGCAATCCGTCCCCGTCTTCAGGCCGTCCGTGGTAAGAACCCGGGCCTCTCGGAAGACGTGGGAACGTGTCTTATGGTACGGAGGGTGGCGCCCCCAAGGTCCTCAGGCCTCTCGGCAGCCCCATACCTCCGACTATCATCGGTCCTCTATTGCCTCACGGTTTGTATCAGGACCTAGGCGTAGACTTTGACCATATACGATCGCAATCCGTCCCCGTCTTCAGGCCGTCCGTGGTAGAACCCGGGCCTCTCGGAAGACGTGGGAACGTGTCCTATGGTACGGAGGGGGGTGCTCCCGAGGATCATCAGGCCTCTTGGCAGCCCCATACCTCCGACCAGTAATGACCCAATAACGCCTTAAGGCCTGTCGACACGAGCGGGCCTGATCGGCGGGCTTGCCCGTTAACGGGCATATTTGACGGGCAAACGATCAAATTGCCCGAAAGGCCGCCGAGCGAAATCACTGAGCTGGTGCCCGGTAGCTGGAGTTTCTACCCTGCCAGACGCAAGATAATATCGTGAACCCACAGCGGGCCTTCATCCCACATTCCACGGCATAGTAGCACAGTGAACATTTAACGATGGCAGCCCAGGATAACTCTAGTGAGCCACCAACAATTTATTGGTCTAAAGCACTTACTAGTACTTTGATTGACCTTTATCGTAAGAATCCATGTTTATGGAATGTGAAGCTGAAATGCTATAAGAACAGAGACAAACGCATAACAGCAGTGAAGGCTATTGCCGCGGAGATGAGAGAGCATGGTACTTCCGTTACGACGGATGACATAAAAAAGAAAATAGACACGCTGCGTAACCAATATCGGCGTGAATGCAAGAAAGTAAAGAATTCACAGAAGTCTATGACCTGATTTTCCTCCATGACAGTGAAAATCCAAGACCTTCATCGTCAAACTTGGACACAAGCCAAAACACTGGGAATGGTGAGGATACGTCTTCCGGAGAAACATCTGATTATGAGGTAAGACTAAGTTTTCTCTCTCTCTCTCTCTCTCTCGTGAATAGTGAACTGCATGGTTAATAATTTTTATTGCAATTAACCTGACTTTGATTTTATTAATAGATAACTTGGAGAAGTTCAGTAGTATGGCTGATACGAGCAATACCCATTGTGTTTAAGAAGTTAGTGAAAATTGAATCAATAAAGGTTATTCATAATACATAACTGCATCTGTTATTTAATGGAACTATACATTTTATTTTACACAAAATAATATATAAATGACACCTTCAGATAACATTATCTGTGTTTTTATTGCAAAACAAAATTAGTTATAGAAATAATCAGTTTGTAACAAAATATTGCATAGAAGTTCATACATGTACTATACTACTATAGCCTATACATGTTGTGAAGAGGATTTGCCATTTCAGTATATGTAGTCATAAGTGTGATAATGAAGAAAGGAAAATATTTAAGTGGTGGAATGATTTTGCACAGCTTTGTACTGCCATGACACTGCACCTTCATTATTGAAATATTCCATAAAGTCATGGCGTACACTTTGAGCTTCTCTACTTGTGTTCCGTCGTTTTCTTTGTAGCTGCAACAAGTCCGGAGTTTCACGCCATGTACCAGGGAGGATTGTACATCTTGCAACATCCTCACAATCCAAAGACCCCTCAGGCGTATATTGCGTGACATGATCACGTCTAAGAAAGTTATGTAAGGCAGTACATGCTAATACTACCACCTCAACCTTGTTTGGAGATAGGTTTATGGGTGACAGAAAGATTCTAAATTCATTAGCTAAAATCCCAAAGGAGTTCTCTGCTGTACGTCTAGCCCTAGATAGGCGATAAGAAAAAATGCGTTCCTCATTACTTTGGGTCTGGTGAGAGAACGGTTTCAAAATGTGGCGTTGCAAGGGGAAAGCGTCATCTGCCACAAATACGTATGGTAGCATTCTGTCACTTCCTTGAGGTTTTGCATCGCTAGGGAGACCTGCTGTATCTGTGACAATACGGCTACTGATAAGTGTATTATCCCACACACCACCGTCCGACACTCGCCCATTGCAGCCAATATCAACATATAAAAATTCACAATTAGCATCACAAATAGCCATGAGAACTATACTATGGCTGCCTTTGTAATTATAGAAATAGGAGCCACTGTCAGGCGGAGGTCTTATCAAGATATGCTTCCCATCAATGGCTCCGACGCAGTTCGGGAAATTCCACCGTGTTTTGAAGCCATGTGCCACACGCATCCACTCATCTGGGGTTGTAGGGATCTGTCAAACGTAAAAAAAAAAATAATAATAAATAAGGAGAATGGTACTGGTAATGTTTTCCTATAAAAAATTCGATCTATAACTGCCTAATTACGTAATTCAATGACATAACCATAAGTAACACAGTTTCTTATATTCTAGATCTTTAATGACCCACTGTTGGCTGCTGCTGATGCTTCCGAGGTAACACCTGGAACTGCTGACATCCCACCTGGTCAACATGTGGTGTCAGACCCGCATGCGCCAGGACCTTCTCATGCACGACCAGCAAAAAAGCCACGCAAAACGATTATTGATGAAACTCAACTAATGCAAAAGGCTTATGACGAACTTAAATCATTGTCTCAAACAGAAAATGTGTTTTCTGCTTTCGGAACTGTGGTTGCAAATAATCTTAAAGAAATTAATAGTGAAAATCAGATTTACGCTCAGAAGTTAGTTCAGGATATAATTTTTCTCGGTCGACTTGGAAGGCTTTCCTCGTCTACTAAGATCGTAGAATAACTGTCATCATGTAATAATTTTATTATTTGGTAAAGGTATTGGACAAAATGTAAGTATAGCGACATCACATACATATTTGTATGTATCTATATAAGCGCTCAAAAAGTTCATTAAGTTTGTTCAGAATTATATTAATTTCTTTCCTAGTGCATGGTCTGTTTATTGTTTTGAATGTGCATTGTATGCAATTAAGTCAATTATGTATTACACAATACAATATTCCCAATCATTTATATGTTTCATTAGTTTAAATGCTATAACACCCAACGTTATCAAACGTTATCAAATCAATAATGATTATAATAAAAATATAATACATAATTGAGTCTTATTTATTTAGTTACATTAATCATGTGATTAACATAACACAGGTACATATTTACATTATTTACACGTAACATGTTTATAACAGATTCACTAACCTGTAAGTAGTCAGCCTTCAGCACCTCGTATATGGCCCTACATGTTTCTGGTATTATGCGGGACAAACTTTGCTTTGATATGCGTGTACTGTACTGCAACTCCGAATAAGAAGACCCACTTGCTAAATATCGCAGAGTTGCTTCCAGACGAGCTTCTGCTGTAATGCTGTTTCTCATAACTGTGTCTTTCTTCACTATGTACGGCTCCACCTTTGATAATAAGATGTAAAAAGTGCTTACATTCATCCTCAGGTAATTTCTGAAGTCGTGTTCCTCACTACTTTGTAGTTCATGAAATTGTTGCAGTGCTTCCAAACATACTTCTTTTCTTTAACCAATCTTTACACCATATCCTTTTTTTCTTTTTCTTCTTGAGACACACAGCTATTATCATAGAGCACAAAATCTTTTTCTTGACAATGCTAGGCACCATGGTTCTCGTACAGCACTCCACCCGCTACTGGCAACATCGTCGGGCAGGCCCAGCTGTTCATCACTTCGGTCGTGTGGACAACATTCACGGGCAGGCCCGCGAGAATTTGCCCGTTAACGGGCAAACCCGCCGATCAGGCCCGCTCGTGTAGACAGGCCTTTATGGCTTGCTCTGTCAGGCCCTAGGCGTAGTCTGACATTTCCACTCGTAATCCGTTCCCCATACGTCTTCGAGTCGTCCGTGGTAAGAACCCGGGCTTCCCGGAAGACAAGGGGACGTGTCTTATGATACGGAGGGTGGCGCCCCGAGGATCATCAGGCCTCGGCAGCACCATACCTCCGACCTTCAATGGTCTAACGCCTCACGGCACCACCCTCCTTCCATGTTTCTTAAGCAAAAAAATAAATAAATAAATAAATAAAAAATATATATATATATATATAAAAATATATATACCATGTTACCACACAGATCTTCTCTTGAGCCACAGCCAACCTCTTGTCAACTTCACCTGGCTTGAGTTTAAAGATGACTTACCTGATGTTCCACCCCCAAGTAAAACACAAAAGAACTTTAGGCTTAGGGAGTCTAGTGTTAGAATTAGTATAAATCGGTTCAAAGATAAACTACAAACATTTAGCGTAATGAGAAGAGGAAAATGATTTAAATAGTACAGTTTAAGTTGACGCAAAGTGCTAGGTATTGTATAGATAAAATGCCTTGACCATAAAAAAAAAAAAACTCGGGTCGAAATGGACATGACTTTTCCTATTTAACTTAAGCTAATCTACAGTCATGATGGTCGAGAATTTTACCATGTTAAAGTTAATTTCGACGCTCACTGTGACTCAGGTCGAAATGGACATGACTTTTCCTATTCAACTTGAGCTAATCTACAGTCATGATGGTCATCGTGTGAACAGTGCAATGTGCATGTCACATTCTTCGGCGTGGGTACTTGACGTTTCTTTCTCCCCTCTACTGAGTGATAAAATGAATAAGTCTCCCATAGGAAAGACACACGTAATAACGGTTTGAATCAGGCTTCACCTCTCCTCCCACCTGTCCTCGTCTCATGCATAGCTTCGCTGTGCAGGTTTCTTTCAGCCGATAATATTGGGCATGAACATCCGAGTGCCACAGAGGGCTCTAACCCTCCTAATGAAGGGGATCAGAGCCTCGAGAGAGCCGAGACATCTTCCGTTACTGGGCTGGTCCTTGCATCGTGTTCTGCAGTTCCTGGCGTTCGAAAGGGCCATTATGGAGGAAGATCACTTCCCTCAACGTGTCGTCTTTCTGCTCGCCTTGACTACGGACTACAGGGCTTCACAGTGGTGGCAATCAACCGCCACCCGTCCGTCTCCAAACTGGAGGAGGACAGCTCGGCCCTAACCTCCATCACCAACATTCCTGGACAGGAACGGCCGAGCGGACGACATGATTGGCCCTCTCAGAATACAATCCTTCCGGGAGGGAGGACGCCCACATCCACTGCGCCCGGTCCGTGCGTTCGAAGACTACGTGGACCACACGGAAGAGATTTTTGAGGATCATCTTCTATAACTCGAAATTTAGGATTCCCCTAACCCCGAGGTCCCGGGCACACCTGTCTTTCCGCTCTGTGAATCAGGCTTTACCTCTCCTCCCACCTGTCCTCGTCTCATGCATAGCTTCGCTGTGCAGGTTTCTTTCAGCCGATAATATTTCTTTGTCGCGGCTCGTGCCGCTTAAATTCTTCTTATCGGCTTAAGAAACCTACATAGATTTAGGGTCCCTCCCTCCTCCCACAGGCGAAGCCTTCATTTCTCATTGAAGTGAGCTCAGCTAGCCGGGGAGCCGGGGAAGAAGGGAGGGGTAGGAAGGGGGAGGTGGGGTCGACAATGCGCATGCCTGCACAGAGCCGGGAATTTTAAATTTCCGATGATTTTGGCGGAAAATTCAACCACACTCAACCTTCGGGAATTGGCCATATGACCAGGAGTGTGGTATAGGATTATCGCTATAGCTTCGCTGTGCAGGTTTCTTAAGCCGATAAGAACAATAAAATCGTCACTATCCGCGACAAAGAAATAGTGTTGTGCTTGTTGAAAATCGTCTTCCGAGCTTTCCCAGTACAATATAGTGGCCTGCGTTATCATATTACAATCGGAGACCAGGATAAGATCTATAATTTTACCTGGATGTGCCTGTTATTCTAGTAGGCTCGTCAATCAGTTGTGACAGGCCATGAGATTTTAGCAAGTCTCTCATTGCCTTAACAAGGTTATTATTTGTACTTGCCAGATTCGTATTAAAATTACCTAGGATAATAGTTTTTTGGTCATGCATATTGACCCGATTGAAACGTGTAGATTCTAATGAGATATAGAAGGACATCTGTTTCGGTGGTCTGTAACAGACCCCACATAAGATGGGATACGATTTAGGTAACAATATTTCTACCCACACAGCTTCGAGCCCCTCGTTACTCATAAGGTCTGTACGGGGGTTGAATGCTAAATCATTGCAAATGAAAGTACATACCCCTCCTCCGGTCCTCTTTCTATCGTTACGCACAACACTATAACCAGGAATCGCAATTTATGAGTCGGAGATGGTGGACACTTGGAAAAAAATTGGACAAGAAATAGTGTGCGCAAAAACCATTCATGAATTTAACAGCAAACTAGACACTGCGAGATACAAAAGTGGGATACTACGAGCGTAGCTCCCCTTCCCGCAAAATACAACTAGGTAAATACACACACACACACACACACACACACACACACACACACACACACACACACTCACACAATACATGAATTTAAAAATAGTTTAGATAAAATGAGATATGGAGAGGGGACACCACGAGCGTAGCTCCCCTTCCCGTGAAATACAACTAGGTAAACACACACACACACACACACACACACACACACACACACACACACACACACACACACACACACAAGTGAATACACATACATACACATACACACATACACACAAGTGAATACACACACACACACACACAGTGGTCTCAGACCTACCCAGAGATCTGCTAATAATGAGCTCTGAGCTCACTGCCGTAGGGTGGTGTCTGGCTGTCTCGAAAAGAGGCTGCAGCAGATCCGAGGTGAATACACACACACACACACACACACACACACACACACACACACACACACACACACACGTAGTCAAGGAGTTGTGACCTTGCTGTCCCGGTGTGTGGTGTGTGAGTGGTCTCAGACCTACCCAGAGATCGGCAAATAATGAGCTCTGAGCTCACTGCCGTAGGGTGGTGTCTGGCTGTCTCGACAGATACTGCAGCAGATCCGAGGTGAATACACACACACACACACACACACACACACACACACACACACACACACACACACACACACACACACACACACACACATATATATATATATATATATATATATATATATATATATATATATATATATATATATATATATATATACATACATATACCAAGGCTTTTTCCCCCTTCCAAGGGAGGTAGCCAAAAAGGGAAAGGCATATATATATATATATATATATATATATATATATATATATATATATATATATATATATATATGTCTTGTTAAAGACCAATGCTAATTCAGTTTCAACTATCTTCTTAGTTGTTTTTTCCATTCTTCTTATATGTTTCTTATAGTCCAGGGGTAGATTAAACACAAGTCTACCGAGATCCATGGTATATTGACACTAATTATATAAATACAAACGCAAGCTTTCGGTTGTTACATACAACCATCTTCAGGCAGATAAAATGACAGGAAAAGGTCCATGTCAATTATGCTAAGGAGTTACAAAATGACAAGGCTTTATGGTTCCAGTGAGATGGAATTAGGAGAGGTTCGGGTCAGATCATAATGACTGCGGGGGTGGGAAGCTGGACGGTCAGGTGGAATTGGGAGAGGTTCGAGTCAGATTATGACGGGGGGGGGAACTGGACAAGGTGTCCGTTGATGTTATATGTCATATTGTCGAGGGAAATTTTGTCCTGGTGTGACGGATTCTTTGTTTAAGAGTAAGGTGCCTAATGTGTTTGTTTGTATGTTGATGATTGGTGTGTGTTGTGAAATGTAGACTTTCTCCAGGATGTGTAGTTTTTTGTGATTGTTACAGTGTTTGAGTATTTTGGTATTGTTAACTAGGTCTTGTCTTGTTGGATTTCTGTTGTGATATTGAGTCATACATAAACATCATTATGGATAATGTTTACCACCACCCCCAACTGCCCCCTCCTAAAATTCCGGAGAATATCTTGAAGCAGTTACTCATTGCTTGCACGACCGAAGCCCCCTTTTAAGAGCCCAACAGGACATCTCTTTTACCAAATAGAAGGCGTTGCAATGGGTTCACCGTTAGGTTGTACCTTTGCAGAGTTTTACATGTGCAACCTGGAAAACTCAGTACTTCAAAACCCTGACATAAGACCACACCTGTACTGCAGATATGTTGACGACATTTTCGTGGAAATTAGGAACAAATCCCACCTAAGAGATCTCCAACAAGCCATGGAATCTTCCTCAGTCCTGAACTTCACATATGAGCTTAACCTACATCACAAAATCCCCTTCCTCGACGTCCTTGTCAATTCCCGAAATGACCGACATGAAACTAAAGTGTACAGGAAGGACACAGACATTGGACGATGCATGAATGCCGACAGTGAATGCCCCGATAGGTATAAGCTGAGCGTCATTCGAGCATATTTAAGACGTGCCTTTCGTAACTGTTCTTCTTGGGACTTGCTTCACACAGAACTCTTGAGACTGAAACAGATACTCATCAACAACAATTACTCAAACACTATCATAGACAAAGAAATCAACCTCTTTCTGACACGTACCCAAACTCAACAGGAACAAAAACCCACACAGACTATACACAAAATTTTCTTTAAGAATCAAATGACACCCGCATATAAAACTGACGAACGGGTCTTAAAAGAAATCATCACAAGGAATGTCACATGTATCAACCCACAAGAAAAATTAGCCATAATTATATACTACAAAAACACAACCGTCTCTAGCCTGTTCATGAAGAATAACCAGACAAAAGATAACAACACCCTAAAGCAAGCGAATGTGGTATACCAATACTCCTGCTCCGAAGAAGGTTGCAAACTTCTGCCTAACATGAATTATATTGGTGTTACCACTACTTCACTTAGCCGAAGGCTCACAATGCATGCCCGCGATGGTAGCATACGGAAACATATGACTCAATATCACAACAGAAATCCAACAAGACAAGACCTAGTTAACAATACCAAAATACTCAAACACTGTAACAATCACAAAAAACTACACATCCTGGAGAAAGTCTACATTTCACAACACACACCAATCATCAACATACAAACAAACACATTAGGCACCTTACTCTTAAACAAAGAATCCGTCACACCAGGACAAAATTTCCCTCGACAATATGACATATAACATCAACGGACACCTTGTCCAGTTCCCCCCCCCCCGTCATAATCTGACTCGAACCTCTCCCAATTCCACCTGACCGTCCAGCTTCCCACCCCCGCAGTCATTATGATCTGACCCGAACCTCTCCTAATTCCATCTCACTGGAACCATAAAGCCTTGTCATTTTGTAACTCCTTAGCATAATTGACATGGACCTTTTCCTGTCATTTTATCTGCCTGAAGATGGTTGTATGTAACAACCGAAAGCTTGCGTTTGTATTTATATAATTAGTGTCAATATACCATGGATCTCGGTAGACTTGTGTTTAATCTACCCCTGGACTATAAGAAACATATAAGAAGAATGGAAAAAACAACTAAGAAGATAGTTGAAACTGAATTAGCATTGGTCTTTAACAAGACATGTCTACAAGAAAATTTACTGCCAAAATATACTAATATATATATATATATATATATATATATATATATATATATATATATATATATATATATATATATATATATGTGTGTGTGTGTGTGTGTGTGTGTGTGTGTGTGTGTGTGTGTGTGTGTGTGTGTACATATATTATTATATATATACTGTATATATATATATATATATATATATATATATATATATATATATATACAAATATATATATATATACATATACATATATATATATATCTATATCTATCTATATATATATATATATATATATATACAGTATATATATGTATATATATAATGTATATATATATATATATTTATGTTCTTCGCAGACTAAGCCACAAAATATGGAAGTATCTTCACACTTAGTAAGTGTGAAGATACTTCCATATTTTGTCCACTCTATGCTGAAGCACACCAGGAATAACTCATTATCATTCTTTTTATCTTGTTATTGACTCCCAAAACTGCGCTTGGCAACTCTACTGTTGCTCCAGGTTGAGAAACTTCCCCAGAATTTTTTTCATAATTGACAACAAATACCGATGTAATGTTTTGCAGTGGCTACTAACTTAAAATCAAGGTGTGGATATTTTTCCTATAAATGTTAATGTAGTAATTAGAAACTTAAGAAAAATTTGTATATTCTTTCAATACTCTATGTCAGTTGTTATCTGTCAACACTCCAGGTGCACAACAAAACACAGAAGGTGAGATACAATACTTTTTTCGTTGTTTTGCGGTTTTTTGAAGACTATTTGGACGAAAATTAAACCAGAAGACTAATGCATTATTGATACGTTGGAAAACTATTCAAATAAGAGCATGATTGTACTTTATCTTTGGTATATCGTTTTACCAACTAAAGCCAGGGCAGGCCTATTGAAATTTAGAATTAGATTTCGACTTCCGGTAGGAGATATCAAAATCTAAACCATCGCTACCCAACAGCAGTAGACGAAAACCAAAGACCAACAGAATAAGTAGTTAGCCTTAACTTGTTATATATTTCAGGTGTATTATGTAACCGAATTATTATTTGGAAAAAAGGAAGAAGACGGACGCAGTGAATATTAAATTAATGAAGTGACAGGTTCTGTTGCTGCAGAATCATAGAAGGACGATGATCCAGTCCAAAAGTGCACTTTTATCCCAATTATATATTGATTTGATTAGTCACCTCCTATATAAGAAATTCCCAAACCCAGGAATGACGTTTCTATGACAGAATCCTTATCACATGACTAAATCATAAATATTAGATCTTGGAATGAGTATTGTATAAATCATAAAATGCACTCAAATAATGTGCTAGGTGAGTGGTCGCCTCAACAATTACTTTTCCATTTGACATTGTTCAGTATTTTCTCAGAATTTTACAGAATGCAAAGATTTCAGTTTTTCATCAAGACTTATACAGTCTTTTTTATTGTAGATGCTTTGTGCTTCCCGTTCATTTATTTTTGGTAATTCAAGAAAAAATTAAGAACCTATGTCTGTGGTACTTTCTTCATCAGTATATGACGTATTGGTACATGCAGCTGAAAGGTTAATTACTGCAAAGTATGGTTACCCAAGCAAGGTTTAGTCAACCAGATTTAATGTAGACTTATATATATAACCTAATCTGACCTAATGCAACTAATCTCTAGGTCAGCACCTTTCCTAACCTTGCTGCTGGATGTTAGCCAGGGGCAGTGGACCTGGACCCATCAAATTAACCTTAATAATAGACTTAGTTGAGGCTGTGCCCAAAGAGGGAAGAGAAGTCCCCCCCCCATCAGCCTTTTATTTTTGGTAAAATCATAGTTGCTTATGTGCTAATTTGTGTCATGTGTGTTCTTTTGTTGGGTGCACTGGTAACCTCTTTATGGGTAAATGATGAAAATATGGTCAATTTATAGTTTCACCCAACCATAGAATTTGATATGTGACTTATGTGTTTCTGATGAGAAATGTTGTGATATGAACGATGGTGTACATCATTTCCATCGCAAATGCATACTTTTGAAGTAATTAAGTATTGAAGTTATGCACTTATGACTACATCTCCCGAACGATGAGGAGGGACGTGTTGGAAATTGGGGTTTTTGGGTGGGGAAGATTAATTAATGGAGTAATGCACGTTGCCAAACAGGTGTAAAATGAAGAAGACTAAAGAAACGCCAAAGAAAAAAAAAATCCCATATTGGCGGGTACCGCGCGCGACGATATGTTTGTTTACTAACGATTAAGTATTTGTGAGTAGAAGCGCTAGATTTAGGGAAGACGCTTGTGCAAGACTTGGTAACCGTAAACTAACCTAAACTAAACTAACCTAGCCTAACCTAACGGAGGTAATGTTAGTTTACGGTTAGGAAGTCTTGTGCGGCTGGAGTGGACTTCGGTAAGTGTAACAGATCTAGCAAGACCTTTTTCAAATCGTTGGTAAAAACAATGATGGCTACCGCTGGACTCTGGCCGTAAAATGTGATTTTTTTTTATTCCTGTTTTGCAACGCACATTACTACATTTATTAGTCTTCCCCACCCAAAAACCCCAACTTCCCACATTTCCCCCCAGATCATTCGGGAGATGTAGGCATAAGTGCATAACTTCAATATTTAATTACTTCAAAAGTACACATTTGCAATGGAAATAATGTACACCATCGTTCATATCACAACATTTCTCACCAGAAACACATAAGCCACATATCAAATTCTATGGTTGGGTGAAACTATAAATTGTCTGAAAATATTGCTAGAAGTTTTTAAGTTGATGAGAGAATTATTATTTTTATTTGTTGACAGCTTTTGTGGTGAAATATAGAATTCTTACAAGTACAGTGCCTGATATGGTCCAGTTCACCAAAGTCCACCTGATTTAGTCAAATCTGTTCCGACCATGGGTGCATTGTCAATTTTATATGTATCTGAGCAATGTAAGGCCTGACAAAAGCCTGCCATCCTTATCATGTTACTATATATAGTGGGCCCATTGTATACCACACAATGATGTATTTCATGTTTGCACCCACTAATTATCATAACATAAATATGATCATCAAGCAAATAAAGAAAAACGAGCCACCCATTTGCAGAGGTGTGGAAGTCCCCCCCCCATCTGGCATTATCCAACAGCATTGCACCCCTGACTTAATATAACTTGACAAGTGTGGGTGTCCATATTTGTTAATGTGTGCATATGTGTCTGAACAGATCTAACGTGTTAAAGTAAATGTGATATAGTATTACGGTGATGATAGACTGCCCATGTCAGTTTAGTGTGTTACCAGAGTTACAAGAAAATTAAATCAGTAATATATTGATTTATTATTACACACACACACACAAACACGCACTTTCGTCGGATGGACGGCGAAGATTGGAGTTCTGAAGAGAAAGTGAAGTTTTCGTGGATCTCAACGCAAAGAAAGTACCCTATTGTATTTACAGGGAAGGGAAAAGCTCATGGTGTAGTGGGAAAGTGAGGAAAAAGGAGAAGGGGAGGGATTACTGAGGGAAATGAGGAAGGGGAGGACTTGGTCCAGGAGGCCAGGCGTCTTGTAAACAAGAGAAGGACCGATGATTTTGGTGAAGGGATTAACAAAAATGTAAAGATTAGAAATATAGATAAGAGCAGCACAATGGAAGGTGAGGATAATAATTTCCAGGAATTTAATGAGGGGGGGCGGATATCAACCTCAACAGATTATCAAGACTAGAGGAAAAATTTGATAAAATGACCGAACATTGGGAGAATAGGTTTGGTAACATATCAAAGATTGTGCAGAGTTGAAAAATTGGAAGAACTAGAGAAGGTGAACAAAAACTTAACTAAAGAAATAGAAGAATTAAAAAGACAGTTAAAAGAAGTAAAAGAAGAGAATGAGGAATTAAAGAGGAATAATAAAGACAATAAAGAGGCCATAGCAAAAGAAGCACAGGGTTGGAAAAAAAATCCAGGAAAATAGTAAAGTTGCATTTACTGACATAATAAAACAGGAAATGAAAGAACAAACTGAAGACTCGGTTATTAAAGTGATGAGACAGGAGAATATAGTAAGAGACTTAGCAGATAAAAAGAAATGTATAATTATATTAGGAATGGAAGAGAAATATAACCTAAATAGAACCACAAGAATCAATGAGTAAAAAGAAAAAGTAGCAGTTTACTAGAATTAGTTCAGGAAGATGAACCTGAAATCATGAAACAAATTGAAGAGATGTATAGGCTTGGAAAATATAGTACAGATAAGACCAGACCAATTAAGATTAAATTCAGGTCACAAACGACAGCAGAGAATATCTTAGCAAAAACAGGGAAACTAGCAGCAAGTGAACAATATTAAAAGGTATGGATAAAAAGAGGAAAGAGAGGAAAAAAAGAAAAGATGAAGCTAAGGAGAAAACGAGAACAGAACAGAGTCAGAAAAAGAGAAATTCTATTGGAGAGTAGTGAATATGAAAGTAAGGAAATACGACATACTAGAGAAAGACAAAAGGGAAACAGAGAATACAATGGAAGTGGCAGAAAACTAAAAGTGTCCTACACAAATATAGATGGATTAATAACAGGATTGAATGAGCCGAATGATTATCTGAAGGAAAAAGAACCGGACATAATGGGAATTGTAGAAACAAAATTAAAAGGTCCACTACCACCCAACAGTGTAGGACATGATGCACATAATTTATTGGATTAGAAACAGAGAGACAAAACAAGGGGATGGAGTTATGTTCCTGACTAAGAAGAATATAAACATGAGGTGTGACATATGGAAAGAATACAGTAGAGATGATTATGATCAGAGTGGAAGACAGAGATAAGAAGAGCAGAAAGTTTGTGATAAATTATGTGCCTCCAAAACAGCCTCATGGGAAGAGAGTGAACATAAAAGTATGTTAGAAGACACAAGGATAACATTAAATAAGATAATGGAAGATGGAGGAAGAATAGTTATGATGGGCGACTTTAATTGCAAAGAAGTCTGCTGGGAAGAGATGACAGTAAAGGGTGGAGACGGCTCATGGGGAAATGTTCTACTCAAGATGATTATTGACCATACAATGACACAGTGGATACAGGAGAACACTAGGTATAGAAATTAAGAAGAACCATCGAGACTAGACCTAATAATCACATCTGAACCTAGAATAGTGGAAAAGATTGAATATAAAACACCAATAAGTAAAAGTGACCACATATTGATTGAACTGGAACTAAATGAGGAAAAATACATGAAAAGAAATAAACAATATAGAAAAGGAAGAATGATGTATGAAAAAACAAACTTTGATAAAATAAGAGAATTCTTTCAAAAAGAAAACTGGGAAGGAATATACAAAGAAGAAACAACAGTGGGAGGGAAATGGAATATTTTGACAAAAATTTATATATATAAAAAAAAAGTAGTGGAAAAGTATGTCCCAAGACAAAAACAAGAAAAAGATTATGTAAAGTGCTGGTACAACAAAAGTTGTAGGGAGTTAAAAGACAAAAGAGATAAAGCTTGGACCAAATGGAAGACAAAAGACCTGAAAATGGAAAATATATACTTGTTATAGAAATGTACAAGTATGCAGAGAGGAAAAGAGAAAATATGAAAAAGATGTCATAGAAAAATGTAAAGATCAACCAAAACTATTTTACAGATTTGTAAACAACAAACTGAGAAACAAACAAGATTTGCAGAAATTACAACAAGGAGTTGAATAAACAGAGGAAATAGAAATGGCAGAAATTATGAACAAGCATTTTAAATCAGTGTTTACAAGGGAGAACATACAACCTGAAGAGAACGAATGGAAAGAGAAAGTCCCCCTATGAAAGAAATAGAAGTAACAAAGAATAAAATAATGAAACACTTGAGTAATCTTGATGTCAGAAAATTGCATGGACCAGATGAAATAGTAAACTGGATTTTGAAAGAATGCAGGAATGAAATGGCAGACAAAATACATAACATAATAATCAGTTCCTTGAAAGAAGGAAAAAATCCAAAAGATTGGAAAAAAGCAAATATAGTACCTATATATTAAGAGGGAAATAAAGAAGACCAACTATAGATCAGTCTCTCTAACAAGTACAATAGCAAAAATTTGTGAAAGAATTGTCAAAAGTAGATGGGTAAAATATTTAGATAAAAAAGAATGTGCTAAATCCAAGGCAATTTGGATTCAGACAAGGATGATCATGCGTCACCAATTTAATATGTTTCTATTCAAGGCTAATAGATATAATACAAGAAAGAGATGGATGGGCTGATTGTGCATTTCTAGACCTAAAAAAAGCTTTTGACAAAGTACCACATAAGAAGTTGCTTAAGTAATTAGAAACTAAAGGAGGAATACAGGGCAAACTGTTTAAATGGATGGAAGACTTTTTGCAAGAAAGAAAAATGAGAGTAGTGATAAGAGACAAACACTCAAATTGGGATGAAGTAATTAGTGGTGTTCCGCAAGGAACAATTCTGGCCCCAATAATGTTTGCTATATACATTAATAATATGGATGAAGAAATTGAAAGTTACATGAGCTTCTTTGCAGATGATGCAAAACTATTAAAAAAAGTGAACATGGAAGAAGATTGTGAGTCACTACAGAGTGATCTAAATAAAGTATGGGATTGGAGTAGGAAGTGGGAGATGGAGCTCAACACTAAAAAGTGTAGTATAATGGAATTTGGAAAAAGCAATAACAGAATAACAGGATCATATAAATTGGGAGAAGAAGGAATAAAAAAAAGTTGAAAATGAGAAGGACCTGGGAGTCATTGTTATGAATAATATGTCACCTGAGGAACATATAAATAAGATTTTGGAGAAACTTATGATTTAATAAGAACTAAGTGGCATTTACATACCTGGATGAAGAAATGGTGAAGAAAATACTAATCACTCTGATAAGACCAAGATTGGAATATGCTGCAACGATGTGGTCTCCAAGTACAAAAAAAAATGTATAAAAAAAACTTGAAAGAATACAAAGAGCAATTACAAAATTGGCACCAACACTCTCAAAACTATCATATGAAGAGAGACTAGCAAAACTTGAGCTTCAGACACTAGAGCAAAGAAGAGAGAGAGGAGATTTGATAGCTATTTACAGAATCATGAAAGGCATAGAAATTATTGATAGAGAGGATCTAATAAAATGGGATAATAGAAATACAAGAGGACACAGAAAGAAAGTCAAGAAAGACAGCTATAGAAGAGATCTGAAAAAGAACAGCTTTCCTCACAGAGAAATAGACAGTTGGAACAAGTTAGATGAGAAAGTGGTGTATGCAAAAACAATACATGAATTTAAAAATAGTTTAGATAAAATGAGATATGAAGACGGGACACCACGAGCATAGCTCCCCTTCCCGTAAAATACAACTAGGTAAATACACACACACGCATATATATACACACACACACACACACACACACACACAGAGCGATAAATACATGGAACAAATTAGACAACAAAACAATATGTGCTAACACTATACAAGATTTTAAGATAAAACTTGATGCGGAGAGATACAAAGACGGGTCACCACATATATTACAACTAGGTAAATACACACACACACTATCAGAGAAATGATATCAGAAGTACAAGAAAATTGTGATATTATTTCTCCAGTAGTGGGTTTTAAGTGTACATTTACAAATGTGTTATAACATCACAGTTTCCCATATATATATATACTCTTTGTGAACAGGTAAAATAAATGTGTATGAAGGAAAAGTGACCTAGTAGAAGTTCGGTTGTGATGCCACAGAATGGGAGAAGACGACAGGCCATCCCTAGCAACTCTTTTTCGGGACAAAAATGTCCTGATTCTCTCAGCCTTTGTCTTCCTGCTTAGTATATTTTTTGCCATCTTTGTCAGGTTAGTTAAAGTGAGACATTTTTCATGGTATCTAACTAATTGCCTTTTTTTTAGGCCAAATTCATTTGGGTTTTTTACCAATAGGATAGGTTCACTAATGATTATTAGTTGGTACTTGGGTTCATGGTAGATTGGGGTAAGCATTGTCACAGAGGACCTCTGAGGGGATGCAGCCATTCTGCCCTGTTTTAGCTATAGTTCCAACTTATTGTGTGTTTTTGGGTGCTACTTTTTAGTTGCAGTGCTCAGCTTCCATTGTTAGGTTATCTGCATTTGATATGTGAGAGCTTTGATGTTATGCATTGTGTTTCATATAGGGAGATCATGCATAATTAAATTAGATAACAAAGATCACACTGCTTGTTGGGGGGATTTTATTGTACACTCATGGTTCTTTATAGGTTGTTGTTTTATGATATATATTTCATATGTAATTCATTGTGATGTATATCTCAAAAATATATGTAGATTTATTTATGGTAGCTTGTTAAACATTATATTTTGGTGATTGTGTGATATTTGTTCCAGTTTGATTGTGAGCTTTGTTCTTTTGGTGTCTCTTGCAACAGGATTGATTTTACCATTCATACTATTCAGGTGAGTTTTTTTTTTTTTTTTTTTTTTTCTCTAATAGTAAGTACCTCTTCAAACTTTACAGATTGTGCAAGAATAAAATTACTTTATCACAGTGGACTTGGCAAGTAACATTCACATGTACATGATGTGCATATTTACATAATTGTAAATCTATTCTATATGAATATCAAAGGCTTCCCCTTATGAAGGAGGTAGCTTAATTATGAATAAATTACAGTTAGGTAAATACATTGGATATATGAATGTAGTGAATGATACCAATATCATGATGTAGATAACTTCATGATATTACAACTGGTATCAGATTTTTTCATACTGCAGTGTAGTATTCAGATTATTTTACAGTAGAGAGACATGAAATGGGTTTTTGGGTAGATGTGAGATGGGTGAAGAGTGTGTGTGCTTTGATTGAGCCACCCCTCCTTGTAAGGGGGAGGAACTTTTTGGTATATGTATGTATACAGTACAGGAATATATTACACACTGAAATAATGGAGGTTTGCTTTACTATTCTGATATTGATATGTGTTCATTTGAATTTAAAATAACCTGTGTATCTACCCTTCAGATTATGTTAATAAAATATGTATTAAAGATATATTGGAAAGATAGACTCTTTTATAGTGCAATGAAGCTTGTGACTTTTGAATTCTTTCTGCAGTGATGGCAGGCCGCTTCCCAATCTGCTTTCCATTTTTACTGGCCCTGATACTGCAGGGAAGAATGCTGGAGACATCCCTCGCTCTTGTTCAGTATGTGGTGGTGAGCGTTGCCAGCGCCAGCATCCAAACACTGCCAACATCTTTTCTTCCCATATTCATACTGAGTTAACAGTTCCTCAGTCCATAGATGAAGCCCTAGAAGAGGTATGATTCAGAATGGGTTTGTAGAGTAATAAAGTTTTCTCTGTCATAAGTCATTGATAACACCCTGGCATATGATGATAAAGTTTGTAGCAGGTTTGGCCGAAATGTTGATCGTAGTTGGTCATTTGATAGTCTGTAGGTACATGTTAGAGGGCATCACCTTGTGTTCCTAATTTCCACATTTGTCCATCAAAGGGACACATTTTCTTTATTTTTGCTCAGAAGAAGAATAGTAACAATAGTTGATTCCAGTAATATACATGCAAACCAAAACTTCACTTCAGTGATACAGGAGAACTGCCACTTTCTCACCACAGCATCTTACATTTGTATTAACCCATCCTTTCCAACAGCTGCTGAACATGACGCTGGATGAACACGTGTATAGTTGGTACCGTGAAGTATCTGTCCATGACCAGCTTGCTGATGAGATTCGTTACACCATTCGTTATGCAGTTTCATCCCTAGCCAACCGTCTCACCAAGGTAGATTTACTGTACTATAATAAGAGTGCATACTTTATAGAAATGCATCTTGTCAGTAGTAGATCAACCAATCCATTACTTCAGTTCACTGTTGTAGAATACCTAAGGCCCGCAGAAAGGCAACCCATAGGTCACTTGAAGAGATTTTGTGTTACTATCTGGAATAATTTTTTGGTGGAAGGTAAGTTGAGAGTGGAGGATAGATGGAGAAAGAGGAAAAGGACAGAAGGTAGGGAGGTGCTAAGAGTAAAATGCTTAAATGAGAAGGAATACAAGAAGCTGAGAGAAGAGTGGGAGGAGGTGAAGGATATAGTAGAAGTAGTGGGGGAGGAATGGGGGTGTTTCAAGGAGGGAGTCACAAGATGTGCAAAGATGGTGTGTGGAACAAGAGGATGGGAGGAAATAGAAGGAAAAGTAGCGAGTGGTGGGATGATAGCAAAGAATGTTGTAGAAGAAAAGGAACAAACTTTCACGTGCTGGTTGCAAAATAGGATGAGAGAAACATATGAGAGGTACAAAGAAAAAAGAAGAAAAGTCAAATATAAGACAAAGGAGTCAAAAAGGAGAGCAAATGTAAAATGGGGGAAGAGTATGACAAAATCTTGAAAGCAATATAAAGATGCTTTCGAAGGAAATTAAGAGAGGAAGGGGAGGGAAATCAAGTAGAGAAGAAAAGGTGAAAGGTGCAGATAGACAAATGATAACAAGATGTGTCAGGAAGAGGAGGATGGACAGAGTATTTTAAGGAGTTGCTGAATGCGGAGGAGGATAGGGAGGGAAAAGTTGTTGCAGTAGGAGGTGCTAAGAAAATGCCAATAATAGATGAGGAAAATGGGGGAGAAATATGAAAAGGTGTGTTGAAAGCAGTTATTAGAATGACAAGAGCAGGCAGAGCACTTGGGTTAGATAGGCATCATGCAGAGTGTTTCAAAAAATGAAGTACGGTGATGGTGGACTGGCTGGTGAGGTCGTTTAATGTCTGCCTAAAGGAGAATAGAGTACTGGAGAAGTGCCTGTATAGTTCCACTTTACAAGGGAAAAGGGGACATGTGAATGTAGTAGTTCCAGAGGAATCAGTTTGTTGAGTGTAGTAGTTCCAGAGGAATCAGTTTGTTGAGTGTAGTTGGGAAGGCATATGGGAGGGTCTTGATTGAGAGGATTAGGAGAGGAACAGAGGGGGTAATTGGTGAGAAAAAGTAGGGGTTGCATCAATCAGATTTTTGTGGTACGACAGATGTGTGAGAAAGCTTTAAGGTTTATGACGGGAGACAGGAGGAAACGTGGGATGTTTTACAGATATGTAGAATAGGAGGAAAGCTGTGAAGGGCAGTTAAGAGTTTTTATGAGAGTAGTAGGGCCTGTGTTAGAATTAGAAATGGAGAGAGTGAGTAGTTTGAGGTAAAGGTGGGACTTCACCAGAGATGTGTCATGTCACCATGGCTATTCAATGTGTACATGGATGGGGTGGTGTGGAAGGTAAATGCAAGAGTAATGGGCAGGGGATTGGAGATGGTTAAACATACATACATAACCAAAGGCTTTTTCCCCCTTACAAGGGAGGTAACCAGAAAGAAAAAGGCATAAAAACCATTCCCACCCATTCCATCCCTAAATACACTCCATTCCCCTCCACCCTCTACCCTCCCTCTTATCTTGGCACCTGGATGACTGCCCTGGGTCAGAGGCAGTGTCGCAAGACACAGCACATCCACAGCAAGGCCGCTTCATTGAATTGGCAACCCCCCTCTCTGTCCCCTCATGCAGAAAAGGAGAAGATGGGGAGAAATCCCTTCGGGCTCTGTCAAATTTTTCTCACACATACTACCTCACCCCCATTCCCCATCCATTTCACCTCATGCATCACAATATTATCCATATACAACCATTCTCCATTCACCCCTGTCTTCTGTCCTCTCCCATCCTTCCTTAACAGACATTCCCCTCCTCCCCTATCACCCCATCCATCTATCTCATCCTAGGTTGCCCTCTCATGTTTACTCCCTCCACATCTGCCTTCCATACCTCTTTTACTAGCATTTCTTCATTCATTCTTTCCATGTGTCCAAACCATACTAATACTCTTTCATCCACCCTATCTCCCAACTCCCTTACCAACCCTGTTCTCCTCCTCACCTCCTCATTTCTCACTCTATCGAGCCTAGTAACCCCCATCATACTTCTCAGACACCTCATCTCAGACACATTTAAACTACTCCCTCTCTTATGTTCCATGTTTGTGCCCCATACAGTGCTGTTGGTACAATCTCCTTCATACAATCTCCTCTTAGCCTCCATTCCCAAAGGTCTATTCCTCATTACACTTTTTAATCCACCGAGGTGTTTACTCGCTTCTCGCAATCTACATTCAAACTCCACCTCCACTCCACCCTTTCCTGCCACATTCCCACCCAAGTATCTAAAACTATCCACTTCCAGTCGCTCTCTCTTAACCTCTTCAGTACGGGCCAAAATCTCGGGGGCAGCATTAGCTGCCAGATGTACGATGTGTTGTAATGATACTCGCATCATAAAATATAGTCACCGCTTATATCGATCGTTCTCTCTTTCACCCGTGAATTTTGATAACCATAGAAAATGTGATGAAGACAGTTTAGAGAGTATGTCATTACGCAGGGGCAACTACAATAAATATAATCAAGACGCCAATATGGCAGCCTCGCATATCCACTTGCTCCTCATGCCGCCTACATATGCGGCACCGTATGGAAGGGGTTAATGCTCACTTTCAGACTGCTGCCACTTTCACCCCTTGTACATCTCATCACCTTATTTTACCCACATTTATCTTCAACTTTCTTCTATCACACACTCTCCCAAACTCTGTCACCAACTTCCTCAATCCATCCTCTGATCCTGATACAAGTGCAGTATCGTCTGCAAACAACAGCTGGCTCACCTCCCACTTTTCTCCATTTTCTTTAAACATCTCCAATCCCTGACCCACTACCCTTGCATTTACCTCTTGCACCACCCCATCCATGTATAAGTTGAACAGCCAGGGCGACATAACACATCCCTGACAAAGTCCCACCTTTACCCTGAACCACTCACTTTCTCCATTTCTAATCCTGACACATGCTGTACTACTCTTGTAAAAACTCTTGACAGCTCCTAGAAGCTTTCCTCCTATCCTGTATGTCAGCAAAACCTCCCACAGTGCCTTCCTGTCTACCTTTTTACAAGCCTTTTCCAGATCCATAAAGCCCAAAATCATCCTTACCTTTTCCAATAGTTTTCTCACATATCTGTCTTACCACAAAAATCTGATCTATGCAACCTCTATCTGTCCTAAACCCACACTGTTCCTCACAAATTACTCCCTCTGTTCCTCTCCTAATCCTCTCAATCAAGATCCTCCCATAAGCCTTCCCAACTACACTTAACAAGCTAATCCCTCTGAAACTACTACACTCACACATGTCCCCATTTCCCTTGTGAAGTGGAACTATACAGGCAGTCCTCCGGCACTCTACCCTCTCTCCAGCAAACATTAAATAACCTCACCAGCCAGTCCACCATCACTGTACCTCCTTTTTTTAGACGTTCTGCATGGCATCCATCCAGACCTGGTGCCTTACCTGCTCTCATCATCTTAACCTCTTCACTCCGGGGCACATCGCACATCTGGCAGCATTAGCTGCCCGACGTGCGATATTGCATCATAATAATCACATTATAAAAGATAAAGTCAGTGCTCAATCCTTTGTTCTCTTTCATCCGTGAATTTTGATAACCATAGAAAACATGATGAAGCCAGTTTAGAGAGAATGGAGGTTACGTAGGTACGACTACAATAAATATAATCAAGACGCTGACGTCGGCATCATCGCGTACCCACTTGCTTCTCATGACACCTACACAGGCATCACCGTATGGAAGTGGTTAACAACTGCCTTCACTTCATCCTTTCTTATTTTTCCTCTGTTTGCCCCACTCATTGCGGTCATTTTCTTAGCACTTCCCGCTGCAACTATCTTTCCCTCCCTATCCTCTTTCACATTTAGCAACTCCCTAATATACTCTGCCCATCTTCCCCTTACTGCCTTCTCTTCCATTATCATCTCTCCATCTACACCTTTTACCTTTTCTTCTCTACTTGATTTGCCTCCTCTTCCTCTTAACCCCTTCCATACGGTGCCGCACACGTAGGCGTCATGGGGAGCGAGTGTATTCGCGAGGCTGCCATATCGGCGTCTTGATTATATTTATTGTAGTTGCCCCTCCATAATGACATTCTTTCTAATTCTTTTGTAATCGCATTTTCTATGGTTATCAAAATTCACGGGTGAAGAGAGAACGATCGATATAAGCGGTGACTATATTTTATGATGCGAGTATTATTACGGCACGCCGTACGGCTGGCATTGGCTGCTGCCACCGAGATCTAAGTCCATGACGCCTACGTGTGCGGCACCGTATGGAAGGGGTTAACTTCTTTCCAAAACATCTTTTTATTACTTTCAAAATTTTCTGTCATATTCTTACCCATTTCACATCTGCTCTCCTATTTGCCTCCTTTATCTTATGCTTTACTTCTCTTCTCTTTTCTTTGTACCTCTCATATGACTCCCTCATCCTATTTTGTAACCAATCTGTGAAAGCTCGCTTCTTCTCTCTTCTACAATCCGAAAAAGATTGGGTGTAATTATCTCAAACGACTTGTCCTATGATAAACAGATAAACAAAATTTTCTGAGAATCCTACAACTTGCTAAGATCAATAAAGTGTCATTTACATATTTGGCCGAAGAAATTATTAAAAAAATATTGGTCACACTGATAAAGCCTAGACTAGAATATGCGGCGACATTGTGGTCACCTAGTACCAAAAATAATATAAAGAAAATAGAAAGAATCCAGAGAGCAGCCACAAAAATGGCACCTGCACTTGCAAACTTGTCATATGAGGAGAGATTGGCTAAACTGGAGTTACCGACTCTGGAGCAAAGAAGAGAGAGAGGTGACCTACTGACCATCTACAGAATCATGAAGGGCACAGAAATACTCGATAGAGAGGACTTGTTAAACTGGGACAAGAGAAACACAAGAGGACATGGAAAGAAAATAAAAAAACATAGCTACAGAAGAGATCTGAAGAAAAACAGTTTTCCACATAGAGTGGTGGACACTTGGAACAAACTGGACGAAAAAATAGTGTGCGCAAAAACCATTCATGAGTTTAAGAGCAAACTAGACACTGCGAGATACAAAGGCGGGACACCACGAGCGTAGCTCCCCTTCCCGCAAAATACAACTAGGTAAATAGTCCATTAACGCTCTATCTACCACCCTTCCATCCACCACCCTCTCCCATGTGTACTTATGCTTGACTTTCTTCAGAAACATTGTATTTGCTATCATCAATTCTCTAGACACATCACCATCAACTCTCTACTACGATTCTTTCCTGGAACTCCACATTTCCAAACCACTCCTTCAATCCTTTCCTACCCTAGCATCAAGGTCACCCAATACTACTACATTGACGTTCCTCCCTAATCCCTCTATGCACTCATTTAAATCTATCCAAAAAGCCTCCCTTTCTTCTACACTCTTCTCACTGCCAGGCCCGTATACACTTACAAAAACCCACATCTCCTTTCCCAGTGTCACCTTCATCCACATTATCCTTGAGGAAACCTCCTTCCACTCCACTACACGTTTACCTATCTCTTCACTTACTAGTATAGCCACCCCTTCTCTCCCTCGTCCTTTCTTCACCCCTGAGAACTTCCCAACTACTCGTATATTACCAAACTCACACTCACCCTTCCCTCTCAATTTAGTTTCACTCAATGCCAACACATCCATCTTTCATTTCATAAACATACTGCCTATCTCTTCCTTTTTATTCTCATTTGTACCACATCCACTCAGATTAAAAGACTCAAACCTTAAGGTACTGGTTGGAAAACTCCTAGACACTCTTATACCTTATGCCTCTCCCCGTGATGAGATGTACAAGGGGAGAGAGTTACAGTAGGCTGGAAGTGAGCATTAAGGGTGAGAAACTGGAGGAAGTGGACAGTTTCAGATACTTGGGTGTGAATGTGGCAGGAAAGGGAGGAGTTGGGGAGGAGGTAGAATGTAGATTGAGACAAGTGAGTAAATGCCTTGGTGGATTAAAAAATGTAATGAGAAATAGACATCTGGGAATGGATGCTAAGAGGAGGTTATATGAAGGAGTGAATGTGCCAGCAGCACTTTATGGGGCAGAAACATGGAACATAAGAAAGGAAGAGAGAGGGAGTTTGAATGTGAGATGAAATGTCTGCAGAAGTATGATAGGGGTTACTAGGCTAGATAGAGTGAGAAATGAGGAGGTGAGGAGGAGAACAGGGGTGGAAAGGGAGCTGGGAGATAGGGTTGATGAAAGAGTATTAGGATGGTTTGGACACATGGAAAGAATGAGTGAAGAAAGATTAGTAAAAGAAGTGTGGAAGGCGGAGGTGGAAGGAGTGAATATGAGGGGGCATCCTAGGATGAGATGGATGGATGGGGTGAAAGGGGCTTTACAAAAGAGAGGAACATCTGTAGAGGAAGGACAGGAGAGGACAGAAGATAGGGGTGAATGGAGAAGGGTTGTGTATAGATGAGGCTGTGATGCATGAGGGGGAGCAGGTGGGGGATGGGGGGAGAGGAAGTATGTATGAGAAAAAATTTGACGCAGCCCGAAGGGATTTCTCCCTATCTTCTCCTTTCCTGCATGAATTTATGAAGCGGCCTTGCTGTGGATGTGCTGTGTCTTGCGACACTGCTTCTGACCCAGGGCAGTGGACAGGATGCAGGGATGACCCATCATCCAGGAGGTGCCAAGATAGGAGGGTGGAGGGGAGTGGAATATATGGGAAATGAAATGGGTGAGAGTAATTTCTATGCCTTTTTGTTTTTGGCTACCCCCTGTGTTTATCTGACCTAGATATGGACCAAAAGGTCTCCTGTCGGCATGCTCCACCTTTGCCTTTGTAATCCTTTGTGTAAGGGGGGAAAAAGCCTTTGATATATGTACGTATGTATGTAGGAATGTCCCCTGTGGGGCTATAGGGAGAAGGATGCCTGGTCCCAATCCCCGTCCCGTTTTTCTCACCTCTTACTATCCAAGTGGGAATACTTGGTGGTGCCCCATATAGACCCTGAAATATCAAATGCATGCTACTTTGCCATAACAACATGCAGCCAATACCCCAGATGAGATGGTTAAAGAAAATTGAAAAAAAAAAAAAAAAAAAGGAAATAGGCCAATTGTTGTTTCCTGATGATACTGCACTTGTGGCAGGATCAGAGGAGATATTAAGGAAGACAGAGTTTGGGACAGAACTAAGTGACAGAGTTTGGGAAGGTTTGCAAGAGGAGAAAGTTGAAGGCAAATGTGGGTATAGGTAAAATGATGAGATGTACAACGGGAGAGGGTGGCAGCAATTTGGAAACGTATTAAGGAGGGAGGCTGAAGGAAGTGGATAGCTTTAGATAATTTGGGGCGCATTTGGCAGGAAAGGGAGGAGTGCAAGTGGAGGTAGAATGTAGATTGAGAGAAGCAAAAAAATGCCTTGGGGGATTAAAGAGTGTGATGAGAAATAGACATTTGGGGATGGTTGCTAAGAGGAGACTGTATGAAGGGGTGATTGTGCCAACAGCACTGTATGGGGTAGAAACAATAAACAAAAGAGAGGAAGCATTTAAATGTGTTTGAGATGAAATGCCTGAGAAGTATGGTGGGAGTTAGTAGATCGGATAGAGTGAGAAACGAAGAGGTGAGGAGGAGAGCGAGGGTGGAAAAGGAGTTATGGGATAGGTTTGATGAAAGAGTATTGGGAAGGTTTGGACACATGAGAAGAATGAGTGAAAAAAAGATTAGTAAAAGATGTGTGGAAGGCAGAGTTGGATAGTGTGAACATGAGGGGGCAACCAAGGATAAGATGGATGGGGCAAAAGGTATGTTGAGTAAGAGTGGAATGTCTGTTGAGGAAGGAAGGGAGAAGGCATGGAAAGGAGGGCTAGGGAATGGTTGTGTGAATGTTGTTTTGACTTAGCCCAAAGGGATTTCTCCCAGTCCTCTCTTTTTCTGAATAAAGGAACAAGGGGGTGGGGGTCACCAATTAGAAGAAAAGGCCTTGCTGTGGATGTGATGTGTCTTCAAGCATTGCTGCTGACCCAGGGATGACCCATTATCCAGGAGGAGTCAAGATGAGGGATGGGTGGTTAATTGGAGTGGAGTGGATGGGGATGAATTGGGTGGGAGTGAAATTATGCCTTCTGACTTGGCTACCTCCCTTGTAAGGAGAAAAATCCTTGGTATATGTATGGATATATATAAGGCAGTGGAATATGAAGTGTGGGGTGGCATCAATGAGTCATGACTTCAAAAGGATTAATTTAAAACCATTGTATAAATAAGTGTTCAATAGTCATCCATGTTATCAATCTCATCATAAAGGGCACACCTGAGACAATATCTATATTCATCCATATTCAAGCCATTTTAAGATCCATCTGTTGAATGAGACCATTAAATGAGAAAGAAAAGGAGGAGTACAAAAAGAAGCTGAGAGAGGAGTGGGAGGGAGTGAAGGATAGAGCAGAACTAGGAGTGGTGGAATGTGCAAAGATGGTGTGTGGAACAAGAAGGACAGGAGGAAATAGAAGGAAGGGTAATGAGTGGTGGGATGAGGAAGCAAAGAAGGGTGTAGAAGAGAAGAAGCGAGCTTTCACAGATTGGTTGCAAAATAGGACGAGGGAATCATATGAGAGGTACAAAGAAAAGAGAAGAGAAGTAAAGCATAAGATAAAGGAGGCAAAGAGGAGAGCAGATGTGAAATGGGGTAAGAGTATGACAAAAAAATTTAAAGTAATAAAAAGATGTCTTGGAAAGAAATTAAGCAAGGAAGAGGAGGCAAATCAAGTGGAGAAGAAAAGGTAAAAGGTGCAGATGGAGAGATGATAATGGAAGAGAAGGTAGTAAAGAGGAAGATGGTTAGAGTATTTTAGGGAGTTGCTAAATGTGAAGGAGGATAGGGAGGGTGTTAGGTTTTTATTTAAGCTAGCTTACAATAGGGCTCTTGGCGGGTGACTGACTACCCGCGCTTGGGGTAGTCTCTACGAGCGTGACTCGCAGTTGCCAGCTCTCACAATAAAAACTCCTACATCTCCCCCTCAAGATTGTGAGGGAAAAACAAAACAAATACCTTGACAATCTGATTACATTGAACAAGACAATATAAATGGTAATTCCAATGACATACAATATGAACAAAACTGAACAGCTAGATTATGTAGTCGTCCAGCCATCTCGGCCGAGACCTGTGCCTTTGAGGACGTTCCCTTCTCGGGGAAGCAAGCGGAGGCGTCCCCTGGGTCGGTGGTTGCGGCTCGGGTGAACCCCCGGATGATAATGGCCCCCGTGGTTGCTCGGCCATTCTCAAATGGCCGCGGGTGCGCAGTGAGATGCGACTGCTTCCGTCCATCCTCACTGCATACTGGCGGTGTGGGTGGACTTCGACTACGGTACCAGACTTGCTCCATGCCTTAGAAGTCTGGTCTTGAACCCACACACGGGCTCCCGGCTGCAGGCGGCGCCGTCGACGTCGCTGGCCCGTGCTATTCTGTCGTATCTCTGCATGATGTTGCGCCATCTGAGTCTCCCTCTCCTCCAGGGTCCGCTGCCACTCACAATTGACTTTGTAGTTCTGTTTGGCCGTGGGGACTCCATCACATAGCTGTCTGCCAGTTGTCAATTGTGTGGGGGATGCGTTTCCTTCTCGTAGCGGGGTGTTGAGGTATTGGAGGAGGGCAAGCGACACCTTGTCATTGTCCAGGCTGCCGCTGGTCCCTGTGTTGTCTCGCAGAATCCTCTTGGCTGTCTTCACGGCGGCCTCGGCTCGGCCGTTGGACTGAGGGTACTGAGCGGAGGAGAGGCGGGTCGTGACGCCCCATCTCCTGAGGAAAGCGGTCATTTCCCCACTCACTAGGTTCGTACCTCCGTCAGTAGAGAGTTGTTCTGGGGCCCCCCATCTGGTGAAGTAGTGCCTTAGGTGCTTCATGATTTCGCTGGACGTGGCACCCGAGGGTAGGTGCGCAACCTCTAGCCAACCAGTGAGTCGGTCGGCGTAGACTAGGTATGTTTGACCTACCAGCTGGAATAGGTCTGCCACCGTCTGCTGAAAGGGGTAATCGGGGGGTGGGGTGAGAATGAGGGGCTCAGGTGGTTGTGACGGCGCGTTAGCATTGCAGGAGTTACATGTGGCCCTGTAATGCTGCAGGTCACCCTCCATTCCAGGCCAGTACACCGTCTGTCTGGCTCTTCTTAGCATGGAGTCGAGGCCCTGATGGCTGGCGTGAAGGCTAGCTGCCACTCGTTGTCGCAGAGCCTCAGGGATGACAAGCCGCACACATCCCTGATCATAGGTATAGGTGACTAGGCCACGGGACACTGCCAGTCTGTCTCGTACACCGTAGAAGGGCCGCAGGCAGGCGGGCTCCCGTGATCTGTGGGGCTCCCAGTCGCCGCTGCTCACTCTTAACACCAGTGACTGGTAGGTGTGGTCCTCAAGGGCCGTTTGCAGCACCATCTCTTCGTCGATGGTGGCGCACCCACTCAGGTCAAGGGCGGCTACAGTAGCTGCTGACATGGCTGCGGCGATAGCGACGTCTTGTTCTTCATCCATCTCGTCCGGATTAAACTTGGCCACGGGATACCTGGATAAGAAGTCGGCTGCAGTGTTGTGTTTCCCCGGCAGAAAGCGCATGGTGAACCTGTACTGCAGGGTCTGCTCCTTCAGACGAAACAGCCGTGGGTTGGTGATGTCCTTGAGGGCCTTGTCGCCAAAGAGCCTAACTAGGGGCCGGTGGTCTGTGGCGATAACCAGGTTGGGGCACCCCAGGAGGAAAAGCCGGGCTTTACGCAGGCACCACGCTACCGCCAAAGCTTCCCCCTCCACCGGTGCATATCCCGACTCGGCCGGGGTAAGGTGCCGGCTTCCGCATAATGCCAGGCGCCAGCCTCCCTTGCAGCAGTGTGGGGCAGTGGCTGGCGGGCATGAGCAGTACTGCTGCATCACCACGAACCCGATGCCGTCCTTGCACCAGTCCGTGATGGCGATGGTAGGTCGGGTCATGTCGTAGTATGCTAACCCCTGTTTGGCTAGCTGACAGATGATCTCTTTGGCTTGTGTGAATCTACTCTGGAGACACTCGTCCCAGTAGACAACCTTACCTGCTGGTTTTTTCAGCAGGTCCCTGAAGGGCGCCATAAGAGGGGCAGTGGCCAGGAAGGGCGCCAGTTGGTTCACAAAGCCAAACCAGGAGCGCACGTTTGTGATGGACGGTTTTTCTGGCATCTTAAAGTCCCTGATGGCAGTAAGGCGCTCTGTAGTCGGTTTGTATGTGTCCCAATCCAAGTGGTAGCCAGCGAAGTCGACCTCCCTCTGGCAGAAGCGAAATTTCTCCGGCTTTAGTGTCACTCCAGGCTTGGCACATACTTCCAAAAAGTCGTAGGCATGCCAGAAGGCTTCTTCTATGCCTGCGTCATAGAGGAGTGTGTCGTCCACGCACTTGTATTTTCGCGGCAGGTCGATGATGGCGTCGTCGAATCTTTTGGTATATGCATCCCCCGCTGCGCAGTGTCCCATGGGCGTCCGGCAATACTGGTACCTGCCCCACGGTGTGATAAACGTAGTGAGGCGCCTGCTCTCCTCGTCCAATTCCACCTGGTGGAATCCCCAGTGCGCATCTGCCACGGTTTTGTAGGAGTGTGCCGGGACCCCAGAGGCCATGTCAAACGGGGCAGGGGTGTGGTGAGTCTCTCGTAGGCAGCATGCGTTGAGTTTCTGGAAGTCGACCGTGCGGCGCGGCTTGCCAGACTTTTTTGCCACCACGACCATCCTGGCACACCACTCTGTGGCCTCTCCCGCGGGGACAGGACGGATCACGCCTCTCTGGACGTCCTCATCCAGCTGTTGCTTGACCTCCGCTTTCCAATGTTTCGGGACGGGGGCGGGAGTGTGGCAGGCGTAAGGGACAGTGTCGGGTGATAGGTGGATATGATGAGGGGGCTCCGCCATGATCGGCAGCGGGTGCCTGTCGGTGTCGAAGGACGATGTCGAGAAGTGGCCGAGCAGCCATTCCTGTAGCCTCGGCACGTTTTCCTCGAGAGGAGGGAAAGGCATGGTTGCTGGTCTGGGTGGCGAACCCGGGCTGCTGCTCCCCCTGCCCACACTCACTATGGTTGGTAGTGGCGGGTGTGGAAAGCCTTCGTGTACCAGGCCCAGATTCTTGCAGGCGGCAAGAGACAGATTGACCTGCTGCACAGACCGTACAAAGTACATCTCCTGCTGGGTGGAGTGGCCAGGGATGCTAAAGTGGCAGGTTATGGTTCCCAAGGTTGGTAGGTTAATGTTGGCGAGGTCGCGCAGGCCAGTGTGTTCCTTAAGTTGCCTGGGCGAGAGGCCCAGAGCTTTCAACAGCTTGGGTCCCGCTACACATACCTGTGCGCCTGTATCTGCGATGACTGTGGTGGAGTGCTGTGTGTTGCCTTCTGGCCTGGAGACGATGACCTGAAGCCGTGGTTGGCTCATCACCCCGGTGGTCACTACCACAGCACTGGCCACCGCGTCCTTCTTCGTAGGCTTCTTTCCCCTTTTGCACACTTTCTGGAAGTGGCCCAACTTTCCACAAGCAAGACATGTGGCATTTGCTGCCAAGCAAGCTGCCCTACCAGACTGGTGTCGGTCACTGCAGTGCCAACAAAGGGCTGTGGCAGGCTTTCCCGGGACCAGCAGCAGTGATGACTGACATTGTCGTTACTCACAGCGTCGTGCGTGACGTCACCAGCTGCAGCCTCGGGATGGCGGCTTGGCAGGAAATCATGCACATCCCTCTGAGCTGCTTCAAATGCCATGCAGTAAGATCTGAGGCTGCCAACATCTTTGAATTGAGTGCAGCACTGTAATACCTCGCGTCTTAGGGTTGGTTCACGCAACCCAGCAATGAGCTTTCGCACTAACATATATTCACTTAAACTCGCGTCACAGCTTGGGCACTGAAAAGCACAATCTAACACCATCTGGGAACACTTCGTGAAGTAATCGCCCACCGACTCCCCCGAGGCCTGCTTGACACTAAAGAAGTCCGACCACTGTACTGCCTGGTTCGCCGCACGCAACACTAATTTGCTGACGTTCTCCAGGGCCTCGGCAGCGGGAAGGGTGTCCCAACGAGCCTTGGGGAACCTGGCGTCGAGCGCCTTTTGGAGCCTTGGGGCACATAAAAGCCGGATGTAGCGCGCGGCAGCGTTGAGCTCGATCCAATCCTCCAAGGACCGACGCCATGACCTGAAGTCTGCTGCAGTCATGTCCAGGTCGCACTTCTCCAACCCAGCTGTGCTAAGGGCCTTGCGGCTTGGTGTCCCCATCGCCGCCATGTTTCGCTGCAAAGCCGCTATGGCTCCCTGCTGGGACAGTAAGAGCGTCCGAGCCTGTGCTAGGAGGCTTTCTCCTTCCCTCCGTCTACCTGATGCAGCAGGGAGCCTAGGGCGTCTCAGGGTGGTCATCGTAGATGCGTAGGAAGGGTTATCACTGCGCCATGTTAGGTTTTTATTTAAGCCTGCTTACAATAGGGCTCTTGGCGGGTGACTGACTACCCGCTCTTGGGGTAGTCTCAACGAGCGTGACTCGCAGTTGCCAGCTCTCACAATAAAAACTCCTACAGAGGGAAAGGTAGTTGCAGTGGGAAGTGCTAAGAAAATGACAGTGATGAGTGAGGAAAATGGAGAAGAAATAAGGAAAAGATGAAAAGAAAGCAGTTGTTAAGAAAATGAGAGCAGGTAAGACAGAGTTGGATGGGTGTCATGCAGAATGTCTGAAAAAAGGAGGTATAGTGATGGTGGACTGGCTGATGAGGTTATTCAATGTTGTTTTATGAGAGGGTAGTCAGAGGAAAGGAGTGCCTGTATAGTTCCACTTTACAAGGGAAAAAGGGACAAGTGTGAGTGTAGTAGTTTCAGAGGGATCAGTTTGTTAAGTGTAGTTGGGAAGGCTTATGGAAGGGTCTTGATTGAGAGGATTAGGAGAGGAACAGAGGGAGTAATTGGTGAGGAACAGTGGGTTTAGGACAGGTAGAGGTTGCGTAGATCAGATTTTTGTGGTAAGACAGATATGTGAGAAAGCTATAGGAAAAGGTAAGGATGTTTTTTGGGCTTTTATGGATTTGAAAAATGCTTATGACAGAGTAGACAGGAAGGCACTGTGGGAGGTATTGCAGATATACAGGATAGGAGGAAAGCTTCTAGGAGCTGTCAAGAGTTTTTATGAGAGTAGTAGAGCATGTGTCAGGATTAGAAATGGAGAGAGTGAGTGGTTTGAGGTAAAGGTGGGACTTTGTCAGGGATGTGTTATGTCACCCTGGCTGTTCAATTTATACATGGATGGGGTGGTGCAAGAGGTAAATGCAAGGGTAGTGGGTCAGGGATTGGAGATGTTTAAAGAAAATGGAGAAAAGTGGGAGATAAGCCAGCTGTTGTTTCTTTAGAAGAAGTTAGTGACATAGTGTGGGAAAGTGTGTGAAAGAAGGAAGTTTAAGATAAATGTGGGTAAAAGGTGATGAGATGTACAAGGGGTGGAAGTGGCATCAGACTGGAAGTGAGTATCAAGGGAGAGAGACTGGAGGAAGTAGATAGTTATAGATACTTGGGTGCAGGAAAAGGAAGTGGAGGTGGAGGTAGAATGTAGAATGAGAGAAGCGAGTAAGTGCCTTGATGGATTAAAAAATGTAATTAGAAATAGATATTTGGGAATGGATGCTAAGAGGAGATTGTATGAAGGAGTGATTGTGCTGACAGTAATGTATGGAGCAGAAACATGGAACATAAGAGAGGAAGAGAGAAGGAATTTGAATATGTTTGAGATGAGGTGTCTGAGAAGTATGATAGAGGTTACTAGGCTGGATAGAGTGAGAAATGAGGAGGTGAGGAGGAGAATAAGGGTGGAAAGGGAACTGGGAGATAGGGTGGATGAAAGAGTATTGGGATGGTTTGGACACATGGAGAGGATGAGTGAAGAAAGACTAGTAAAGGAGGTGTGGAAGGCAGATGTGGAAGGAGTGAACATGAGGGGGTGACCTAGGATGAGATGGATGGATGGATGGGGTAAAAGGGGCTTTGGGGAAGAGGGGAATGTCTGTTGAGGAAGGACGGGAGAGAACAGAAGACGGGTGAATGTAGAATGGTTGTATATAGATGATGTGATCCATGAGATGGAATGGGTAGGGGATGGGGAATGAGGGAGTATGTGTGAGAAAAATTTGATGCAGCCCGAAGGGATTTCTCCCCGTCTTCTCCTTTTCTGCATGAGGGGACAGAGACGGGGGTCGCCAATCAAATGAAGCGGCCTTGCTGAGGATGTGCTGTCTTGCGACACTGCTTCTGACCCAGGGCAGTGGACATGATGTAGGGATGACCCATCATCCAGGAGGTGCCAAGAGGGAGGGAAGAGAGTGGAGTGTGATAGGGATGGAATGGAATGGATGGGATTGGTTTTTTTTTTTTTTTTTTTTTTTTTATACCTCCCTTGTAAAGGAGAAAAAAGGCTTTGGTATATGTGTGTATATATATATATATATATATATTGAATATATTATGACAAATAAGACTGAAGGTGGAGGAAGCAGACGAGGAGTAATGGGAGAATTTTAATGCTTTAACGTTTTGACCCACAGGGTCTTGAACACAAAGTTAACAATGCAAACATAACAGGGGACCCATCTATGTATAAAATCCCCTGTTATGTTTGAGTTGTTAGCTTTGTGATCAAGACCCTGCGGGTCAAAATGTCAAAGCACTAAAATTCTCCCATTAGTTCCTGTCTGCTTCCTCTACCTTCAGTATTATATATATATATATATATATGTATATGTATATATGTATGTATATATATGTGTATATATATAATATATATATGTATATATATAATATATATATATATATTGTTATGACCTTCCGTAAGGATAAAAGGAAATGTGGCTAGGAAGGGTTCGTACTTAGTGGCCTTGATGTGGTTAAGGCAAAACCAAACGGAAGTTAACATAAATAACTAATCTAATGAATAACAAAAAGCCAACAAAACAAATATAAGTACTTTACAACAGCAAATTAAACAATTGACAATTAATTCCTCAACCGAAAACCACGGCATGAGCATACAGATTACGTGGTGATGTCACGGTACTAGAGCAAAAGCAATATGGGAGAGATAAAGTTACACGTCGCTTCAACCAACGAAAGTCTGTCGCTCTAGGAGCCGGCAGGCATTATATACAGTTGGCAAGGACGGGAGGAAGGCGAAGGATGAGCCGGACAGAACTGGTTTTCATGTCCGTCGGCTTTAGAGAGTAGATCCATAAAATACACAAGCATTTTATCGTACATACGTAATTACCTAACAAGTACAGAACAACAGATACAGGTATTTTTAGATACATGGAGGATGGTGGGCCATCACAACGTATACAAGTAATTTACAGTACATACATAATTTACAGATATTTTAGATACGTAGAGGATGGTGGGCCATCACACACACCCCCTAGAACTCATCAACTCAGGAGAACAGACGAGTTGGGAGTTCTAATCAGGACGGCTAAGGGCATCAGCAAGGAGGTTTTCAGATCCCTTGATAAATTTTATTTCGAGGAGGTATTGTTGGAGGAACAAGGACCAACGTAATAGCCTCCTATTATTGTTCTTGTTCCGTTCAAGGAATATTAACGGATTGTGGTCCGTGAATATCCGTAAAGGGGTCGAGCTGGGTGTTACGTAGCATTCGAACTTCCGCAGGGCAGAGATGATGGACAGTAGCTCCTTCTCGGTGGTCGAATACTGCCTTTGGTGTTTATCTAGTTGAGCCGAGTGGTACGCGACAGGATGCAATATCCCATCATGTTCTTGGAGTAGAACAGCTCCGACGGCTTGATCACTTGCGTCCGTCTGGAGAACGAAGGGGACGTCTGGGGATGGTAACTGCATTCACTCGGCGGTAGTCCGTGCACAGTCGAGTTTGTCCGTTTTCTTTAGGGACCAGAACGCACGGAGCGGCCCATGGGGAATTACTGGGAACTGCCAAACCGTGCTGCACTAGATAGTCGACCTCTTTCTTCATTATTAGCTTCTTCTGGGGATGCAGTCGGTACGGGTGCTGGTGGCTAGGAGAAGTTACTGGATACAGTTGAATCTCATGGGACGTCAGGTTACAACGGCCAGGATTATCTCGGAACAAGGATCTGTGACTAGAAATAATTTCAGAAATTTCCTTAGCTTGATCAGGATTCAAGTGGTTAAGGTACGAAAGTAGGTTGTTCAAGATGTCGCTGTTGTTGCCGACTGTGGGAGGATCGAAATGTGGCAACGTCGGTTCGTGGACTCGTGGACGGTCGGTTGACATAGGTATTTTACTGGGACCATGATTTAGCGAAAGCAATGGTTTGACTGAACTGTCTAGTGGTATTTTGGCAAGGTATGGCTTAAGCAAATTAACATGAACAAGTTGAGTAGTTTTACGTCTGTCAGGGGTTTCTAGTACGTAATTATATTCTGACATCTTTTTCTGAATTTTATAAGGACCATGGTATTTAGCTTGAAGAGGCTGTCCAGAGATAGGAATGTATGCAAGAACCATATCTCCCTCCTTGAATTCTCTCTTACGAGATTTCTGATCAAAATTAACCTTCATTTTACTTTGTGCATGTTCAAGGTTCTTCAAGGCAAAGGCATGAATTCTGGCTAGGTTATCCTTAAGGGAAACAATATACTGGTTAACAGACTGTAAAGGTGAGGTAGGAGAAGATATGATATGGTCCTTGATTACCTTGAGGGGTCCCCTTACCTTCCTTCCATATAACAATTCAAAGGGAGAAACACCCAGAGCTTCGGATGGTGTTTCACGGAGCATAAAGAGGAGGAAAGGCAATCCCTCATCCCAGTCACGGTCTTCCTCGTAACAGAATTTACGTAGCATATTCTTTAACGTTTGATGACATCGTTCTAGAACTCCCTGACTGGCGGGGTGGTACGCTGTAGACAGAGACTGTTTAACATTTAATTCCTTGAGGACTTGGGTAAAGAGTTTGCTAGTGAAATTAGAACCTCTGTCTGACTGTATTTCCTGAGGAATACCAAAGGAAGTAAACATGTGAGTTAAACACTTAATTACACTCTTAGCAGAAATATTCTTTAAAGGAAAAGCTTCAGGGTACCTGGTAGTGGGACAAAGAACTGTTAAAATGTACTGGTTACCCTTCTTGGTTTTAGGCAACGGGCCTACTATGTCAATCACTAGTTTCTGAAAGGGTTCACTAGGTACTTTAATGGGTTGAAGGGGATACGGAGGAATAGACTCGTTTGACTTGCCTACTATTTGGCAAGTGTGGCAACATTTAACGAATCTACTTACCTCTGCTTTCATGCCAGGCCAAAAGAATTCTGACAAGAGTCGTAAATAAGTTTTCTTAATACCTAAGTGTCCTGAGTGTCCAGCATGAGCAATCTCTATTACCTGAGTCCTCAAGTTAACAGGTAAAACAATTTGGTGACATTCTGCCCAGGTATCATCATCAGAAAGATGACGAGGTTTATATAGTCTCATCAGTATTCCTTCGTGCAAATAAAAGGAAGGAGTATGTAGGATATCCTCCTTGGGAATGGTTTTATTGAACAAGGGAACTAGTGAAGGATCGTTCTGTTGAGCCTCTTTGATGCTCAGCTCGGAGGGTAAGGTAAGCGGGGTGGTTGGAGAGGTAAGAGTTGGTTGGTTAGCTGGTGCTTGGGATCGCGTGATAGCACAGGTTGAAAATAGGTTGGGTTGGGTTTGCTCTATGGTAGAAGTTGGGTTATATGGTAGGGGAGAATTAGAAACAATTAAAGGAGGATGTACTAGTTCTCCTGCTAGATCGTTACCTAGTATAAAATCTGCTTCAGGAACAGGTAGGGTTGCCATTTCACTTACTCCTACAGAGACAGTATCCTTGATGAGTCCACAGTTCAGGTGCACCTTTGCCAGAGGTACTGAGAAGGGATTGTGGAAGTCCTGCAAGTATACACGTTCTCCTGTATAATTACGTTGGACTCCCGGCAGTGCTGACTGAAGTAGCAGGGACTGTGCTGCTCCTGTGTCCCGTACTATTCGGAGGTTGTGTTCTACGTGGTCTGAACCAAATGATACTGTTCCCGTTGAACGGAAGGGCTGAAAAGGATCTACAGAATTGGCAGTAGAGTGGTTAAAGAAAGCTACAGATTTTATATTCTTTTGAGCTACTTTACATTTTGGGTCTGGGCAATTTGCAATTACATGTCCTGGTTTCTTACAGAAGAAACAAACAGGGAAACTAGGGCTATCAATTTTCCCATCTTTACTACCACTAGTTGGTTTTACATGAGGTTGTTGGCGGTTACTGTCCTTTCCAACATTTTTGTGAATCAATGAGAGGGTATCAGTCAATTTGGCTGCTTTCATAAGGTCAAATTCCTCCTTGTCAACAATGTGAATTTTCAAGTAATGAGGAATTTTACGCACGAATTCCTCTAACGCGATCAAGTTCACTACTTTCTCAAGATTATCGGCTGATGCCGATTTAATCCACTTTCTTAACGCTCGTAGTTTGTCTGACGCGAATTCCATATATGTCTGATGGCTAAGTTTGTTTGAATTTCGAAATGCTTGTCGATAACCTTCGGTGGAAATTTCATAAGCGGAAAGAATTGTCTGTTTGACCGTTTCGTAATCAGTGTTATTTTCCAGATTGTTACATACTTGTAACGCTTTTGTGGATAACTTTGGTTTAATTAACCCCTTCCATACGGTGCCGCACACGTAGGCGTCATGGGGAGCGAGTGTATTCGCGAGGCTGCCATATCGGCGTCTTGATTATATTTATTGTAGTCGCCCCTCCATAATGACATTCTTTCTAATTCTTTTGTAATCGCATTTTCTATGGTTATCAAAATTCACGGGTGAAGAGAGAACGATCGATATAAGCGGTGACTATATTTTATGATGCGAGTATTATTACGACACGTCGTACGGCTGGCATTGGCTGCTGCCACCGAGATCTAAGTCCATGACGCCTACGTGTGCGGCACCGTATGGAAGGGGTTAACCATATCCAATCTGCTTGGGGAATTGCAAAATGTTTACTTACTTCTTCAAATTCTCGAAAAAATAAGGTTGGATTCTCGTCTGAGAAAGAGGGAATAAGTTTGGTGTACTGCAAAAGATCTAACTTACTTGAATTTGATGGAGTCGATAGTTCGAGTCATTTCATTTCAAGTTCGTGTTGTCTTTGCTCTCTTTTTTGCTCTTTATCATGCTCTCTTTGCTCTTTATCATGCTCTCTTTGCTCTTTATCATACTCTCTTTGCTCTCTATCATGCTCTCTTTGCTCTCTTTCACGCTGCACTTCGAGTTCCTTAATTTGTAGTTCATGCTTCATCTTCCTTTCAAGTATCTGATATTCTAGATGGTCTAATTGAATCTCTTTCGTAGGGCTAATGTCTAATTTGGCTGCAACTATTTGTTCTAAGCGTTCAAATTCTCCGTCTTCGTCTTCCGTTTTCTTTAACTGATCTATGTGACTCAATATTAGTTGAACTAATTCAGTTCTACTAATGTTCGCTGGATAAGTTAATTCCCATCTTGTTGCTATTTCTTTCAGACATTCTTTATTTGGGTTCTGAATTATCAGTTCTTCCACCGAGGGGTTCTCAACAAAGTTTTCGATATTCAGTTCTGACATCGCGAAATTTTTACTCGCTAACAGTTGCTACTCAGCAAGGTAGAATGCTTGGTTCGCTTACGTGGTATACCGGACAAGAGATACAAGTAGAATTATAATACTCGACTCCCACGAATATTATAAATCTTTGGGACAGAATACATTGACCAAAACTACATGCCGTAAGTAGGATAGAATTAACGTTCCCACACGTATCCTAAACGGATCCTACTTCAGTACTCTTACGAAATTTACAGCTGCAAGAGTTTAACGTGGTCATAAGCAATGGCGTATTTACGATTAATTGAATTACGGAACTGGGGTACTGAGTTGCAAGTTTACCGGACAGATGGACAATTTCGATGGTTGTGGGAATGCAAGTGTAACTTATGTATTACGTTTCGCTCGTATATCTCACACCTTCTTAGTTTTTGTTCGGGTAAGAGGATTCCGACGGGCCCCCATTATATGTTATGACCTTCCGTAAGGATAAAAGGAAATATGTTAGGAATCACATTGGTCCACTATTATCTGCTGACGGTCAACTTGAATATTCAAATGAAGGAATGTGTAATATCTTAAACAATTATTTTAGCTCGGTATTCGTAAACGAAACACCTCAAAGTGAATTCCAAACTGAAACCTGTGAAAAGTCTGGGGTAAACTTACTCACTACGGTAAATATAACAAAAGAAAAAATTAAAAGGTGTATAGACAAACTCAAAGTTAATAAAACACCAGGGCCTGACGGTTGGCATCCAAGAATCTTAAAGGAAATGAAAAATGAGATTGTTGTTCCATTAGAAATTATTTTCAAGAAATCCATCATATCCGGAGATGTCCCAAGAGAATGGAAGCTAGCTAACGTTACTCCCATATTCAAAAAAGGTGACAAAAAGAAACCAAATAACTATAGGCCTATAAGTTTGACTTCGATCGTAGGAAAAATAATGGAAACTATCATCAGAGATACTATCGAACATCATATAGAAAGTAACTTTGATAAATGATAGTCAACATGGATTCAGACGGAAATGTTCTTGCGTGACTAATTTACTCGAATTCTACAAGAGTCATCTCGAATTATGACAAAAAGAAACAATATAGATTTAATATATCTAGACTTTGCAAAAGCTTTTGATACCGTCCCACACGAAAGACTACTTACTAAATTAGCTTTGCATGGAATAAGTGGTAGCCTATTAGGTTGGACTAGTAATTGGTTGAAAGGTCGAAAACAGAGAGTTGTTTTAAATGGAAAAACTTCTGGATGGAAAAATGTTGCAAGTGGAGTTCCTCAGGGTTCTGTTCTTGGGCCACTTCTATTCATAGTATATATAAATGATATAGACAATGGACTAAAATCTACTGTTTCCAAATTTGCTGATGATACAAAACTGTGCGGAGTGGCAAATGATCACTCAAACCAATTAGATATTCAAGAAGATTTAGATCAATTACAGCAATGGTCTGAAAAGTGGCTAATGAAATTTAACACAAGTAAATGCAAGGTAATGCACGTAGGTAAAAATAACAGTAAGTACGATTACAAGTTATTTGGAAATTCGTTAACAAAAGTGGATAGTGAAAAAGATCTCGGCGTAATTATCAGTAACGATCTCAAATCATCCAAGCAGTGTATTTCAGCCTCTGAGAAAGCAAATAAGATTCTGGGATTGATTGCGCGATCTTTTGATTTCAAAAGTCCATCACTCATTAACAAGCTATATAAATCGTTAGTTCGTCCACATTTGGAATATGCTGTTTCCGTATGGTCACCGAATCTCATTAAAGACATTGACAGACTGGAAAAAGTACAATGGCGAGCCACAAAACTGATTCCAAATATCAAAAATAAATCATACGAAAATCGACTTAAGCACATGAATCTGTTTTCCCTAAAAAAGCGTAGACTCAGAGGTGACTTGATACAGGTCTTTAAGATTTTAAAGGGAATTGACAACATCAAAAGTGACAAAATTTTCACATTGAATGAGAATCAGACAAGAAACAATGGTCTCAAACTGTCCGGAAATAGATTCAATTTGGAAGTAGGTAGAAACAACTTTGCCAACCGTGTAGTTAATGAATGGAATAAACTTCCTGCACAGGTAGTGCAATGTAGTTCAGTTCGAAGCTTTAAGAATCATTTAGATAAATACCTAAGTAAGATGCTGTAATGATTATAATTTATGTTATATCATTTGTTTTTGTTTTGTTATAATTTGTCTGTCTGATTTTCATTTATTATTAGTTATATGTCAATTTATAATCATTTACTATTTACCTTTTTGTTTGTTATTCAACTATACCTATGCATTTATTTATGTATTTTATTTGTTATTTTTACATTATTATAGTTTTAATTTATTATTATGATTTTTTTTTTTTTTTTTTTTTTTTTTTTTTTTTTTTTTTTTGCATCCGACCTAGATATGGATCAAAAGGTCTCCTGTCGGCATGCTCCGCCTTTGTAATCCTTTGTAATGTCTAGGAAGGGTTCGTACTTAGTGGCCTTGATGTGGTTAAGGCAAAACCAAACGGAAGTTAACATAAATAACTAATTTAATGTATAACAAAAAGCCAACAAAACAAATATAAGTACTTTACAACAACAAATTAAACAATTGACAATTAATTCCTCCACCGAAAACCAAGTCATGAGAATATAGATTACGTGGTGACGCCACGGTACTAGAGCAAAAGCAATATGGGAGAGATAAAGTTACGCGTCGCTTCAGCCAACGAAAGTCTCTCGCTCTAGGAGCCGGCAGGCATTATATACAGTTGGCGAGGACGGGAGGAAGGCGAAGGATGAGCCGGACAGAACTGGTTTTCACGTCCGTCGGCTTTAGAGAGTAGATCCATAAAATATACAAGTAATTTACAGTACATACATAATTTACAGATATTTTAGATACGTAGAGGATGGTGGGCCATCACAATATATATATACATATATACAGACGCTCCTCAACTTATGTTTTAGTTAGGTTCCGAACGGCCGAATGTAACGTGAAAATGAACGTAAGTTGTTACTGTACTATACATCCATAAATTCTATTACTGTATCTTATAAAACACCCCTAAATCATTAATTATAAACATAACATTGTAAAATAATAACATTAATTTCAAATAAATTAAATTCAAGCAACATAAATTGAGATGGCGGAGGAGAAGGAGGAGGAGGAGGAGGAGGCAAGGCACGTTCAGTCTGTCATTTGTGCCATGTAAACAATGGATGCAGCGTCATGCGTAAGTATCGTTTGAATTACGGAGAGCGCGCTAAACTAAAAAATTCACCAAAAAAATGCAATTTTTTATACAGTCAGTTCAAACGTAAAATCGAAAAAACGTAAAACGAATGAATGTGAGTAGAGGAATGTCTGTATATATATATATATATATATATATATATATATATATATATGTATATATAAATATATATACACACTGAGTTAAACACCTCAGCATTGTCACAATTATTTATCTTCTTCCCAATATTTTATTCTCCTCACTACAGTTCTGACTTTTGGAGGGTGATCATAAATGAGCTGTCCAAAGTTATAATAACACAATTTGACGTTTCGACTTCAAGGAGTCATTCTCAAAATAATAAATTACAATTCAACACAACACAATTAAACAGGCACAGAGCAACTACATTTTCACAGACAGAACAAGGCAACGTCTTTCCATATACATGGAAAGGCTTACAATAGTGTGTGGGCCGTTGACCTGACCCAAGCTGATCGTCTCAGAGGAGAGGGAGTAGGCAATGTGAGAGGGGTGGACATAATCCCACTATTGTTGGGATTAGTTCCCAGATATCTAGAAGAGCTATTGAATAAGGAAATGGCCATTACCATGTTAGATTAAATATTAATGCTAGGAGCCCATTCCCTGATATACGTAGCCTCTAGCATCCTTCTCTAACATCATTACATTGTGTAACTACTTCAGTGTTGTTAACAATGGTTGCTCTATCAAAGGAAGATTGATGCTCATGCTGAAAATGATTTTTAATCGCTCCCTGTTGGAGATGGACTGTTAGGCAACGGCTGAGACTACAGGTCGTAAACCCAATGTATGCACATTTGTAGAGTGCGTAGTCTCCATAATTACAGTTAAGTCTGTACACAACGTTGGTTTTTGACAGTCCCATATATATATATATATTGTAAAAAATATTGGTTCTCAACAGGTGGACCTGGCAATGGTAATCAGTGAGAACCTCATTCCCACACTGGTACACCATCTGGACATTTATGTGGAGGGAAGCAAACGTGTGCGTGGCAGTCGCAGCCTAGAAGGGGTTGTACTGCAATACTTAAAGTCTGGTGGTAATCTACACAAGGCACTTGCATCACGTGAGGATGAGGTCTCGTATCTTAGAGCAGCTGTAAGGACACTTCTTCCTTATCTTCTTCCAGAAAAGTACCAGTCCTGCAGGTGAGAATTTTTTTTTTCTTGTTTGTCCAGTTGATTAGAGAGAGAATGGTGCAGAGTTATAAATATTTGGGAACATATACATGAAATGGAAGAGGTTGGTTATAGAGAAAGGGTGGGGTACAGTAGAAAGCTTGAGAACTATGGAGAAGTAAATGAATGTCAGTGAGAGGAATGTACAAATGAATAGTTGTGCCAACAGTGTTTAGAAGTATTGCCAAGGTGATGAATGTTAGACCTGTGGAGTCAGGTTTTTATTCAATGAAGCTTGATGCAATGATTATAACTACCTATTACTGGTGTTCTATTCCTTTGTACTTCATTGTGTTGCTTACAGACTTGGAGAAGTTTTCTTGGAGGAACTTTTGGGTCGAGTTCTTCTCCTCAAGTTGATGGACCTCTTGGCAGATCCTGACACAGTCAACTTACTGTTCCTGCTCTTGTTTAGTAAGGAGTCAATGACCATCTATCCTCCCAGCACCGAGCCAGAGGTCCTGTTGTTGAAAAACTTTTCCACCATCAACACTCATCCAAGAAACTCGGTATGTGGTCCAGTAGCTGTTAATTGCAAGCATGTATTCCAAATGCAAATATTAGTCTAGTAACTGGATGGCAGAGAGTTGGAAGTAAATCTTAAAGGAGAAAGGCTGAAGGAAGTAGTGTTGGATATTTGGGATTGCATGTGGCAGGAAAGGGAGAAGTGGAGGTAAATTGTAAATGTCTTTGGGGATTTAAAAGTGTCATGAGAAATAAACATCTGGGAATGGATGCAAAGAGGTGATCATATGAAGATGTTGGATGGTAGCTTGGCCAATAAGACATTTGGTTTACTTTTTCTATATTTCCAACATAAGTTTTTCAAACACTTTGTATTAATTATGTCTCTGTTAAGATGATGAAAGCAGGTAAGGCACCTGGTCTGGATGGATGCCATGCAGAATGTCTGAAAAAGGGAGGTACAGTGATGGTGGACTGGCTGGTGAGGTTATTTAATGTTTGCTGGAGAGAGGGTAGAGTGCCAGAGGACTGGAGGAGTGCCTGTATAGTTCCTCTTTACAAGGGAAAAGGGGACAAGTGTGAATGTAGTAGTTTCAGAGGGATTAGCTTGTTAAGTGTAGTTGGAAAGGCTTATGGGAGGATCTTGATTGAGAGGATTAGGAGAGGAACAGAGGGAGTAATTGGTGAGAAACAGTGTGGATTTAGGACAGGTAGAGGTTGTGTAAATCAGGTTTTTGTGGTAAGACAGATATGTGAGAAAGCTATAGGAAAGGGGAAGGATGTTTTTTGGGCTTTTATGGATCTGGAAAAGGCTTACGATAGGGTAGACAGAAAGACACTGTGGGAGGTTATGCAAATATATGGGATAGGAGGAAAGCTTCTGGGAGCTGTCAAGAGTTTCTATGAGAGTAGTAGAGCTTGTGTCAGGATTGGAAATGGAGAGAGTGAGTGGTTCGAGGTAAAGGTGGGACTTTGTCAAGGATGCGTTATGTCGCCCTGGCTGTTCAACTTATACATGGACGGGGTGGTGCGAGAGGTAAATGCAAAGGTAGTGGGTCAGGGATTGGAGATGGTTAAAGAAAATGGAGAAAAGTGGGAGGTGAGCCAGCTGCTGCTTGCGGACGACACTGCGCTTGTGGCAGGATCAGAGGAGGGATTGATGAAGTTGGTGGCAGAGTTTGGGAGAGTGTGTGATAGAAGAAAGCTAAAGATAGATGTGGGTAAAAGTAAGGGAATGAGATGTACAAGGGGTGAAAGTGGCAGTAGACTGGAAGTGAGCATTAAGAGAGAGCGACTAGAGGAAGTGGATAGTTTTAGATACTTGGGTGCAAATGTGGCAGGAAAAGGTGGAGTGAATGTGGAGGTAGAATGTAGATTGAGAGAAGCGAGTAAATGCCTTGGTGGATTGAAGAGTGTAATGAGGAATAGACATTTGGGAATGGATGCTAAGAGGAGATTGTATGAAGGAGTGATTGTGCCAACAACACTGTATGGGGCAGAGACATGGAACATAAGAGAAGAAGAGAGAAGGAGTTTGAATGTGTTTGAGATAAGGTGTCTGAGAAGTATGATGGGGGTTACTAGGCTGGATAGAGTGAGAAATGAGGAGGAGAACAGGGGTGGAAAAGGAGCTGGGAGATAGGGTTGATGAAAGAATATTAGGATGGTTTGGACACATGGAAAAATTAATGTGTAGAAAGACTAGTAAAAGAGGTATGGAAGGCAGATGTGGAGGGAGTGAACATGAGGGGACGTCCTAGGATGAGGTGGATGGATGGGGTGAAGGGGGCTTTGGGGAAGAGGGGAATGTCTGTTGAGGAAGGACGGGAGAGGACAGAAGACAGGGGTGAATGGAGAATGGTTGTATATGGATGATGTTGTGATTGCATGAGGTGGAATGGGTGGGGGGATGGGGGTGAGGTAGTATGTGTGAGCAAAATTTGACGCAGCCTGAAGGGATTTCACCCCGTCTTCTCCTTTTATGCAGTGGGGGGACAGAGAGGGGGGGTCGCCGATTTAATGAAGCGGCCTTGCTGTGGATGTGCTGTGTCTTGCGACACTGCCTCTGACCCAGGGCAGTGGACAAGGTGCAGGGAGTGTATTCAGGGATGGAATGGGTGGAAATGATTTTATGCCTTTTCCTTTTTGGCTACCCCCCTTGTAAGGGGGAAAAAGCCTTGGTATATGTATGTATGTCTGTTCTTACACAAATGTAACCACATCAAAACACCAACACAAATTAGTTCCTAAGCCCTAGGTCTACATCCTTTCTCTCTGACTAACTCTTTCTCTCCTTTTATCTGTTTCTGATCTGATCTCTTTCTCCTGTCTGACCTATGATTAAATAGACTCATTGAGTTATCTATTTCTATATGTTCAATGTAGTATTATTGGGAGACCTTAATGCTAGGGTAGAAAATAAACCAATAGACGGAGTGGTTGGGAAGTGTGGAGTTCCAGGAAAGAATCGTAGTGGAGAGTTGATGATAGCAAATGCAGTGTTTAGGAAGAAAGTTAAGCATAAGTACACATAAGAGAGGGTGGTAGAAAGAGCATTAATGGACTATGTAGTGGTAGATAGGAGTATAATGGGAAGAGTTAAGGATATACATGTTCTAAGGGGAGACAGTGGTGGGATATCAGATCATTTTTTGGTGGAAGGTAAATAGAGAGTGGAGGATAGATGGAGAAAAAGGAAAAGGACAAAAGGTAGGACGGTGCTTAAAGTGAACTGCTTAAATGAGAAAGAAAAGGAGAAAGACTACAAGAAAAAGCTGAGAGAGGAGTGGGAGGAATGGGGATGGTTCAAGGAGGGCGTCACAAGGTGTGCAAAGATGGTGTGTGGAACAAAGATTACAGGAGGAAATAGAAGGAAGGGTAGTGAATGGAGATGAGGAAGCAAAGAAGGTTGTAGAAGAGAAGAAGCGAGCTTTCACAGATTGGTTACAAAATAGGATGAAGGAATCATATGAGAGGTACAAAGAAAAGAGAAGAGAAATAAAGCATAAGATAAAGGAGGCAAAGAGGAGACCAGATGTGAAATGGGGTTAGAGTGTGACAGAAAATTTTGAAAGTAATAAAAAGATGTTTTTGAAAGAAATTAAGAGAGGAAGAGGAGGCAAATCAAGTAGAGAAAAAAAGGTAAACGATGCAGAAGGAGAGATAATAATGGAAGAGAAACAGTAAGAGGAAGATGAGCAGAGTATTTTAGGGAGTTGCTAAATGTGAAGGAGGATAGGGAGGGAAAGGTAGATGCAGTGGGAAGTGCTAAGAAAATGACCATGATGAGTGAGGAAAATGTAGGAGAAATAAAGAAGGATGAAGTGAAGGCAGTTATTAACCCCTTCCATACGGTGCCGCACACGTAGGCGTCATGAGGAGCAAGTGGATTCGCGACGCTGCCATATCGGCGTCTTGATTATATTTATTGTAGTCGCCCCTGTGTTTTTACATTCTCCCTGATCTGCTCTTAATCCCATTCTCTGTGGTTTTCAAAATTCACAGATGAAAGAGAGAACGATCGATATAAGCCGTGACTATATTTTATGATGCGAGTATTATTATGACACGTCGTACGGCTGGCATTGGCTGCTGCCCGCGAGATTTAAGTCCCGTAGTGAAGTGGTTAAGATGATGAGAGCAGGTAAGGCACCTGGTCTGGATGGATGCCATGCAGAATGTCTAAAAAAAGGAGGTACAGTGATGGTAGATTGGCTGGTGAGGTTATTTAATGTTTGCTGGAGAGAGAGTAAAGTGCCAGAGGACTGGAGGAATGCCTGTATAGTTCCACTTTACAAGGGAAAAGGGGACAAGTGTGAGTGTAGTATTTTCAGAGGGATTAGCTTGTTAACCCCTACCATACGGTGCCACACATGTAGGCGTCATGAGGAGCAAGTGGATTCGCGACGCTGCCATATCGGCGTCTTGATTATATTTATTGTAGTCACCCCTGCATTTTTACATTCTCCCTAATATGCACTGAAGCCCATTCTCTATGGTTTTCAAAATCCACGAGTGAAAGAGAGAACGATCGATAAAAGTGGTGACTATATTTTATGATGTGAGTATTATTACGACACGTTGTACGGCTGGCATTGGCTGCTGCCCGCGAGATTTAAGTCATGGAGTGAAGTGGTTAAGTGTAGTTGGGAGAATCTTGATTGAGAGGATTAGGAGAGGAACAGAGGGAGTAATTGGTGAGGAACAGTGTGGATTTAAGACAGGTAGAGGTTGCGTGGATCAGATTTTTGTGGTAAGACAGATATGTGAGAAAGCTTATAGGAAAAGGTAAGGATATTTTTTGGGCTTTTATGGATTTGGAAAAGGCTTTGACAGGGTAGACAGGAAGGCACTGTGGGAGGTATTACAGAAATACAGGATAGGAGGAAAGCTTCTAGGAGCTGTCAAGAGTTTTTACGAGAGTAGTAGAGCGTGAGGGAAAGGTGGGACTTCGTCAGGGATGTGTTATATCATCCTGGCTGTTCAATTTATGCATGGATGGGGTGGTGCAAAAGGTAAATGCAAGGGTGGTGGGTCAGGGATTGGAGATGGTTAAAGAAAATGGAGAAAAGTGGGAGGTGAGCCAGCTATTGTTTGTGGACGGCACTGCGCTTGTAGCAGGATCAGAGGAGGGATTGAGGAAGTTAGTGACAAAGTTTGGGAAAGTGTGTGAAAAAGGAAGTTGAAGATAAATGTGGGTAAAAGTAAGGTGATGAGATGTACAATGGGTGAAAGTGGCAGCAGACTGGAAGTGAGTATTAAGGGAGAGAGACTGGAGGAAGTAGATAGTTTTAGATACTTGAGTGTGAATGTGGCTGGAAAAGAAAGAGTGGAAGTGGATGTAGAAGGTAGATTGAGAGAAGTGAGTAAATGCCTTGGTGGATTAAAAAGTATATTGAGAAATTGATATTTGGGAGTGGATGCTAAGAGGAGATTACATGAAGGAGTAATTGTGCCAACAGCACTGTATGGGGCAGAAACATGAAACATAAGAGAGGAAGAGAGGAGTTTGAATGTGTTTGAGATGAGGTGTCTGGGAAGTATGATGGGGGTTACTAGGTTGGATAGAGTGAGAAATGAGGAGATGAGGAGGAGAATGGGGGTGGAAAGGGAACTGGGAGATAGGGTGGATGTATTGGGATGGTATGGACACATGGAGAGGATGAGTGAAGAAAGACTAGTAAAAGAGGTGTGGAAGGCAGATGTGGAAGGAGTGAACATGAGGGGGTGACCTAGGATGAGATGGATGGATGGGGTAAGAGGGGCTTTGGGGAAGAGGGGAATGTCTGTTGAGGAAGGACAGGAGAGAACAGGAGACAGGAGTGAATGTAGAATGGTTGTATATGGATGATAATGTGATCCATGAGGTGGAATGGGTGGGGGTTGGGGGGAGAGGGAGTATGTGTGAGAAAAATTTGATGCAGCCCGAAGGGATTTCTCCCCGTCTTCTCCTTTTCTGCATGAGGGGACAGAGAGGGGGGTCACCGATCAAATGAAGCGGCCTTGCTGTGGATGTGCTGTCTTGAGACACTGCCTCTGACCTAGGGCAGTGGACAAGATGCAGGGGTTACCCATCATCCAGGAGGTGCTATGATAAGAGGGAGGGAAGAGGGTATCTTTTTTGTTGCTTTAAAAATTTTGTCATCCTCCTCCCCCATTTTACATAACTCCTTTTTACCTCCTTTATCTTTTGTTTTGCTACTCTCTCTCCTTTTTTTTATATACCTCTACTTTTCTCTCATCCTACTTCGCAACCAGTCCCTGAATGCTCACTTCTTCTCTGCCTTTACTTCATCATCTCACCACTCACTGCCCTGCCTTCCATTCTTTCCCATCCTTGTTCCATATACCATCTTTGCACACCTTGTCCCTCCCTCCTTGAAGCACCCCTATTCCTCTTCCACACTTATTTCTACTCTATCCTCCACCTCCCACACTTTTCTCAGCTTCTCCTTGTATTCCTGCTCCTTTTCTTTCTCAGACAGTTTACCCCAAGCACCTCTCAACCTTCCACCCTTTCCCTCTTCCTCCACCTATCCTCCACTCTCAACTTACATTTCACCAAAAAGTTATCTGATATTCCCCTACTCTCTCCCCTAAGAACATGGACATCCAGAACTCTTCCTATTCCTTTCCTGAATACCACTATATAGTCCATTAATGCCTTATCAACCACTTTTCCATCCACCACCCTTTCCCATGTGTACTTATGCTTGACTTTCTTCCTAAACACTGTATTAGCTATTTTCAACTCTCTAAATACATATCCACCAACTCTCCACTAGTTTTTTACTGGCACTTCACACTTCCCAACTCCATTTATTGGTGCATCCCCTACTCTAGCATTGAGATCTCCCAATACCATTACATTGTCATTCCTCCTCAAAAAAAAACTCTATGCACTCATTTAAATCTGTCCAAAAATCTTCCCATTCTTCTACACTCTGCTCACAACCAAGCCCATATGTGCTTACAAAGACCACATCTCCCTTCCCAGTTTCACCTTTATCCACATTAACCCCTTCACTTCAGGCCAAAATCTCGCGGGCAGCATCAGCTGCCAGACATGCGATATTGCGTCATAATACTCGCATTTTAAAAAATAAAGTTACCGCTGTATTTAGCTCGTTCTCTTTCACCCGTGAATTTTGATAACCATAGAAAATATGATGAAGTCAGTTTACAGAGTATGGGGGTCATGCAAGTAAAACTACAATAAATATAATCAAGACGCCGACATCGGCATCCTCACGTACCCACTTGCTCTTCATGACGCCTACGTAGGCGTCATCATATCGAAGGGGTTAACCTTAAAGAAACCTTCTTCCACTCCACCACTCACCTACCATATATATTCGTGTATAGGTCACACTTTTTATTTTTAACTAAATATTTCGCCAAAATCAGGGGTGTGACCTATCCACTCAACATTAATGAGGGGCAGCACTACTCTGTCACCAAAGTCGCAACAATTGGCAATTTCAATGTGACAATGACACAGAATTTCAGTGGTGTTTGCACAATATGCATCGGAAAGCTTTTCAAGCCTTTTGTATGCATAAAGTGTATATATATCAAAGATTCCTACTGACTCGCTGCTTTAAACTGAACAATTGCAGCTAGAAAATCATGTATCAACTACAATAAAATTGTAAAACATTCTCTTTTCCAACTCTTTCGTATGTTTTATAGTGCTTGTAAGCAATGCGACCTTGACCCTTTGTTTACTGCACATTACTGTATATCACCTATTTCACTCGTGGTTGCATTTCTATATGTGCTCAAATTATGTTTTCGTAGCATAACATAACACCCCATAACATAACTTAAACTTATGATTTTTGTAATAAAATTTTTTTTTCGTAAACTTCCATTAGGCCTACCATACTGTTAGATCTACGGTAGATCGCAAGGAGTTTTAGGGCTAATAACTGCAAACCCTAATCATGAGTACCAGTAAGAGAAAGAGCTATAAAATAGGTTTTAAGCTGAAAGTGGGGGGTTACGCAGAACATGGAAACAGATCTGCAGAAAGGGAGTCTGGGGTTTCAGAAAAGGTAGTTAGGGGATGGAGAAAGCAAAAAGATCAGCTTTAAAGAAATTTTCTTCTATACTGTTGTATAATGTCCAGTTGATAGTTAAACTCTATTGATTTTTTTGGTCAAGTTGACTATAATTTTTTTTACGTAAGTGCATTTGTATACGATTATAGTTTTAGAAATGCAATCGTTGTTTATGTAAGTTTGCATTGTGCGCATGCATGACAATCAGACAATCTACATGTGCTGTAATATTAAAAATTTGTGAGGAAAGTTTTAAAATAAAGGTAAATATCTGATCAATTTTATGTTTGAATGGGTCTTGTAAATCGCCAGATTAAGTGCAACCTATCCGCGGGTCAACCACAAATAACCACTGTGACAACCACAAACTAGCGGTGCGACCTATACACTGGTTTGACCTATACGCGAGTATATACGGTGCTTCCTCACTTACTAGTAGAGCTACCCCTTCCCTTCCTTGCCCTCTCCTCTCTCCCAACACCCTCCCCACTACACTACCAAGCTCAAAATCACCCCTCTTCTTTTTTGATGGTCACTAGAGCCCACTTTTATATTTCTTGTTAAATTCTTATTCTCTGTTCATAGTAAGTCCAGAGTATTCTCTCCCCTCATAGGATCAGAAACCATTTGTTTTAGGAAATTATTTTGTACCACATCTGTCATTATCCTGTTATATACAACTTGTCATAAAACCATCACTGTCATGTTTAGTGTTTTGAACTTGAAAGAACTTGTTGGTTTGATTTTAGCAAGAGGTAATAATCCAGGAATGAATGAATCTATGACAGAAAAGATATTATATTTATTTAATTCTATATTTTTAACAAATTATGATATTTACATTTATACATGGATGGGGTGGTGTGAGAGGTAAATGCAAGTGTGGTGGGTCAGGGGTTGGAGATGGTTAAAGAAAATAGAGAAAAGTGGGAAATAAGCCAGTTGTTGTTTGCTGACGACACTGCGCTTGTGGCAGGATCAGAGGAGGGATTGAGGAAATTAGTTTGAGAAGGTGTGTGAAAGAAGGAAGCTGAAGATAAGTGTGGGTAAAAGTAAGGTGATGAGATGTACAAGAGGAGAGAGTGACAGCAGGCTGGAAGTGAGCATTAAGGGAGAGAGACTGGAGGAAGTGGATAGTTTTAGATACTTGGGTGTGAATGTGGTAGGAAAGGGAGGAGTGGGGGTGGAGGTAGAATGTAGATTGAGAGAAGCGAGTAAATGCCTTGGTGGATTAAAAAGTGTAATGAGGAATAGACATTTGGGAATGGATGCTAAGAGGAGATTGTATGAAGGAGTGATTGTGCCAACAGCACTGTTTGGGGCAGAAACATGGAACATAAGAGAGGAAGAGAGAAGGAGTTTGAATGTGTTTGAGATTAAATGTCTGAAGTATGATGGGGGTTACTAGGCTAGATAGAGTGAGAAATGAGGAGTTGAGGAGAACAGGGGTGGAAAGGGAGTTGGGAGATAGGGTTGATAAAAGAGTATTAAGATGGTTTGGATACATGGAAAGAATGAGTGAAGAAAGATTAGTAAAAGAGGTGTGGAAGGCAGGGATAGAAGGAGTGAATATGAGGGGGACGTCCTAGGATCAGATGAATGGATGGGGTAAAAGGGGCATTACAAAAGAGAGGAATGTCTGTGGAGGAAGGACAGAAGAGGACAGAAGATAGGGGTGAATGGATAAGGGTTGTGTATGGATGATGCTGTGATGCATGAGGGGGAGTGGGTGGGGAATGGGGGGTGAGGAAGTATGTATGAAAAATAATTTAATGCAGCCCAAAGGGATTTCTCCCCATCTTCACATTCTCTGCATGAGGGGATGGAGGGGGGGTGGGGGGGTGTCGCCAAATGAATGAAATAACCTTGCTGTGGATGTGTTGTGTCTTGCGACACTGCTTCTGACCCAGAACAGTGGACAGAATGCAGGGATAACCCGTCATCCAGGAGGTGCTAAGATGAGAGGGAGGGAGGAGGGTGGAGGGGAGTGGAATATGTAGGGAATGGAATGGGTGTGAGTGGTTTCTATGCCATTTTCTTTTTAGCTATACCCCGTGTAAGGGGGAAGGAGCCTTTGGTATATGTACCGTATGTACAGTATGTACATTTATTGCAGTGGATATTAATGAAGAGTACACTAATAATTTTCACAAAAGAAAAATAAATTACAATTAAAGTGATTAAAGCAAAATAAAAGATTCACAATTCAAATAAAAAGTAAACCAAATGGGAAATAAATTCCAGTCTATGAATAAAAGATTCCGTTCACCAAGCACAAACAACAAAGTTACAAAAAGGCGACACAGATGTTACTTGAACTGGGAAAGTTGTTTAAGGGGGTACGCGACACCTGGAGGTCATTTTCTAAAATATTTAGAGTAAAGAGCTGAAACTTCTCAGGTAAATAGGTATCCATATTGCTTACATTTTAGGTGAAGCAGAATGATGTATGTACACATGTACATATGTACACATGTACACATGTACGTATACCAGTAGCGACATTTAAAAGTGCACAGCACCATAATACGTGGACCAATTTGTTTTATATTTTGGCTATGATTAGTCAGTAGGCACACCTAGGGCCGGTCATTGAGTAATTGAACAATTTCCTTTATACTTTTGCATACAGGCATTTCAATTTTAATGGCTGGCAAAAATCGTGAAAAATACAATTTTTTTGCTCTTGTTTCCATTATTACTCCAAACTCTTTCATCCTATTCAAAATATTCGAACGATCGGCCCTAGCAGTTACTAAAAGTAATATTCCCTGTAAGTTTCATTTAAATCTAATGTATATTAGATTTTTTATGATTAAAAAAAAGTAGAAAAATATCGAACGGAGATATGGCAACTTGAAATATGAATATATCTGTAACTTGCTTATAGTTTCACCAATTTGACTGATTTTTTCATGGCTTAATTCTTATTATATAATAAGTAAGTACAGTAAAAATTATCAACATATTTTAATTATAAGTACTTTAAATACTGAAAAACTAAAGTATAAGTATGTCACAGTAGTGACGACGCACAGACGACAACATCATATAATTTGCTTTTTTGCACCTTTGGCGGTTTCTTCATATGAAACCTCTCTGCTGGGGGTCTTCAGGGTATCTAAATAATTGGAAAGAGGTTTATTTTCCAGTAGTGGGCACCTTCTCTTTCCTCATCAGATTCCCCTCGCCAATCTATGTTGGTAGGGCACCCCCTCCAGCATCATATGATGTCCCTTCTTCTTTCTTCCTCCTGTATAGCCTTGATCTTTTTCCTCTTGCTTTCTTCTTTGGATTTAATCTTCCTCTTTGAATTGTTTAGTCTAATGTTGTCCTTTACCTCTGTCACCGTCACAGAGGTGCAGGTGAGGGCGGTGGTGGAGTGAGAGGTGGTGAGATCTTTAGTCGTCTTTGACTGCTTGCCATCTTTAACTGCTGTTTTTTGTCATTGTGATGTTCTTTTGTTCTTTTTGCTACCCATGATGACTGTACTAAAGAGTAATATGTACTAGCTAAAGTAATAGATTGCAATGAGAGCTCATGAGACATGCGTACTTCCCTTTTCAGAGTTAGCCGGTAACTAACGCTTAGTTTCGCACAAAGTTGGCGAAATATTCTCCCTCCACCTTCCTCCCTTCCCCTCCACAATCGTATTGGCCGTTGATACACTGGGCGAGTGTAAATTCAATCAAATTTCAACGTTATTCGCTGCGCCTGAAGGTCCTAAGTGGCACGCCTCCTTCTAGTGTGGGTTGCGCCTTTAAATCTGTCCCTTTAATCCTCACCCAGGACCTTTAAATTGCGCGCGGCTGGAAAATTATTTGTCGGGATTTATTTCTAAGTGGTATACGAACATTTTAAACACAGTTTTGAAAAATGCCATATCTTGACCAAATTCACCCCCCCAGGTGTCGCGTACCCCCTTAAGATTAAAAGGTCCTGTCACTAAGCAAACAACTAAGTTATGAAAAGGTGACATGAACACACGTAAATTGAGTGGAATCCAGGAATTAAGATAACAAAAAGTCCAGTCACCAAGCAAAGCAACAAAGTTATAAAAAAAAAAAAAAAATGCATAGACAACACAAATACTGGTTTGGCTTACCTTAATTTATAATAAGCAGCGGTTTCCACCTCAGGGAACAGAAGAAAAAAAAACAAAACAAGACAGGCATCTGAACTGCCTTACAAAGTCTAACAACTATGAGGTTGCCAAAAACCGCTAAGGCATGTACCAGCACCTAATGGCCATAGATAAGACACATACATATTCCTCACTAATCTTAAACCTATTCAGAGACCATTACAATACTCCTGGGTCTCACATCTTAACCTAAAATGTCAAACTTCATATATATACATATATATATATGTATACATATATATATATATATATATATATATATATATATATATATATATATATATATACTGTGATCAGCAGTCACCTCGTATTGTTGGAGGAACCAAAGTTCCCTTAATTTCTGGACAGGGAAACTGCCCATTGACCTGAACACATAGACAGGTGGGTATAAAAGCAAGTCTTACATCTACATACTGTACTTAAAAGAAATACATACTGACAATTTAAGATAGAAAATCTAAATTTCTACACATACTGTCAAGGAAAACAATGTTCCACCCTTATAGATTGGGGTGAAACATGACCCATGGGAAGGTAGCTCCTAGATGAATGTTCTCAGGCCAACAACCAGCCAGCTCACCATGAATAATGCCAAAATCTCAGTGAAGCATGACTCAAGTGTTGACAAACACTGAACGCGAGGCTGGACACTCTGAAAACGAAGTGAAGTGTGGAAACGTTGAAAAAAAATATATACATGTATATATTGTGAAACATGAAAACATGACACATCTAAAATACTTTGTGCTTCCTGATCTACTAAGTTTTCCCAGTTAGTGTTTTCATAGTTAAGATCCCCCATGATCACACCATTTTTGTACTGGGATCCCCTGTGAATTTCTTGAATTCATTATGCTCAGTACTAAGGTTAGGAGGTCTGTATAGGATGCCAATAAGTTTCTTATTTTTACCAATAATCTCCACCCACATAGATTCCATACTTTCCTCTACGGTAATCAAATTGTTGATAATACAATTAGCTGTGTTTATGACGAAAAATGCTACCCCTTACCCTATCCTTGTGAAAAGTTTACATCCTTCTCTCTCAATTTCTGGAAGGAAATGTCTGTCAACCATGTTGATCCAGGATTCAGTAATAGCTATATCATCAAATCTCTACACATGCTTTACCTCACAACAAATAAATTGTATTCATTATGCTTCTGGTATTTGTATAATAAGCCTTTGGTTTATCCTCCCTCCATCTATTTAAGTGATTCTTTTCACAGTCTCTCTCTGAGCTGTTTCTATTATCTAAACTATATTCTGATACTTTTGCCTGACTCCCATGTAATCTATCAGAAAAAAACCTGCAGGATGCCTACTTCTCACTCAAGGGATTCAGCAAGGATCCAAAATCCTTTGGATGACAAATGCACCCCATCCCTTGTATATAGATATTTCTTGCCATAAAAGCAATCCCAGTTGTTGACAAATATCTATCCATTGGCCATACAATGATTTGCCAGCCTACATTTCATTACAATAGCCCTGGAATGCCACATGCCTCCAATTTTATGCCTTGGAAGGTTTCCACATACAATAGGAACCCCTCCCTTATCCCTAATCTTATCTAACACATCCTGGAACTTTCCAAATAATTTCTCACTCCCTAACTTACATGTCATTCCTTCCTGCACTCAAGCAAACAATGGGTCTCTCACTTTCTCCAACCATACAATATTCAATCCTGTCTCACATCACCTATCCCTACCCCAGGGAAACACACCTGAGTCCTATGCTTCCTATCTTTGTTGCAGAAGGCTCTATCTAAATGTTTCACCTGACTATCCCCTACAACCAAAATCTTACCTGTGGGCAGGGATCTAGTTACTACCTTACTCTTCTCCTCTTGCATCTCCTTCGTTTCTTCCTTTTGTAGACCTGTGACAGCTTGAAAAGTATTCCTGCATTCAAGTGGTCCTCCCTTTGTAAGGGGTAAAAAAAAAAAAAAAATTGTAAATAGATAGAACTGGATAATATTTATTTTGTCTCCATCTTTTAAGTTTCTTGCTATGTCCATTTCATATTTTTTCATCCCATACCAATGCTTCTATTTCAGTCTTGTCCAAATGTTTCACATTTTTAAAGACAAAATCATGCACTCCCCACTTATATTACCATTGTAATTTTGTATGCTCATGTTCAGAAGTAAGAAGAATATAGTGATTTCTCTGAATGTGTGATACACTGTTATTTTTGCAGGTACTCCGCAGCAACCTTTCATCAGTTTTGAAGGACCAGAGTTTGCTTTACTTGTTCCATGCCTTTCTGAAGGAAGAGTCTGCCATCAATGTTCTTCAGTTTTGTCTGGCAGTAGGTTAGTATATTGTTATTCATTTGTTCATTCATTTATGTATCTCTATTTTTGTCTGCAGTGCTTTTTGTTATCATGTTTAGGCCACCTACCCAAACCATTAATCACTGGCATGTTATCTAACCCTCAAAAATGTCAGGCTAAGTTCCTTTCCCATAATATGAGGAATTTAGTTCTCAATGTACAGGAAATCCCCTATTTACAAAAGAGATTCAAACCTTTAAACACTTTCGTAGGTTGAAGTGAGACGTTCTGCAGTTGCTCATGTGGTAAACTTAGTTCTTTACAGTATATATATATATTTTTTTTCATACTTTTTTGTGACATCAAAGGCAGCCTTTCATATAAAGAGAATTGTCCTAATTTTTTCCATTTCGTACCCTTGAATTTTCATATATTGGAGTTTTGTATACAGAGGATTCCCTGTGCTCCCATGTAGAATTTTTGTTTTCCTAGCTTCCTCCTTTATTCCTTCTCCCACATCACTTTTTCCACTCCTCCCCTTCCCTCTCTCTCCTACCTTTCCCTGTGTGACCATCCTTATGCAGTTTGTTATTTGTTGTTTTTCCATGTATATCATTTTGTAATTTTCCTTGTATGCTTGACAATTTAATTCCTATGTTCTTCAATACCTTTACTATATGTACCAAGGGCTTTTTCCCCCTTATATGGGAGGTAGCCAAGTCAAAAGGCATGCACCCACTCCCACCTATTCCAATTCTACCCAGTCCACTCCCACTTATTCCACTCCCATCCAAGACCTTTACCCTCCCTTCTTAATAAATTGGCACTGCATGATGTCCCCTAATCTTCTGGAATGTCTTCATCCTTTTGCGCCTCTCAAAGACCCTCTGCATCCTTTCGACTATGCTTTTTCATTTCTTTTCTAGGATTCTTTTATCATTGTTGTTTTTATCATTATTATTATTATCATTATTTTAATGTTATAGACGCAATACAGAAGAAGATGTGGAGATGGGCAAGAGAAATTGCTAAGAAAGAGGAAAACAGATGGAGGAAGTGTTTTCCTTACTGGACACCAAAAGTTGGTAAGCGTAGAAGAGGGAGGCCAGAAAAAAGGTGGTGGGATAAGATTGAGAGGTTTGCAGGAGTGACATGGCAAAGGTTGGCTCAGTTGTGTGACGCGAAAGGGGTTGAGAGTGGCCTTGTCAAGCAGTGCACTTCAAATTACTGATAATGATAGTATTGTTTATTTATTCACTTATTTGTTTTTTGTAATCATAGATCATACCAATGGACCTTTTCCCATGTATATAGGGAGAGCCCAGGTCAAACAATACACTCATCCCATACCCATTCATCACTCTTCCCATCTTAACACCTTATAGATGAAGATTGTTCGTCTATCTATACATCTAGGGCTTTTTCACCTTGTTTAATGGAGGTAGCCAAGTGCAAGGGCACATACCGACTCCCACCCATCTCACTTCAAAGCAACACCCTTTCCTCCATCTCATCTTAGTTCCTTATTAATGATGGGTCATCCCTGTATCCTGTCTACTGCCCTGGAGGTAGCAGTGTAGCAAAATACAGTACATCCACAGCAAGGCCATTTCGCTTAATCGGTGACCCCCCCTCTCTTGAGGGGGGGGGGGTGGATTCCTTTGGGCTGCATCAAAATATTTACACATAACTACTCCCTACCCCCCCCCCTCCTCTGCCCCCTCACTTGCATCACAGGATCATCTGTATACAGCCATTCTCCACTCACCCCTACCTCTTGCCTTCTTCCTTCCTTGCTCAACAGACATTCCACTCTTATTTAATGCCCCATATACCCCATCCATCCATCTCATCTTCAGTCATCCTCTCAAGTTTGCTTCATCTGGCTCTGCCTTCCATACCTCTTTTATTAATTTTTCTTTTCTCATTCATTCCATGTGTCCAGACCATCCCAATTCTCTTTCATCAGCCCTATCTGCCATCCTCTATTCCACCTCTTCTCTTCTCACCTTCTCATTTCTCACTCAACCCAGCTTTGTAATCACTACCATACTTCTCAAACATTTCATCTCAAGCACATTTAAACTTCTCACTGCCGCTCTTAAATTTCAAATCTCTGCCCCATACAGTGCCATTGGTACAATCACCTCTTCATATAATCTCTTTGCATCCATTCCCAAATACCTGTTTCTCATGACACTTTATAATCTCCCAGTGCATTTTACTTGCTTTCCTCAATCTACTCCCCTTCCTGCCACATGGAACCCCAAATACCTAAAACTATCCACTTCCTCCATCCTTTTTCCTTAAGACTTATTCCAACTCGCTGCCATCCTCTCCCCATGTACATCTCATCACCTTGCTCCCACCCACATTTACCTTCAACTTTCTCCAATCACTGTTCTATAGATATGTGAATGGTAAACTTAAAAATAAACAGGAAATGGTGAAACTATGCCACAAAAATATAGAATATGCAGAAGATTTAGAAATGACTGAAGTCAAGAACAACCACTTCAAGTCTGTTTTCACTAGAGAAAAAGTGCAGCATTGGGATGAGGGAATTGAAGTACAATTGCCCTCCCATGAGGGAAATAACAATAACACAAAAAGAAATAATGGATCAACTAACAAACCTTGATGTCAGGAAGTCACACGGCCCAGACATAATTACAAATTGGATACCAAAAGAATGTAAAAAAGAATTAATGAACAAAATATATAACATAATAAGTTGCTCACTCAAAGAAGGAAAAATACCAAAGGACAGGAAAAATGCCAATATTGTACCAGTGTGTAAAGGAGGAAACAAAAAATAACCAACAAATTACAGACTGGTCTCCCTTACAAGACCTGTAGCCAAAATTTGTGAAAAAAAAAGTATATTAAGAACAGATGGATAAAACACCTGGAAGAAAACAATATAATAAACCTGAGGCAATTGGTATTCAGACAGGGAAGATCATGTGACAAACTTAGTCTGTTTCTACTCAAGAGTAATAGATATTATACAAGGAAAGGATGGATGGGCTGATTGTGCTTTCCTAGACTTACAAAAAGCCTTCGACAAAGTACCACACACAAAATTATTTAAAAAAAAAAATTCAAAACATAAGAGGAATACAAGGTAAATTACTAAACTGGATGGATGATTTCTTCCATGGCAGAAAAATGAGAGCAATGATCAGAGAAAAGAATTCAGCTTGGAGGAGGTGATTCGTGGAGTTCCACAAGTATTGGTATTTGCTCCAATAATGTTCGCTATTTATGTGGATGACATGGATGAAGATGTGGATTGTTACGTGAGCTTCTTTGCAGATAATATGAAATTGCTGAGGAAAGTGAATACTGTAATGGATTGTGAATCACTACCGAGGGACCTAAACAAGGTTTGTAAATGGAGCTAAAAGTGGGAAATAGACTTCAACATAAAGAAATGTAGCATAATGCTCCAATAATGTTTGCTATTTATGTGAATGACATGGATGAAGATGTGGATTGTTACATGAGCTTCTTTGCGGATAATGTTAAATTGCTGAGGAAAGTGAATACTGAAATGGATTCTGAATCACTACCAAGGGACCTAAACAAGGTTTGGAAATGGAGCCAAAAGTGGGAAATAGACTTCAACATATAGAAATGTAGCATAATGGAGTTCAGATAAAGTATAAAAGAATATCAGGGCAATATGAAATTGGAACAAAGAGAGTAAAAAAAGTGGGATCTGAAAAAGACCTGGGAGTAATTATCTTAAATGACATTTCCCCTGATAAACAGATAAACAAAATTGTTGGAGAATCCTACAACTTGCTAAGATCAATAAAGGTGGATTTTACCTATTTAGATGAAGAAATGGTTTAAAAAATACTAGTCATACTAATAAGGCCTAGACTGGAGTATGCTGTGACACTATGGTCACCTAATACTGAAAAGAATATAAAGAAAATTGAACAAATCCAGAGAGCAGCCACGAAAATGGCCCCAACACTTTCAAACCTGTCATATTAGGAAAGAATGGCCATATTGAAATTACCAACTTTGGAACAAAGAAGAGAAAGAGATGATCTGCTGACCATTTACAGAATCATAAAAGGCACAAGTCCTTGATAGCGAGGACTTGCTAAATTGGGATAAGAGAATTATATACAATTTCTCATCACAACCACTCATCACCCACACCTATCTCTTGCCCTCTCCTCTCCCTGCTTGACAAACTTTTCTTGTATACTTAATGTTCTTTTGACTCAATTATAAACATAGTGTCATCTACAAATAATAGATGGTTCATCTCCCATTTTCTTTCACTCTCACTTATCAGTTCCAAACCCCTCGTCATCACCCTCGTGTATCTCCATGACCACCCCATCCATTTATACGTTAAACAACTATGGTAACATCATACAACCCTGGCATAGCCCTGGCTTCAGATCAGACCATTAACTCAGTCCATTCCCTGTCCTCACACAAGCTCTATTACTTATGTAAAAATTTAGGCCATCCTCAGCAGACCCCTGTCCTATACATCTGCAACACATCCCAATAATACCTTCTGTCCACCCTGCCATATGCTTTCTCTAAGTGTATGAAAGCTCAGAAGAAAGACATCCATAACATTTGCCAAAAAACAATTGCATATCTACCAAACTACAAAGACTTTATCTATGTATCTTCTAAACCCTCAATGTTCTTCCCTAATTACTCTATCTGCTCCCCTCCTAATCCTCTCAAGTAACAACCTACCAGCCTTATTAATTACACTTATCAATCTGATTTCTCTAAAGTTCCTACATTCATATTTGTTCCCTTTTTCTTTGTATAGTGAAACTACGAATCTCACTAGTCAAACCTTTATAATCACTCCTCCTTGTGTGACAACTATCTAACGCAGGTGCTTTACCAGTCTTCATCACTTTCAGTGCTCTTTGTATCTCACATTTTCCTGTAACCCATCTCATTCTCCATTCCCATCACAGTCCTGGTATCTCCCAATCCCAACTACTCATAGGTTATAATGATAATTATTGTAACCTCAAGCTTTCACTGAGGGGTAGAGTGTGGGGTTGCCAATTAAGTGAAGTGACTTTGCTGTGGATGCGCTGTATCTTGATGTATTGCTGCTGACACAGTGTAGTGGCGGGATACAGGGATGACCCATCATCCATGAGGAGCTAAGATGAGAGGGAGTAAAGGTTGGTGGATAGGAGTTAAATGAGCTACCTCCCTTGAAAGGGGAAAAAAGCCCTTGGTGTGTGTCTGTATATATATACATATATATATATACATATATATATATTGTATATATATATATATATATATATATATATTGTATATATATATATATATATATATTGTATATATATATATATATATATATATATATATATATATTGTATATATATATATATATATATTGTATATATATATATATATATATATATATATATATATTGCAAAAGTAATCACAAAAAATGCATGACTAAATGATCATGCAGAAACCACAGGGTAATTACATATAAGGATGAATCAACATAGATATAGTATAAGGACGGGCCAAATGTCTAGTGGGGTTTTTGTCCATGTAAGGGACACAAACCATAGCATTGACTGGGACAATGTTAAAAAAAAAAAATTGTTTGTAATTCTGTTTCAAAAAGGAATATCATTGAATCCAGTTTTATAAAGAGCAATTTTTATAATAACATCAACTTGAGTTTAGGTTTATTTAGACTAGATCATTTCATCATTGATAGGATCATAAAAGAGTACCATGACTCTTAATTGTGTCAAATGTCCCTGTGGACTTTTTGGCCACATCATTGTCTTTTGTCTTTTTTTTTCTCTTTTATTGTTTGATTATTATTATTATTATTATTTCCATGTGTATATGTATGTGCATGTATGTAATTAGTCTGAAGGTTTTATGTGGCTGTAACCTTCCCCAGTTTTCTTCTTATTTCTGTATATTGTGTTCTATTTCTCTTTCTTGTACAGTGGAACCTTGCTATTCATACACAATCCATTCCAGGAGGCTGTTCAAATGGCAAATAATTTTTTCCTATAAGATATAATGTAAATTGGATTAATCCATTCCAGACCCACAGATGATAACTTATTTAAACCTTTATAATAATATTTTAAGCATAGAATACATAAAAACTATGAAAAACCATAAATATACAGTACTGTACATACATACATACATATACCAAGGCTGAAAAGGGTACTGTACATGAAATTAATAAAAATTTAAATGCTTTTTACCTGTATTGAGGTGAGCTGATGGCATAAATGGAAAGTGGAGAGGAGGAGGAGGGATGTTGATGTTACTGTTTGGAAGGGGTCACCTTCCATATAAACATCAGGTAACATCCCTTCAGGTGTTTTCTCTCTTTCTGGTGTTCTTTCTTTTTTCTGTCTTTTTGCACTAGAAGAATCTTAGGATTCTTTCTTTAAAAACCTGTTCAGTGTTGTCTCCCTTGGACAACTTTCAGAATTTTTCTAAAATGACACAGTGTAGTGTAAGGATGCCATTTTTCCACCACTCTCTGTGTTTTCTCCCAGTGATAACACAGTTCTTTAATTTCTGCAGTGGAAATGCTTCCCTTACTACTTTCCTCCTCTGAAGAAGAAAGTTCTTCAACCACTTCTTGCTGCTCCCCGTGCAGTTCTTGGAGTTGTTGTTGTTGTTGTTGTTGTCGTTCTCTAGACTGTCTGTCCGAGCAGTCCCGTCTCCCCAAGGAAGGCCACAGCCAAAACTGGGTTTTCCCACAAATCCTTTATAGAGTGTATGTTGTGTTGTTTGCGTGCATGATTGTGTATAATGCAGTCTTCCATTATGTGTTGTATGGTATGGGGTGAAGTGTTACATCCTGGGCAGCTGTTCACAACACGGTCGTCCAGCCTCTTCTGGTAGCTTAGAAGTGCTGGGTGGTGACCGCATCGCAGTCTGGCCAAGTGGACTCTGTCCTTTCGTGGGAGAGAGGATTCAGAAGGGTGGATATCAGGGGGTCTGGCATGCAGCAGTGTGTTGTCTTTCAGTGTGTTAATGGAGCGGTGAGTGATATGATTATGAATATGTTTCCGGAGGCTGGTATTTGGTGGTTGTGGAGGAAGAGAAGAGAGTATCTGTGCGCAATAAAGGTCTTTGGGTGTAGTTTTAATGTTTCTTGGTGTGTGTGGGTGTTCTGCTATGTAGTGTAGCGGGTGTGATGTGTTTGTGGTGGCTGCAGCAAGTGTTTGTGTGCCTCTCATGTCGAGGTGGTCCTTGACTTTGAGGACTTTTGTTTCATGGTGTAAATGGTCTGTAGGTGTTGTATTTGTGCAGCCTGTAATTGTTTTTAGGGCTTTGTTTTGTATGATTTGAAGGGTGTTGTGGTGTGTCTCACTGAGATTAGGAGCCCATGCAGGACTTGCATAATTCATCACTGAGCGTATGCATTGTTTGTATATTGTTATATTAGTTTCTTTGTTTTGTCCAAATGTTGTTCCAGTGATTGACTTAAGTGCGTTAAGTCTAGGTGTGCATTTGTTTTTTATGTTTGTGAGGTGTTTGAAAGACATGGATGTATCGTATGTTACACCAAGAATCTTGGAGTTCTTCAGTTGTCAGCTCATTTCTGTGGTCTTCGACCAACTCCTCCACATCATCACTGTCTACATCCAAACCCATGGACTTCCCCAGGGACACAATATCATCCACCACTACAGGCTCCGTGTCAAAGCCTTCAAAGTCTCTGGCTGCCACACAGTCTTGCCACAGATTCTTCCAGGCAGAGTTCAGTGTCCTGAAAGAAACTTCCCCCCCCCCCCAGGCTTTGTCTGTTATCCTCAAGCAATGAAGGATATTGAAGTGGTTCTTTCAAAAGTCCTTGAGGATTAGTTCTGTGTCAGAGGTCACTTCAAAGCACCTTTGAAAAAGTGCTTTTGTGTAAAGCTTTTTGAAGTTTGAAATGATCTGCTGATCCATGGGCTGGATTAGAGGAGTGGTATTAGGAGGCAAAAACCTCACTTGGATGAAGCTGTATTCACCCACCAGCTCTTCCTCCAAGTCTGGAGGGTAAGCAGGAGTGTTTTCCATTACCAGAAGGGCCTTTAGTGGTAAATTTTTCTGCTCTAGATATTTTTTCACATACGGGGCAAACACTTCATACATCCATTCGGTGAAGAACTGCCTTGTTACCCAAGCCTTACTATTAGCCCTCCATATTACACTGAGTTTACTTTTTATAACATTATTTTTCTTGAACACTCTTGGGTTTTATGAGTGGTAGACAAGGGAAGGTTTAATTTTGAAGTCCTCACTAGCATTAGCACACAACAAGAGTGTAAGCCTGTCTTTCATAGGCTTGTGTCATGGCAATGATTGCTCCTCTTTTGTGATGTAGGTCCTCTCAGGCATCTTCTTCCAGAAGAGGCCAATTTCGTCACAATTAAAAACTTGGTGAGGAGTAAATCCCTCACTCTACAAAGTTTTTAAGTTCCCCAACAAACTTTTCAGCAGTATCTTTGTTTGCACTGGCAGCCTCCTCACACCTAACAACACTGTGAATACCATTTCGACTTCTTAAATCAATCAAACCACCTCCTACTTGCTTTAAATTCATCACTTTGTGCACTGGTTCCAGGGCTGTCTCGCTTAAGGTCATCATGCAACTGCTTTGCTTTTTCACAAATTATTGTTTCAGAAATGCTGTCACCAGCAAGTTGTTTTTCGTTAATCCAAACTAACAAAAGTTTTTCCACTTGTTCAATTATAGATGACCTGTTCACAGCAAGAACGGTCACTCCTTTTGCCACATTAGCCTCTTTTATTATGTCCTTATTTTTCAGTATAGATGATATGGTTGATTTCGCCATGCCATACTGAGTTGCCAGGTCAGAGATATGATTTCCACTTTCAAACTTCACAATGAGTTCTTTTTTCAATTCAATTGTCGTTCTCACTGCTTTCCTTTTAGGCTTGGTTGAATCACCAATCTTTTTTGGACCAATGGCTGCACTATTTTGAGTAAAGATAACAAAAAATAGCTATAAAGTAGCACAAAGTTTCACGAAGCTTACATGGATGATGCATAGCATACGGAAGCTAGCACGAGACTGAGCTGAAGTGACCGCGTGGCGCAGCCAGTAATAAGGTGACACTGTCCAAATCATGGGGCAAGCCTACGAATGATGAGTTGAATTTTACTTGAACAAGTTGGACGAATAACGAGTCGTACGAGTAGAGAGGTAGACGAATGACGGGGTTCCACTGTACTCTGAGGATGTCGTAATAGACAAAAACATTTAGTATTTCAAACTTTAATTTTCCTGTGGTTTCTGCATGATATATATATATGTATATATATATATATATATATATATATATATATATATATATATATATATATATATATATATATATATAGGCTTTGTTGAAGTCTACAGCAGTAGTAGCATTGTTCAATTTATAAGAAGTACTCTCGATATTTCTAATGAGAGATCGGAGGTTGGAGGTCAGGGTATTGATAGAATCTCCAAGGAACATGATGTTTACTCCAGACATCTTTTGACCCAATCAGAGGTCATCTTCAGGAGTTACAATATACACAATGATAAACAGGAATAACATATGAGGTGTGGCGGGGGAGATTTTGTACCCACGAAGAAACACTGGGACAGGAAGTCATATGAGGTGTGGCGGGGGAGATGTCATACCCGCGAGAAAACCCTGGGACAGGAAGTTGACGTAGCTACCCATGGAGCGCCGATGGGTTCCCTGTAGATTGCTGGTAGGGTTTCCTCATTGATGGGAGTGAAACTTCAGGCTGTAGCTGGATATTGACGGAGGGTTGATCCAGACGAATAAAAATTGATTCAGCCATCCTTAATCTCCTTCTGTCTTGTTCTCGATACAGTATTGTTGTTTGTATTTCTGGTTGTTGCCTGGTGAGGGAGTGTCCATGTGTATTACTGGTGTGACGGAGTATGGCCCCATCCTGCAAATGTGCCATCATCCTTTTTGACAAGGTGGTAGTGGTTGAACCTATATACCGTTGAACAATGCTACTACTGCTGTAGTAGAATACAAAGCCTGTATTCAGAATGGCCTCCTTCCAAAATATATATATATATATGTATGATGATATGGTTTAACATCACAAATTCCTCCATACCGGAAAGCTAGGATGGTGCCCCTCACAGAAGGCTTTGTAGCATGGAATTTAATGAACCATGCCCTTAGTTCAACTTTGCCAGTTGAACCAAGGGCATGGTTCATTAAATTGTATGCTACAAAGCCTTCTGTGAGGGGCACCATCCTAGCCTTCTGGTAGGGGGGAGTTTGTGATGTTAAACCTTATCATGTATATATATATATCATGCAGAAACCACAGGGAAATTAAAGTTCGGAATATTAAATGTTTTTGTCTATTATCTATATATACGAGTATTTATATATATATAAATATATATATATATATATATATATATATATATATGTATATATATATATATATATATATATAATATATATATAGATGGATAGAAATTTCACTGGATGGAAATATGAAGCACAGTTGCTGGCATTGGTCCTCAGTTTCTTCCATATATCTATTTTGTCTGTGTTGTGTTAGTGTGGGGACAGTTCCTAAGTCCCTGGCTTTTAGTAGTTGGAGGAGGGGAGCAATCACCAGTTGTCAACTCTTTTCCTTGTGAAAAGGTGGAGGATATATAGTTGAATATGTAGAGAGATCTTGGTCCTGGTGTGAAGACCAGGTGTCAGCTTCTCATGGTGCTCATAGATAGAGGTGAGAATCTTGACAGGTTTTGAAGACAATTCTGACATCCACCTTTCAGAACTACCACTAACAGATATCCATCATCATTCCCTGATCATAGGTACGACTTTCATAGTCCAAATCATATCATCCTCAAAGGTTGCAGCAGGGCACCTCATCAATGAAGATGACTTGTTGATTTTCACAGAGAAACCCCATTATAGTTCACACCTCAGCTTGATATTATTTCTTTGACAACCCTTTGGAATTCCCATCTCACATTTACAATTTAATCATTGGTTGAGATGTCACCATGTAAAGTTGGCTTGGCACCAGTTTAGATTGTGTAAAGAACATGTCTTAATAATAAGTAACTGTATTTTATTTACTGCTCTAAAATGAGTCAGCAACTTAAGTATAGTTTGATCTAATCTTTCTTTGTGAACAATAGTTGATCACATTTGAAACATGTTTTCTCAGGATAGTTGGTAGGGCAGCATAATGTTTTCAGTAGATAAAGCAACACATTACATGAGATGTGGTCATAGTTTGTATTTAACTTTATTTTAGGGTATTGAAAAGGCAACACCTTACATGAGATGTGGTCATAGTTTGTATTTAACTTTATTTTAAGGTATTCAAATAATTACTTCTAGTTTATAAGTGACTATAAATTTTTGCTATGTATCCTCCTATGTTTTCTTTAATGACAGTACTCATACAAAAACTGACACCTTGCAGAAGATTTTAATCGGCATATTCTGGACCCTAAACTGAGTAGTGAGCAACTCCAGCAGCTCCACCATGAAGCTCGTGAGCTCTACCACACTTACATGGTTCCCTCTGCTGTGGACCGTATCAACTTTCCTCAGCACATTGTCACAGATATTAGGGAAAGTAAGTTTGCCTCTTAATTGTTGTCTTGCTGCTTATTTATCTTGGTGCTATCACATTTTTTTCCCTTCATCTCTTTCATCTTGTGTGATATATGTCATAGATTTTGTCTAGGCTGATATCAAATGATTTCATACACTGGAAAGGTTCTAGATAATCAGGAATTGATCTTTGTGAGCAACCCCTCATAGCTGAAAAAGGCAAGATGCTTAAACTATATCAAGATGCCATTTTTTGTACAGGGACATCACTTTGCATGATAAATCAGATGAGGAAATAATACAGTCACAGTAACATAAATGAAAAGCCAAGTTTGCCCAATGGAGGTATGAGATTGGACCTCACAAGTATAGCTGTTTTCATGTGTATTACATTTTGGTAAATTTAGCAGAACAAATTGCCTACCATTTGTCAAAAAAAAAAAAAATCTAGTTATGCCACTGGTTTTAGGCAAGGAGTGTATTTTACAAGGTTAATAGAATTGTGTATTTCTTCCTCAGTAATCCACGGAGAAGAAGGAGACATTGTCAAGCTACGCACCACGCGACCACTTTTTCAGGCTTATGAGCATGCGTACAATTTGCTGGAACATGAATACCTGGCACTTTTCATGAACTCTCACTCAGTAAGTTAAACTTCTGACTTGCCTTCTCTTTACCCTTGCTCTCTCTGCACACAAATGCACATGCACACACACACCTAATCTGCTTTTACTCGAGATTGATTGAGATAATACAAGAAAGAGATGGATGGGCAGATTGTGCCTTCTTGGATTTGCAGAAAGCATTTGACAAAGTACCACACAAAAAATTAATAAGTAAAATTGAAATAAATAGGAGGAATTCAAGGCAAACTGTTGGAATGGGTGAAGGATTTCTTAACTGGGAGAAAAATGAGATTGGTACAGTACTTAGAGACAAAAATTCGAAATGGGAAGATGTGAAAAGTGGCATCCCACAAGGCTCTGTTTTGGCTCCTTTAATGTTTGCCATATACATAAATGATATGGATGAGGGAGTAAATTGTTACATGAACTTTTTTGCTGACGATGCCAAATTACTCAAGAGAGTAAGAACAGAAGAAGATTGCAGATCGCTGCAAGATGACCTGGATAAAATATGGGAATGGAGTCAGAGATATGAGATGAACTTCAGCATTATAAAATGTAGCATAATGGAATTTGGAAAAAGTAAAAATAGAGTTTCGGGACAATATAAAATTGGAAACAAAGAAGTCAAAAAAGTAAACTCAAAGAGGGACCTAGGAATAATCATCTCAAGTGACTTGACACCTGACAAACATGTAAATGAATTATTTGGAGAGACTTACAACTTATTAAGATCAATGAAAGTGGCCTTGGACTACATAGATGAGGAGATGGTTTAAAAAGATAGTTGTTACACTGATAAGACCGAAATTAGAATATGCTGTATCAATGTGGGCACCTAGCACAAAAAAGAACATAAGAAAATTAGAAATAATCCAAAGAGCAGCAACAAAAATGGGACCTACACTTTCAAATCTGGCGTATGAACAAAGATTAGAGAAATTACAGTTGTCAACACTAGAACAGAGAAAGGAAAGAGGCAACTTGTTGACCATTTTCAGAATTATGAAAGGGGTGGAAGTTCTCAATAGGGACGACTTATTAAAGTGGGACAGAAGAGAAACAAGAGGACACGAAAAGAAACTAAAGAAAGACAGTTACAGAAGAGACCTGAAAAAAAAATAGCTTCCCACATAGAGTGATCAATGTCTGGAACACACTGAACAGAGAACAGTGAATGCCAGAACTATACACGATTTTAAGAACAAACTGGATTTGGAGAGATACATACATAAATATACCAAGGCTTTTTCCCCCTTACTAGGGAGGTAGCCAAAAAGGAAAAGGCATAAAATCATTCCCACCCGTTCCATCCCCGAAAACACTCCACACCCCTCCACCCTCCTTCCCATCTTAGCCCCTCCTAGATGAAGGGTCATCCCTGCACCCAGTCCGCTGCCCTGGGTCAGAAGCAGTGTCGCAAGACACAGCACATCCACAGCAAGGCCGCTTCATTAAATCGGCGACCCCCCCTCTCCGTCCCCCCATATAAAGGAGAGGACGGGGAGAAATCCCTTCAGGCTGCGTCAAAATTTTGCTCACACACACTACCTCAGCCCCCATCCCCCCGTCCATTCCACCTCATGCATCACAACATCTTCCATATACAACCATTCTCCATTCACCCCTATCTTCTGTCCTCTCCCGTCCTTCCTCAACCGACATTCCCCTCTTCCCCAAAGCCCCCTTCACCCCATCCATCCATCTCATCCTCGGACGTCCCCTCATGTTCACTCCCTCCACATCTTCCTTCCATACCTCTTTTACTAGTCTTTCTTCACTCATTCTTTCCATGTGTCCAAACCATCCTAATACTCTTTCATCAACCCTATCTCCCAGCTCCCTTTCCACCCCTGTTCTCTTCCTCACCTCCTCATTTCTCACTCTATCCAGCCTAGTAACCCCCATCATACTTCTCAGACACTTCATCTCAAACACATTCAAGCTCCTTCTCTCTTCCTCTCTTATGTTCCATGTTTCTGCTCCATACAGTGCTGTTGGCACAGTCACTCCTTCATACAGTCTCCTGTTAGCATCCATTCCCAAATGTCTATTCCTCATTACACTCTTTAATCCACCGAGGCATTTACTCGCTTCTCTCAATCTACATTCTACCTCCACCTTTACTCCACCTTTTCCTGCCACATTTGCACCCAAATATCTAAAACTATCCACTTCCTCCAGTTGCTCTCCCTTAATGCTCACTTCCAGTCTACTGCCACTTTCACCCCTTGTACATCTCATCACCTTACTTTTACCCACATTTATCTTTAGCTTTCTTCTATCACACACTCTCCCAAACTCTGTCACCAACTTGCTCAATCCCTCCTCCGATCCTGCCACAAGCGCAGTGTCGTCTGCAAACAACAGCTGGCTTACCTCCCACTTTTCTTCATTTTCTTTAACCATCTCCAATCCCTGACCCACTACCCTTGCATTTACCTCTCGCACTACCCCATCCATGTATAAGTTGAACAGCCAGGGTGACATAATGCATCCTTGACGAAGTCCCACCTTTACCTCAAACCATTCACTCTCTCCATTTCTAATCCTGACACAAGCCCTACTACTCTCATAAAAACTCTTGACAGCTCCGAGAAGCTTTCCTCCTATCCCGTTTATCTGCATAACCTCCCACAGTGCCTTTCTGTCTACCCTATCGTAAGCCTTTTCCAGATCCATAAAGGCCCAAAAAACATCCATCCCCTTACCTATAGCTTTCTCACATATCTGTCTTACCACAAAAATCTTATCTACACAACCTCTACCTGTCCTAAATCCACACTGTTCCTCACCAATTACTCCTTCTGTTCCTCTCCTAATCCTCTCAATCAAGATCCTCCCATAAGCCTTCCCAACTACACTTAACAAGCTAATCCCTCTGAAACTACTACATTCACACTTGTCCCCATTTCCCTTGTAAAGTGGAACTATACAAGCATTCCTCCATTCCTCCGGCACTCTACCCTCTCTCCAGCAAACATTAAATAACCTCACCAACCAGTCCACCATCACTATACCTCCTTTTTTAAGACATTCTGCATGGCATCCATCCAGACCAGGTGCCTTACCTGCTTTCATCATCTTAAGGGGGTACGCGACACCTGGAGGTCATTTTCTAAAATATTTAGAGTAAAGAGCTGAAACTTCTCAGGTAAATAGGTATCCATATTGCCTACATTTTAGGTGAAGCAGAATGATGTATGTACACATGTACACATGTACGTATACCAGTAGCGACATTTAAAAGTGCACAGCACCATAATACGTGGACCAATTTGTTTTATATTTTGGCTATGATTAGTCAGTAGGCACACCTAGGGCCGGTCATTGAGTAATTGAACAATTTCCTTTATACTTTTGCAAACAGGCATTTCAATTTTAATGGCTGGCAAAAATCGTGAAAAATACAATTTTTTTGCTCTTGTTTCCATTATTACTCCGAACTCTTTCATCCTATTCAAAATATTCGAACGATCGGCCCTAGCAGTTACTAAAAGTAATATTCCCTGTAAGTTTCATCTAAATCTAATGTATATTAGATTTTTTATGATTAAAAAAAAGTAGAAAAATATCGAACGGAGATATGGCAACTTGAAATATGAATATATCTGTAACTTGCTTATAGTTTCACCAATTTGACTGATTTTTTCATGGCTTAATTCTTATTATATAATAAGTAATCACAGTAAAAATTATCAAATATATTTTAATTATAAGTACTTTAAATACTGAAAAACTAAAGTATAAGTATGTCACAGTAGTGACGACGCACAGACGACAACATCATATAATTTGCTTTTTTGCACCTTTGGCGGTTTCTTCATATGAAACCTCTCTGCTGGGGGTCTTCAGGGTATCTAAATCATTGGAAAGAGGTTTATTTTCCAGTAGTGGGCGCTTTCTCTTTCCTCATCAGATTCCCCTCGCCAATCTATGTTGGTAGGGCACCCCCTCCAGCATCATATGATGTCCCTTCTTCTTTCTTCTTCCTGTATAGCCTTGATCTTTTTCCTCTTGCTTTCTTCTTTGGATTTAATCTTCCTCTTTGAATTGTTTAGTCTAATGTTGTCCTTTACCTCTGTCACCGTCACAGAGGTGCAGGTGAGGGCGGTGGTGGAGTGAGAGGTGGTGAGATCTTTAGTCGTCTTTGACTGCTTGCCATCTTTAACTGCTGTTTTTTGTCATTGTGATGTTCTTTTGTTCTTTTTGCTACCCATGATGACTGTACTAAAGAGTAATATGTACTAGCTAAAGTAATAGATTGCAATGAGAGCTCATGAGACATGCATACTTCCCTTTTCAGAGCTAGCCGGTAACTAACGCTTAGTTTCGCACAAAGTTGGCGAAATATTCTCCCTCCACCTTCCTCCCTTCCCCTCCACAATCGTATTGGCCGTTGATACACTGGGCGAGTGTAAATTCAATCAAATTTCAACGTTATTCGCTGCGCCTGAAGGTCCTAAGTGGCACGCCTCCTTCTAGTGTGGGTTGCGCCTTTAAATCTGTCCCTTTAATCCTCACCCAGGACCTTTAAATTGCGCGCGGCTGGAAAATTATTTGTCGGGATTTATTTCTAAGTGGTATACGAACATTTTGAACACAGTTTTGAAAAATGCCATATCTTGACCAAATTCACCCCCCCCAGGTGTCGCGTACCCCCTTAACAACTGCCTTCACTTCATCCTTCCTTATTTCTCCTCCATTTTCCTCACTCATCACTCATTTTCTTAGCATTTCCCACTGCAGCTATCTTTCCCTCCCTATCCTCCTTCACATTTAGCAACTCCCTAAAATATTCTGCCCATCTTCCTCTTACTGCCTTCTCCTCCATTATCATCTCTCCATCTGCACCTTTTACCTTTTCTTCTCTACTTGATTCGCCTCCTCTTCCTCTCTTAATTTCTTTCCAAAACATCTTTTTATTACTTTCAAAATTTTCTGTCATACTCTTACCCCATTTTACATCTACTCTCCTCTTTGCCTCCTTTACCTTTTGCTTTACTTCTCTTTTCTTTTCTTTGAACCTCATCCTATTTTGTAACCAATCTGTGTAAGCTCGCTTCTTCTCTTCTACAACCTTCTTCATTTCCTCATCCCACCATTCACTACCCTTCCTTCTATTTCCTCCTGTCCTTCTTGTTCCACACACCATCTTTGCACACTTTGTGACTCCCTCCTTGAACCATCCCCATTCCTCCTCCACACCTACCTCTACTCTATCTTTCACTCCCTCCCACTCCTCCTTCAGCTTCTTCTTGTACTCCTTCTCCTTTTCCACTTTATTTAAAGAGTTCACTCTAAGCACCTCCCTACCTTTTGTCCCTTTCCTCTTTCTCCATCTGTCCTCTACTCTCAACTTACCTTCCACCAGAAAATGATCTGATATTCCCCCACCCTCTCCCCTTAGTACATGTACATCCTTAACTCTTCCTATCATAATCCTATTTACCACGACATGGTCCATTAAAGCTCTATCTACCACCCTTCCCTCCACCACCCTCTCCCATGTGTACTTATGCTTGACTTTCTTCCGAAACACTGTATTTGCTATCATCAACTCTCTTTCTAGACACATTTCCACCACCAACTCTCCACTACGATTTTTTCCTGGAACTCCACATTTCCCAACCACTCCATCAATTGGATCCTTTCCTACCCTAGCATTAAGGTCTCCCAGTACTATTACATTTACACTTCTCCCTAAACCCTCTATGCACTCATTTAAATCTATCCAAAAGGCTTCCCTTTCTTCTACACTCTTCTCACTACCAGGCCCATATGCACTTACGAAAACCCACATCTCCTTTCCCAGTTTCTCCTGAGATACAAAAACATTTTCAAAATTATGAAAAGGGTGGAAGTTCTTAATAGAGACGACTTATTAAAGTGGGACAGAAGAGAAACAAGAGGACATGAAAAGAAACTAAAGAAAGACAGTTACAGAAGAGACCTGAAAAAAAATAGCTTCCCACATAGAGTGATCAATGTCTGGAACAAACTGAACAGAGAAACAGTGAATGCCAGAACTATACACGATTTTAAGAATAAACTGGATGTGGAGAGATACAAAAACGGGTCACTATGAGCATAGCTCTCGTCCCGTAAAATAAAACTAGATAGATACAACCTTCACTCTCAAATTTGACATATGAACAAAGATTGGATAAACTACATCTATCAACACTGGAACAGAGAAGAGAAAGAGGTGATTTGTTAACTATTTACAGAATTATGAAAGGGATGGAAGCTCTTGATAGAGATGACTTATTAAAATGGAACAGAAGAGAAATGAGGACATGAGAACAAGCTAAAGAAGGACAATTACAGATGAGATTTGAAAAAGAATAGCTTCCCACACAGAGTGTTTGATGTCTGGAAGAAACTAAATAGGGAAACAGTGAGTGCCAAAACTATACAAGATTTTAACTCCTTCGATACGATGATACCTACGTAGGCATCATGAGAAGCAAGTGGGTACGCGAGGATGCCGATGTCAGCGTCTTGATTATATATATTGTAATTGTACCTGCGTGACATCCATACTCTGTAAACTGGTCATCATATTTTCTATGGTTATCAAAATTCACGGGTGATAGAGAACGAGCAATACAGCAGTAACTTTATTTTTTATAATATGAGTATTATGACGCAACATCGCACATCTGGCAGCTAATGCTGCCCGCGAGATTTTGGCCCGTATTGAAGGGGTTAAGAACAAACTGGATGCAGAGATGCAAAAACGGGTCACTGCGAGCATAGCTCTCGTCCCATAAAATACCACTAGGTAAATACACACACACACATAAATAAGACATCAAAGCAAAAGGAAGTGCAGCGATTGAGCTCCAACCTAGTAGTTTTGTTGCCGATATGAAGGAAGCGCATAGTTATTTTGCAGAATGTTTAGACTTTGTTTTCAAGTGACTGGCAAAGGTTAAATCCAGTTCTTAAGAAAGTAGTTTTGGCACAATGGAGAGAAAAAAAGAAGAAAAAATATCAAATGAACCAACAAAGAGAGGGCTGGATGTAAGTAGAGTCAAATCACCAAGAGGAGTGATACCAAAGAGGACATGTTTAAATGATACACCAAGAATAAATCAAAGGTGGGAGACTAACAGTTTTTCAGGTTTTCAAAGAAATTTAGGAGAAATAGATAAAGCCATAGATGTAGATAGAGAAGTTAGATATACCAGTGCATTAAGAATTTGTGAAGTGAACGACTTTTTGGAAGAGATTATCAATCTGAAATTGGACTACCGAGCTTTACTTAGAGAAATGACAACTTTGCATAAGAGTAATGAGCAAACAATTAGAGAAATGAGTGACCTAAAAAGCGAACTTGATATGCTTAAAAGAGAAAACCAAAGAAAGAAAAATGAGGATAAGAACAAAAAATGAAGAACTGAAAAAGGAGGTCAAAGAGCAATTACAGGTAGTGACCGGAAAGGTGAAAGATTCAATCAAGGAAACAGACCTCCTTGAAATGAAAAATCAGCAGAAGCAGGAACAGGAAAATAAAAAAGATATCCTTTAGAGAAATAGTACAAAAGCAGATGGAGGAGAATACAAAAGAAACAGTTATGGAAGTAATTAAAAGGAAAATTGGGTGAGAGATACAGTAGACAAAGGTAAATGTATTGTGGTCCATGGTATCAAAGAAAAACACAATGTGTATAAATACCAAAGAGAAAAGGAGGAAAAAGAAATAGTTAAGGAAATTTTGAAAGAAATTCAAGACGAAGGGCAACGTTTGATAAGGAAATTGATGGGATTCACAGAATGGGCAAATACTCAAACGAAAAACAACATACACCTCTGAAAATCAAACTAAGAACTCAAATGATAGCTGACGAGATACTATCAAAAGCGGTTAAACTAGCAAACAGTGAGAATTTCAGGGTGAACAGACGTTTCAGCCAGGATGTTTTGGCCAAATATTTTGGCAAGGGTGGACGTTTCGGCCAATTAGTTTCTAAAGACAATTTTGTTGTTCATCAACATAGATACAGCGTACATGCGACCCAGAGCATGACTGACTACTGGTCACATTGCAGTAAGGAGGATTTTTTTTTTTTTTTTTTTTTTTTATACCAAATCTTAAATGTCTAATATATATATATATATATATAAATATTTTAAACTAAACTAAAATACTGACTACTGGTCACAGTGCAGTAAGTGGGATTTTTTTTTTTTTTTTTTTTTTTTTTTTTTTTTTTTTAATAATCCCAGAATCTAAATTTCTTTGCAATATATACAGTATATATATATATATATATATATATATATGTATGTATGTATGTCTTGTGACACTGCTTCTGACCCAGAGCAGTGGACAGGGTGCAGGGATGACCCGTCATCTAGGAGGTGCTAAGATGGGAAGGAGGGTGGAGGGATGTGGAGTGTTTTCGGGGATGGAATGGGTGGGAATGATTTTATGCCTTTTCCTTTTTGGCTACCTCCCTAGTAAGGGGGAAGAAGCCTTGGTATATGTATGTATGTATGTATGTATATATATAATTTACACTAAATTGAAGACTGACTACTGGTCACTGTGCAGTAAGGGGGATTTTATATGTATATATATATATATATATATATAATTCCAAAATTTAAATTTCTTTACAACAAAATAAAAGAATACATACATACATACATATACCAAGGCTTTTTCCCCCTTCCAAGGGAGGTAGCCAAAAAGGGAAAGGCATAAAAACACTCCCACCCATTTCATCCCTAAATACACTCCATAAAAGAATGATAAATATAATTTACCCTAAACTAAAATACTGACTACTGGTCATGTTGGAGGGGGTTTTGGTGGAAAACGCGGATGGGTTTCTTCCGGTTTATTGGGGTGAGCCTGATCTCATACAATCTTGGCCTGGCAGCTCTGAAGTCAACTTTGGAGGTGCCAGATCTTCCTAGCTAAATGAAAAAATTACAAAAACTGGGCATGCCCTACAAGAAGGCGCCCAGTAGGAAAACTGCATCAGGGTGGCACTCTTGTGATGCCAGCCCGTAGAACGTCGGTCGTCGAGTTGGCCTATGACCCCGACCTGAGCGAAACTTCTAGTTTGTTTGGGTGTCCTGGCAGATGTATGGGAGTAAAGGTCACTTCATGACCTCCGAGCATAGCTGAGGTTCTTGTTGTTCGATCTTAGCTGAGAGGCCCCGTTGTAATAAAAGGCCTTGTTGTCTCTTCATGGTGGAAAGATGGTGGAGGGAAAGAAATCATCTGCCACCTCACATTGCTCGGCCACGCTATCGTCACCGTCCCGGTGACTGTACATTTAGAGAAACAAGAAAAAAAAAAAGAAACACAAAACAAGGTCCTAATCAAGGCCTTGGCATGAAGGTTATATACTGTACATATAAGTTTGGCAAATGGGTGCTGTAAAGGAAATATACAAGAACAAAACATATGAAGAACGTGAGGAACTTAAAAGTAAGAATATCAGAAAGTAGATATTATTTCTGTTCACCTAGGCAATAATATATATTTATGAAGTTGTGGCTCTGTTACGAATACTATAACGGGGAAGTGGCAAGGGTGGAATTTGCGAAGAGGGTTGAGTGTTCTCTCTGTCCTGATTAGGGGGAGATTGAGAAACAACAGTTTCTATGTCTTAGCCACTGGGAACCTTTTTTATGTAATCTTTATGCAACAGGGTCTCTGTCAGATTTGGCAAACTAAGTGCCTTGACTTTATTGTTAGATTCGTGGGCAATGATGCGATAGGGTCTAGAGAATTTAGGTGAGAGCTTAGAGGTAGGTGTGTGGTTAAGAGTATAAACAATGTCTCCAATATCAAAGGTATCAGTTCTGGCTGATTTGTTGTACAAACGGACCATTTCGTCCTTCGTTAGATGGAGGGAATTATGTATTCTTTTGAAAAGGCGATTGAAATTAGCTACCTTAACCTTCACAAATTCATTGAAGTTATAGATTGGCGGTAATTCTGAAAGAAGAAGATCATAAGGGAGCTGTTTGTCTGAACCAAAAAGAACAAAATGGGGTGACTCCGATATTGATTTATTTACTGCAGAATTTAGACACACTTGAATCATGGGGACATGTTCATCCCAGGAAGGTTGAATATCAGAAGCAAGATGTCTGATAACATTGAGAATCTTTCTATTCTGGCGTTCAACTAGGCCATTTGAACTAGGATGGTAAGCAGTAGTATTACATTTGTGGATTTGAAAATAATTGCAAATGTGCGAAAGAATCTCATTGTTGAACTCACTTCCGTTGTCAGAAATTAGAGTCTTGGGTGTCGTTAATGGGCATATGAGTTTGTCAATAATTGTCTTTGCAACGTGCTCTGCTGTCTTGTCTGGTAAGGGGGCGAGAATACAGAATCTAGAAAAATGGTCGACACAGACAAAGAGGTACCTGTTTCCAGTAGGTGTAATGGGTAACTTAAGAAGATCAACAGCTACCATATCGAAGGGTTTCGAAGGTGTAGGGTAAGTTAGAATTTGAACATGACCGCTAATATGACCTTTGTGACTCGTGCAGGAATGACAAGAGTCGATGTGCTTGTGTATGTCCTTACACATGGTTAGCCAGAAATGATGTAATCTAGCCTGAGCTATGCATTTCTCTTTGCCAGGGTGTGCAGCAATAGGGAAATCATGTATAAGTTTTAAGACATCCGGAATGAGATCTGTAGGGACTACTAGTTGGAGGACCGATCTGTTGGGTTCCTGCTTGTTTGTCAATGTTGTTTTATGATAGAGAATGTCATCCACTAGTGTGTAGTTGTCAATGTCTGGAGGAAAATTGTCTGTGTCACATGTGTCTGCAGATTCGAGGAAATATATGACACGTTTCCAAAGAGGATCTGATCTCTGTGCTGCTGCTATGCGCACTTGAGTAATATTAACTGAAATAGGGTCTTGAATAATGGTCGCAATATGTCGACTAAGAGCGTCTGCAAAAACGTTAGCCTTTCCCTGAATGAAATGGAAGGTAGGCATGAATTCCTGTATGGTGAGGAACCATCGGACAAGTTTACCGAAAAGATTTTTCCCTTTGAACAGGTGTAAGATTGGTTGATGGTCTGTGTATATGTGTATTTCGTACCCGAGGATGATGTCTTTGAAATGCTTGAGGGCTTATATCACTGCTAAGGCTTCTATCTCTGTGACTGAGTAATTACGTTCGTGCTTGCTAAGTGTGCGGCTAGCATATGCAATAGGTCTGAGTTTTGAGTTGTGTTCTTGCATGAGAACAGTGCCTAATCCGGAATATAATGCATCTGTGTAAATTGTAAAGGGAAGCTTGTGGTTTGGGAAGGCAAGGACAGGTGCTGTGGTTAAGGCTTTCTTTAAGTCATTAAATGCTTTCTCTTGGTCAGGTGTCCAATTGAAGGGTATGTCCTTCTTAAGAAGTGACGTCAAAGGTGCTGCTCTACTAGCGTAACCTTGAATGTAACGTCTGTAAAAACCTGACAGACCAAGGAATGATCGTACGTGATCTACGGAAGTAGGATGTGGAAAATCAATGACTGCCTTGACTTTGTCCTGCGAAATTAAAATTCCTTTTGAATTAAGGACGTGTCCTGGGAAGCGTATTTCTTTCTGAAGGAAGGAACACTTCTTAAGCTTCAGTTTGAGACCTGCCTGTTCTAGCCGTGAGAAAACAGTGTGTAGATGTTCGTTAATTGATTTGGAAGCTATGATGACATCATCGAGATACATGAATACAGAATTTCCAGGGAGACCAGCAAGTACTTGATGCATGAGACGTGTGAACACTGAAGGGGCTGATACAAGACCCATGGCGAGTCGTTTGAATTGATAGTGTCCTGTGGGTATGCTAAAAGCTGTCAGAGGCCTCGACTCTGGCGCAAGGGGGATCTGGAAATATCCCGACATAAGGTCTAAGGTCGTGAAGACTATATTGTTTTCACCAACAGAGTGGAGGAGCTCGTTTAGAAGTGGAATCGGGTGTCGGTCAGGTATGATGAGTTTATTTAGTTCTCTGAAATCTACTACAGGTCGAAAGGACCCGTCTTGCTTTGGCATTACAAAGAGTGGAAAATTCCATTCACTAATGGATGGTTCAATCATGTCTTGAATAAGGGTATCTACAATCATGCGTTTAGAGTGTGGTAATCTGTATGTGGGAATGTAACACGGTTTTGAGTTCTCCCGAAGGGGTATATGATGCTGAATGATATTAGTGGCTCCAAGGGGTTCACCTTCTGTGGCAATGGTCTGTCTGAACTTGTTGCAAAGTGCAATCAAGTCTGCTTGTGCATCAGGAAATTCAATTGGGTTAAGTTGAGATGCATCAATAGGTTCCTATGCTACTTGCACATTGGGAACTGTGGCACAAACTTGAGAAGTTGGGAGCTCATCATCCATGATTTTAATACTTGAAGGATAAATTTGGAAATCACAGATGTTTGTGCCAACTGTGAGGTGGAGGGGTGCGTTAGGGTCATTGGCAATTAAAATGCAAGTATGACCTTTCCTTGAAGTGAAGCTGATGGCTGAAAACAGGGAGATGCCATTTATGCGGCAAGTTTCTGGCATACAGAGTACATCGGTGTCTGGTGCTTGGAAGACTCGTATATGTATGCATGTGTACTCACGAGGAAACAGTGTCTTTGGGCTGATAAGCACTGCGTGAGTACGTTGGAGAGTAGATAACATTTGAGAGACTGGAGCCGATTGTGTGTGGAATTCCTCTAAGAGGGGCAAGAAATTTGCTTCCGCTGGTAAAAGATCAACGTTATTTACCTGTTGTATGGTCTGTCGCTTAGCAGATTTTGACCTATGAGAAGATTGTGCGCGCCTGTTACATTTGGAACATCTTCCTACAGCTGGTAGTGAAATGGAGGGGTTAGAGTCATGTGCATGTGTCTGTTCGTAGGTGCCATCAAGGGATGTTTCATCTTCGTGTGATGAAGCAGAGTTTGTTTGAACTGTTGGGCTAGAAATACTTGAAGTTAAGTTAGTTTTTTCCTGCTCGTTCACCTTGAGGTGGTTGACTGTAGGGGAATTTGCTGAGGGCAATGCTGGGAGGAAATGATTTGCATAAATGATGTCATGTTGAGCAGGATATATAATGATATTATGTTGCTTCATCAATGTTAAGCCTATGAGGATATCAGCAGGGAAATGAACATCTGCTATGTAAATAGAAACTGTAATGGATGGGCACTCGTCTTTGAAGTTAATGTCTAGAGAAAATTTTCCAATGATGGGGAAGGGGATCCCATCCACATTGCACAAGTTTACGTCTGGGGTTCTAGAATGGTTACTCGCTTTGTTTGGGTGCAAAGTTATGAAAACTGTTCACTGGTGAACCCGTGTCGAGAAAAACTTTCAGTTTGGTGTTTCCAGATGTGGCGTTGAAGGTTAATGTATGGGGAGATGTATCTGGTACGTCCAGTGTGTGAACTGGCAACATGGACGTAGGTATGTCAGTGTAAGGGTTTCCTGTCATTGAATGGCCTTGCGGTTTCTTATTGAGGAGTCATGCAGGAGAGGAGTTGCGTGAATGGCTGGCAGGGGAGGAGTGACACGCATATCTCGCAGGAGATATATGACATGAGTATGTCAGGGATGATTTACGTGAATACCTCACAGGGAAGGTTGATCCTCGGTTGTGTGGGGTTTGTGAGTGTAAGACTCTACATCTGTCTGACGAATGAAAACATGTCCCATGATAACTGCAGTGCTTATTTGGCAGTGTGGGGAATTTGTGATAACATGTGATTTCCGTGTGGCCTAGTTTCTGGCAATAGTTACAGAACTTCCGTGTCCTCAAGGGGGACCTATGACGTGTGCGAGATGTATGTCTCGATCTCATGATAGGTGGAGTGGCCTGTGTTACCTGCGCTATCATGTGGTTGGGTGTGATGGGTATAGTCTGGCTCTGTATTTCAGCGGTCATCTTGTCAAAGTCAGGTAATTTCCTAGCGACCCTAGCTAACTTTTCATCTGGTTTGAAAGTAAAGGTGCTAGCTCATTGTAATGTCTCTGGGTGCAACTGAGAAAGGAAAACAAGGTATGCCATCATAGATACGACATGTTCCAGATCCATCTTTTCATTTGTTACCCAACTTGACCGTTTGAGATTTTCCCTTAATTTTGTTTTGACGGTGGTCGCTATTTTCACTACTCTGTCCTTAGTTTTGTAAGGTGCGTGATTTAACTCCTTGGCCACAGAATAAACAGTTGAAAAGGCGCCAAGAGGCTCAAAAATATCAAAAGCTTTTTAAATTCATTGACAAACTCTGAATAGTTGTTGAGTTCTAGGAATACATCAGAGTAAATGATGTCTCCCGCCAAGGTGTCATGCTTGTCTATTCTAGATGTCAATATGGAGATTTTAGTCTTGTCATCTGTGGCTCCTCTATGTGATATTTCTGCGTCTACCTCTGTTAGAAAATTGTGTACCGGTATGTTCCTACCATTGAAAAGGGGCAAAGTCGTCTCGCCCTTTATTACCGTAATTAAGTTTTGGGTGGTAACGGTATTTGTACCTTGTGACGAGGTGCTAGCTTGCTGATCGGCCATGTGTTGTGTCTCAGATATCCGCGCAGAGTGTCTTCGTGTGATGGGTCTATCTGTCACGTCAGAGTGGTGTTCAGTACTATTCATTAAAAAAACTAAAGAGATCCTGTTGCTCTACATGGAAAAAATAAACGGAAATATATCTACTTACCCAGGTTGACGTATAGAGGGAAGGGTGATAGAGGGTTGTACTCGTCGTGAGTGATGTCGGCGGTTGAGGTCGCGAGCACCAGGGAAGGGTGATGGAGAGTTGTGGGGCGAACCTTGCGGTCACGAGCACTGCTACAGTTGTAGGGAAAGGTTAGTGCTCTGTTGGTTTTTTTAGAAGGTATGAGGAAGGGAGCACACTATACAGACATGTATACCTGTATGAATGTTTCAAACAAAAAAAAAACTAAGGGGGGGAGCTTGTAGGAGCTTGTACGTGTCTTCGCTAGACACAGCTGGTTGGGCAGCAGCGAAGGTCGGTGGAGATTGTCTTGGGGCTAAAGAATCTGTCTCGTGCAGCTGTCTGTTGTGGCGGAGGTGTCTTGTCGCTCGTGTTGTGCAGCTGGCTTTGTGGCGGAGAAGGTGTCTCGTCGCTCGATGTGGTGGCGACGGCCGAAGTTGTTAGGCTTGTGTTGGAGGGCATGGTGGAGAAACAGCTGGGAGGGATCGGCGTAGACTAGGGCTTCGTGCCACAGTCACATCAGTGCAGCTGGTTGATACAGAGAGAATGTCTGTTGTTGCGTCCCTGAAGAAATGGCGAAGCTCGAAGAATGTTAAATGTTGTCTTCAGTGTCACTTGGGTTGATTGGTGATGGGCTAGACGTCGGTGCTTAGCGTGCTTTTGCTGGTTGCTTGTTGACTTAGTCTTCACTGCTGCTTTGATGTTCACGGCTGTAGAATTAGTCTTACCATCGTATGTAGAGTTCAAAATCCACTAGCTGCCACCACTTGTTGTTGTTGTTGTCGTTCCCTAGACTGTCTGTCTGAGCAGTCCCGTCTCCCCAAGGAATGCCACAGCTGAAACTGGGTTTTCCCACAAATCCTTTATAGAGTGTATGTTGTGTTGTTTGCGTGCATGATTATGTATAATGTAGTCTTCCATTGTGTTGTATGGTATGGGGTGAAGTGTTATCCTGGGCAGCTGTTCACAATGCGGTCATCCTGCCTCTTATGGTAGCTTAGAAGTGCTGGGTGGTGGCCGCACCGCAGTCTGGCCAGGTGGACTCTGTCCTTTCGTGGGAGAGAGGATTCAGAAGGGTGGATATCAGGGGGTCTGGCATGCAGCAGTGTGTTCTTTCAGTGTGTTAATGGAGCAGTAAGTGATATGATTATGAATATGTTTCTGGGGGCTGGTATTTGGTGGTTGTGGAGGAAGAGAAGAGAGTATCTGTGTGTGATACAGGTCTTTGGGTGTTGTTTTAATGTTTCTTGGTGTGTGTGGGTGTTCTGCTATGTAGTGTAGGGGGTGTGATGTGTTTGTGGTGCCTCTCATATCGAGGTGGTCCTTGCCTTTGAGGACTTTAGTTTCATGGTGTAAATGATCTGTAGGTGTTGTATTTGTGCAGCCTTTAATTGTTTTTAGGGCTTTGTCTCGTATGATTTGAAGGGTGTTGTGGTGTGTCTCACTGAGATTAGGAGCCCATGCAGGACTCGCATAATTCATCACTGAGCGTAAGTATTGTTTGTATATTGTTGTATTAGTTTATTTGTTTTGTCCAAATGTTGTTCCAGTGATTGACTTAAGTGCGTTAAGTCTAGGTGTGTATTTGTTTTTTATGTTTGTGATGTGTTGTTTGAAAGACATGGATGTATCGTATGTTACACCAAGAATTTTCGGTGTATTTGTGTGTGTGGTATTAGAGTGTTGTTGATGTAGAGATGAGGTATGTATTTATGTTCTTTTGTCCAGTTGGTGAGAAGTGTTGCTGTAGATTTGGTTGGAGCTATTTTGAGTCTGTTTGTGATGAACCATGTGTTGAGTGTATCAAGGTGTGACTGGATTATTTCTGCAGCTTTGTCTGTGTTACAATGTGTGCATGTGATTGTTATGTCGTTTGCTTAGGAAGAGATTTATATTTCTGAGGCGTCTGGTGTGGGTAAGTCATGCATGTATAGATTAAAGAGCGTGGGGGATAGAACAGAGCCCTGTGGTACTCCATTCTTAATGTTTCTGATGTGCGATGATTGGCCATTATATGACACATAAGCATTCCTACCTGCCAGATAATTGGCCAGTCATCTTTTGGTGTTATGGTGCATGTCTGTGTTATATATTTTATTTGTTAGGTTGTGGCGGGGGATAGCATCAAAAGCTTTACTAATGTCTAATGTTATAAGAAGTGTTCTGTGGTGGAGCCTATCTGAATTGATGCCATCTAAAATTCTCTGTGTGAGGTTTATCAGAAGAGTGTTTGTGGAGTGTAGTGGCCTAAAACTGTGTTGTGAGTCAGCAAGGGGAATATGTGGTGTGACAAGTTGAAGTATTAGGCGTTCAATGACTTTAGAGGGGGTGCAGAGAAGTGTGATTGGGCGGTGCGATGTTGGGATTGTTGGGTCTTTGTTCGGTTTTGGAATGGTGATTATTCTACCATGCTTCCAGATGTTGGGTATAGTGTTGTGTGAATAGCTGTAGTTTGCAATCTTTGTGAGTGCGTGTATACCTTGTGGTCCAATGTGTTTTAGGTGGATGTCACTTATGTTATCAGGGCCACAGGAAGATGAGTGCTTGAGATTATGTGTTTTGTCTGACTGTCTATGAAGGGTGTATAGTCTGAGTCTGTGGGAAAGTCTTTCTTACGTCGAATAGTGCGTTGGTCGTTAGGGTGAGAAGTGAGATGGCTTGTCTGTGGAAAATGATTTATGAGTGTGTTTGCTTGTTGTCTGTTTGAGGGTAGATTGTCTGTTGTTGTGATATTGCTGCATGAGAGCGTGTTGTGTTACTGTTGGATAGTGTAATGCTGTTGAGTGTTTTGTACAATTTGCTGGTGTTTGTTTTGTGATCAAGTGTATTGATAAAGTTTTGCCAATTTTGTGTTTTTTGTTCGTGTACTTTATTGGCAATCACAGTGTTTAGTGTTTGTATTTGATCTGCTATGTTTTGAGGGATTGGTGTGGGGGTATTGTGTTTAAGCGTGTCTCGTTATCTGATGAGGCCTTGGATTTCTGGTGTGAAGTTGGGGTTGTGTGATTTTCTGTTGCCTCTAGGGATGTATCTCTTGTCTGCGTTTTGTATGATTGTATTAAAAGTGTGCACACCATTGTTTATGTTTGGTGTACTGTTAAGTGTTTCAAAATGTTGTTCTGTCTCTTCAGTAAAAGCTTACCAGTTAGCTCTCTTGTAATTGGTGTATGTGTGTCTGTGGCCAACTGGGGTGCATCTTGTTTTGGTGGTGATAATTATTGGAAGGTGGTCAGAACCAAGGGTTCCAACCACTCTCCATGATGTTGGAGTTAGGCAGGGGGAGCAAAAGGTGATATCAGGAGAGGAGGGAGTGTAGAGGGCTTGGTGTGGGATATGTGTATGATTATGTGTGTTGTTCATGATAGTCAATGAGTCAAATTGAGTCTGTATATCAAGCCCTCTGTCTGTGTCAGGGTTGTTGACATACCAGGCAGACGATTTGGCGTTGAAGTCACCACCCATGATCAGGTTGGGGATTGAGGCTAGTTGGCTAAATTGAGGCCTGAAGGTGTTTGGAACTGTGGGGGATGATTTGGGGGGGAATGTACATGTTAGCTATATTTTGGAAATAGGTAGAAACAACTTTGCCAACCGTGTAGTTAATGAATGGAATAAACTTCCTACACTGGTAGTGCAATGTAGTTCAGTTCGAAGCTTTAAGAATCATTTAGATGAATACCTAAGTAAGATGCTGTAATGATTATAATCTATCTTATACTATTTGTTTTTGTTTTGTTATCATTTGTCTGTCTGATTTTCATTTATCATTAGTTATATGTCAATTTATTATTTACCTGTTTGTTTATTATTTTAACTATACCTATGCATTTATTTATGTATTTTATTTGTTATTTACATTATTATAGTTTTTATTTATTATTTTATTATTAATATGTTTTTTTTTTTTTTTGTTTTTTTTTTCCGACCTAGATATGGATCAAAAGGTCTCCTGTCGGCATGCTCCACCTTTGTAATCCTTTGTATTGTCAGGGTTTTGGTGGAAAATGCGGATGGGTTTCTTCCGGTTTATTGGGGTGAGCCTGATCTCATACAATCTTGGCCTGGCAGCTCCGAAGTCAACTTTGGAGGTGCCAGATCTTCCTAACTAAATGGAAAAAATTACAAAAATTGGGCATGCCATACAAGAAGGCACCCAATAGGAAAACTGCATCATGGTGGCACTCTTGTGATGCCAGCCCGTAGAACGTCGGTCCTCAAGTTGGCCTATGACCCCGACCTGAGCGAAACTTCTAGTTTGTTTGGGTGTCCTGGCAGATGTATGGGAGTAAAGGTCACTTCATGACCTCCGAGCATAGCTGAGGTTCTTGTTGTTCGATCTTAGCTGAGAGGCCCCGTTGTAATGAAAGGCCTTGTTGTCTCTTCATGGTGGAGGGAAAGAAATCATCTGCCACCTCACAGTCACAGTGCAGTTAGGGGGAATATTTTGTATAATCCCAAAATATAAATTTCTCTGCAATTTTTTTTTTACATACACACATATACCAAAGGCTTTTTCCCCATACATGGGGGGGTAGCCAAAAAGAAAAAGGCATAGAAACCACTCCCACCCATTCCATTTCCCATATATTCCACTCCCCTCCACCCTCCTCCCTCCCTCTTATCTTGGCACCTCTTTGATGAAGGGTCATCCCTGCATCCCATCCACTGCCCTGGGTCAGAAGCAGTGTCACAAAACACAGCACATCCACAGCAAGGCCACTTCATAAATTCATTGACCCCTCCCATGCAGACCCCACCGACGGCTTGCTACCTTTATGTGGTGGTGGGGCTTGTGAGGTGCGATGAAGAACTGGGCGAAGGTAGCAGGGAAATCACACACCCTGGCAGGCACAACCACGCTACTAAGGCCAGTTCTGAGCGCCCAGACCAAGAGCAACCAACTTTCAATCCTACTATTTTCAGTTTTTCCCTTCTTCTTCTGTCGTAATTGACCTTTTGTTGATGACCTCACAAGATGAAATCCTTCACGAGCAATCATCAAATCAACCCTCCATCCATAAGCATCCTAAAGAAAGCCCTATGAGGATGGCTAGTGATGATGGGGGCAGGAGAAGGTGATCTCTAGAAGCCTCTAGTCACGAACTACACATAGGCGGTGTGGGCAAGATAAATCGCTCTCGTGTTGGGATTGAGGCAACAGCACGGTTCGGTAGCTACCCACATGACTGAGCAGCCCTACTCAGGATCCACTCTGCTCACCCCACATGGGGAGAGGACTAGAAAAGGTGCCCCAAACATAGTTTACCTCGTAACCACCTGACTGGGGAACCACCCCCAGTAAGGTCACCCTCACTGCGGTCAAGACAAACCCATAAGAGAAAACTCTCCTAACGTTGACGACCTATGCATGACCAAGGATATGAGCAAGGCCTCTACTGGTTCTAGAGATTAAAGTCCACAGTCTTTCATCACACTGGAACCCTATTCCGCTAAACCACAGCGGAAAAATAAAAATAAAGAAAAGTCTTTACCCCCTCTAACTAATCCACGAGGACAATTGGAAGTTTTGCCTGGGATTTTTGAGTCCCATTATAATAAATATTTAACTTTATCCATGCTCAATGGCAACCCCATTGACTCTTTAGACATTTTTGATGTCCATAGAGAAATTATCCAATGTATTGGCAGGGAACCCAAAATCATCCCCCAAAGTAGTGGATCACTCTCCAGAAGAGAGCTCAAAATTGCAGAACATTGGAAAAGTTGCTGGGTATAAGGCAGATTGTACCCCTCACAAGACATTCAACCAATGTAGAGGAGTTGTCTACTCCAAGGAATTACTGAGGTTTTCTGAAGAAAAGCTCTTAACAGAGTTGAAATCCCAGCACGTTTCAAGTGTTCGCCGGATGAAACAAAAAGAAAATGGCACTCTTGTAGACCAACCTCTAATAATCTTAACATTTGACCTGCTTAATCTTCCATCATCAATATCTGCTGCTTGGTATAAACTGAAGGTTAGACCATATATACCTTCACCAAGATGTTACCACTGCCAAATGTTTAGTCATATATTCACCACATGTCACAAGAAATTAGCAGGAACACCAACGATTTGTCAATTGCAGTAAAAGCAAACATGGAGAATGTACAAAAACATCGAAGTGTCTTAATTGTCATGAAGAGCACCCAGCTTCCTCTAGATCTTGTGAAAAATATATACTAGAAAAACAAATCCTAAATATAAAGGTCAGAGAACGTATTAGCTACTCTGAAGCAAGAAGAAAAGTGCTTGATTCATCAAAACCTGATACTAAGACATACTCAGAAGCCCTTGGCAACAAATTACAGCCTACAGGCCACCTCACCACTAAAACACAGCCTAATACGGATAAAATGGAGACCGATCAGTCACACCAGATAAAGTGCAAAGAATCAACCAATCGATCAGTTGACCAACTAACTCGCAATAAGTGAACACGGAGTTCAGACTCTTTAGATTGCCCAAGTGGCAAAATTCAAAATAGAGATTCTACAACAGCTGTATCCAAAATGCCATCTAACAACTCTTCCCATATTGGGGCCATGGGAGGCCCTACACCATTACCCAAGGGCCCAGATAGTGGCCCTCTTCCCACCCCTGAGAGGCCTAGTGGGAAACCTTTCCCTCAACCTAGAAGGCTCAACAGGAGATCCTTCAGTACCTATAGAGAAAGTGCCAGTCCCTCCCCCTGTACCTGTAGGGCCACAGGGAAGTTCTACCACCTCTGGTAGACCTAAAAAAGGTCCTACTAAAATTAAACCTGGAGTTCAATCATCCAAACCACCAAAGCTTCCAATTAAAGCTGAGGTCCATTCAATCCCACAATCTAAGACCAAGAAGTCGGGTAACAACACCACCAGACATTCCCTGAACCATGAATAAATTCACTCTGCTCCAATGGAGTTGTCAGGGATTAAGAGCCAAGTATGAGGAATTGAAACTGCTAATCCATGACCAGCAACCTAATATTATTTCCTTACAAGAAATAATGTTAGACTTATTCACCCCATGCCCTAAAGACTTCATAGCATACCGTACTACATACGATCCAGATATTGGTATACATGGGGGAAGCATGTTGTATATCCGTAAAGATATACCTCATGTTCCTATCCCTCTTCAGTCTTGATTGCAAGCTGTTGCGATACAAGCCGGCTTGAATCGCAGATATACAGTCTGCTCCCTATATCTACCACCAAATATTAATATAACCAAAGATAATCTGTTGAATCTTATTCAACAGTTACCTCAGCCATTCGTTATTATGGGTGACTTTAATGCTCATCACCCATTATGGGGTGATGTTACCTCAAATCAGAAAGGAAATCTAATTTCATCTATTTTGGAGCAGGAGGACATTACTGTTTTAAATACTGGTGAACCTACTCATTATCACATTCAGACTGGCTCTACATCATGTATAGATTTATTGATCTGCAGCTCAAATTGTGCTTTGGACTTTGAATGGAAAGTCCTTGATGACTTACGAAGCAGTGATCACTATCCCACTGTATTGTATACACAGGAAGGTGCTCCTACTGATGGTATTCCTCGCTGTTGCTCTTAAAAAGCCAACTGGGACAAGTTTGAAGAATTGAGCACTGTCCAGAACAGTGTTGACAGTTTTTATTCAGTAAAAGCTGCACTGGAGTGCTTAAATGACACACTCTACACTGCTGGCATTAATTCCATCCCAAAGTCATCTGGAAAGTTTAGGAGACGCCATGTACCGTGGTGGTCTGACACCATATGATATCTACATAGAGCAACACGAAGAGCTTTGACTAGATTACATCGCCTTAGAAATGATGAGAATTTAGTTGCTTATCGTAAAAGCAGGGCATTACTTCGACGCACCATCAAAGAAGCAAAGCATCAGTCTTGGGCTAAATTTGTATCATCATTCAACTGTAGAACACCAGCATCGATCGTTTGGAAAAACTTGAGAAAAATATCGGGGAAATACATCATTAGCCCTCCACCCGTTTTAAAATTAGATGGCTCTTTGGTCTTTGATCCTAAAGGCGTCAGTAATGCCTTAGCAAATCATTTTGCTAATATATCTAAACCAGACAACAGCTCTCCTGGATATCAATACCGAATGAGAGAACAACAACGTAATCTTGACTTTACTGCTCCTCATGAAGAATCCTATAACCTCCCTTTCACTGAAAAGGAATATGATTAAGTTTTGAACTCTTGCAGTGATACTTCTCCAGGTCCTGACGACATTATATATGCCATGTTGAAACATATATCTCCTGTAACTAAAGGTTTTATTCTTGCACTTCTTAATAGGATGTGGTTTGAACATTCGTTTCCCAGTGTTTGGGAAATGGGTATTATTTTACCTTTTCTTAAGCCTAATAAAGATGGTTCAATTCCATCAAATTACCGTCCTATTGCCCTCACATGCTGCATGTGCAAAATTTTAGAAAAAATGCTCAATGCACGACTAGTCTGGTATCTTGAACGAAACCACATCATATCTGATATTCAATGTGGTTTCCGTCACATGCACTCCACTGCAGATGCCTTACTTTGGCTGAAATCTTCTATTTGTAAAGCCTTTGTCTCTAAGCAACATCATATCAGTGTTTTCTTTGACTTAGAGAAAGCATATGATACCACATGGAAGCATGGTATTCTCAAAGCTGTACATGCTATTGGCATTCGAGGAGAAATGGCCTTTTTCATCAAGAATTTTTTAGCAAATCGTGTTATTAGAGTAAGAGTTGGGAATGTCATATCTAAAATAAGACAACAGGAAGAAGGTGTACCTCAAGGGTGTGTTCTCAGTATCACTCTCTTTAGTTTAGCTATAAATGGGGTGACATCTGTGATTCTTCCTGATTTACTTGCCACCCTTTTTATAGATGACCTCTCCATTTCATTTAGAGCTAGTAACATGGCAATAGCTGAAAGAAAACTACAACTCTGCATCAATAAAATAGTTTCATGGGCCAATAATAATGGTTTTAAATTTTCACCCAGCAAAACTGTCGTCGTACATTTCTGCCGACTAAGAAGTCTGCACCCTGACCCTACTATTTGGTTAAAGGATGACCAGATTCCTTGTGTTGATGAAACCAGGTTTTTAGGACTTATTTTTGATAAGCACCTTTCTTGGGTACCCTACCTGAAAACCCTGAAGACACGATGTCTAGAGACAATGCAAATTTTAAAAGTTTTAGCACATACCTCATGGGGCACTGACCGCAGAACAATTTTGCGGTTACATCACTCCCTTATTTTATCGAAACTATCGTATGGATGCGAGTTTTACTCATCGACCACTTCATCCAGACTGAAAATTTTAGATACGGTACACCACGGTGGAGTTCGTTTGGCCACAGGTGCTTTCAAGTCTTCCCCAATACCAAGTTTATTAGTTGATGCAGGGGAAATTTCGTTAGATCTTATTCGCCAGACCTCATCTATTAGATACTGGCATAGATTGTAGAGGCTTCCCAACTCTCTCACTTTTAGAACAGCGCAAGCAGATTTTAACAACACATGTTTCAACAATCATCCCAGACTTCCAAAGCCTTTTGGATACCGGATGAAAAGGATTTTAGAGGACATGAATCTTCCCAAGATTCCCATCCCTCCTTTTAAATATTCGGTTGTTCCCCCATGGAGACTGCCCACAGTGTCTTTCTGTAAATATTTTAACGATTGTAAGCGTAATTTTAAGGATTATGAACTACGCAATGCTTTTTTAGAACATTCTTTTAATCACCAACCCTCTGTGTTTGTTTTTACTGATGGCTCCAAAACTAGCGCTGGCATTGGTTTTGGAATATTCTCAAATGATTTTAACCTCTTCACTCCGGGGCACATCGCACGTCTGGCAGCATTAATGCTGCCCGACGTGCGATGTTGCGTCATAATAATCGCATTATGAAAAAGAAAAAAGTCAGTGCTCAATCGTTCGTTCTCTTTCACCCATGTATTTTGATAACCATAGAAAATATGATGAAGCCAGTTTAGAGAGAATGGAGGTTACGTAGGTATGACAACAATAAATATAATCAAGATGTCGACGTCGGCATTCACTTGCTCCTCATGCCGCCTACGTAGGTGTCACCGTATGGAAGTGGTTAATCGTAAGGGTACCTTGCCTGATACAACATCTAATTTCACTGCCGAACTGACAGGAATACTGTCCGCCGTGGAGATTATATCCTCCATGAAAAGCAGAGCCAAATGTTTTACAATTTTTAGTAACTCAAAGAGTGTCTTGCAGTCTCTAGAACAATTTGACTCAAGGCACCCAATAGTTTAAAGATCTTAGAATGGCTTTTTTTAATCGAGCATCGAGGTAATGAAATAAACTTCTGCTGGGTTCCAGCACATGTCGGAGTACCAGGAAATGAACAGGCCGATAAATTGGCCAAGGAAGCCACTCTCTCACCCTTACCTCACTTACGGCCTATACCTTATGAAGATTATATCCCTCTAATCAAAGCCGAGATCTCATCTCTTTGGCAGTTCCAATGGGATCTTGAGGCTGGTAACAAGATGAGAGAGATTATTGATACTATTCGTCCTTGGTCTTATACATTACTGAACAGAAAACAGGAAGTAACCCTTTGCCGGTTGAGGATTGGTCACTCTAGATTGTCCCATGGCTTTCTTATGGAGGGCAGTCCTCCTCCATTTTGTAATGATTGCCTTGTTCCTATAACCATTAGACACATTATGGTGGAATGCCCCAGTTATGATGGAGAAAGACAACAATATTTGTCAAAACACAGAGATGAAGGAGATCTGTCCCTTCGAAGTGTTCTGGGATGTAACTGCAATATAAATTCTATTTTTAATTTTCTTAGTGCTATTGATCTTCTCAATGATCTTTAGATTTCAATCTTTTTTTATTTTATTTATTTTTTAGGCTTTTTACCACTTCCTTTTCTTAATCATAAATACTACGGCGTCATTGACCATTGATGTTGCGATGCAAGATAAATCCCAATTATTCTATTCTATTCCCCCCATGCAGAAAAGGAGAAGATGGGGAGAAATTCCTTCGGGCTGCATCAATTTTTTTTCTCATACATACTTCCTCACCCCCCCATCCCCCACCCACTCCCCCTCATGCATCACAGCATCATCTATACACAACCCCTCTCTATTCACCCCTATCTTCTGTCCTCTCCAGTCCTTCCTTCACAGACATTCCTCTCTTTTGTTATGCCCCCTTCACCCCATCTATCCATCTCATCCTAGGATGCCCCCTCATATTCACTCCTTCCACCTCTGCCTTCCACACTTCTTTTACTAATCTTTCTTCACTCATTCTTTCCATGTGTCCAAATCATCCTAATACTCTTTCATAAACCCTATCTCCCAGTTCTCTTTCCACCCCTGTTCTCCTCACTTCCTCATTTCTCATTCTATCCAGCCTAGTAACCCCTATCATACTTCTCAGACATTTCATCTCAAACATATTCAAACTCCTTCTCTCTTCCTCTCTCATGTTCCATGTTTCTGTCCCATACAATACTGTTGGCACAATCACTCCTTCATATAACCTCCTCTTAGCATCCATTCCCAGATGTCTATTTCTCATTACACTTCTCAATCCACCAAGGCATTTCCTCTCTTCTCTCAATCTACATTCTACCTTCACCCCCACTCCTCCCTTTCCTGCCACATTCGCACCAAAGTATCTAAAACTATCCACTTCCTCCAGTCTTTCACCCTTAATGCTCACTTCCAGCCTGCTGTCACTCTCTCCCCTTGTACATCTCATCACCTTACTTTTGCCCACATTTATTTTCAGCTTCCTTCTTTCACACACCTTCTCAAACTCTGCCTCTAACTTCCTCAATCCCTCCTCTGATCCTGCTACAAGCGCAGTGTTGTCAGCAAACAACAACTGGCTCACCTCCCACTTTTCTCCATTTTCTTTAATCCTCTCCAACCCCTTACCCACTACCCTTGCATTCATCTCTCGCACCCCCCCATCCATGTAAAGATTGAACAGCCAGGGCGACACAGCACATCCCTGACGAAGTCCCACCTTTACCTCAAACCATTCACTCTCTCCATTTCTAATCCTAACACAAGCTCTAGTACTCTCATAAAAACTCTTGACTACTCTTAACAGCTTTCCTCCTATCCCATATACCTACAGTACCTCCCAGAGTGCCTTCCTGTCTACCCTGTTGTAAGCCTTTTCCAGATCCATAAAAGCCCAAAAAACATCCCCTTTCCTATAGCTCTCTCACATATCTGTCTTACCACAAAAATCTGATCTACACAACCTCTACCTGTCCTAAATCCACACTGTTCCTCACCAATTACTCCCTCTGTTCCTCTCCTAATCCTCTCAATCAAGATCCTCCCATAAGCCTTCCCAACTACACTTAACAAGCTAATCCCTCTGAAACTACTACACTCACACTTGTCCCCTTTCCCCTTGTAAAGTGGAACTATACAGGCACTCCTCCAGTCCTCCGGCACTCTATCCTCTCGCCAACAAACATTAAATAACCTCACCAGCCAGTCCACCATCACTGTACCTCCTTTTTTTAGACATTCTGCATGGCATCTATCCAGACCAGGTGCATTACCTGCTTTCATCATCTTAACAACTGCCTTCACTTCATCCTTCCTTATTTCTCCTCCATTTTCCTCACTCATCATGGTCATTTTCTAAGCATTTCCCACAGCAACTATCTTTCCCTCCCTATCCTCCTTCACATTTAGCAACTCCCTAAAATACTCTGCCCATCTTCCCCTTACTGCCTTCTCTTCCATTATCATCTCTCTATCTGCACCTTTTACCTTTTCTTCTCTACTTGATTCGCCTCCTCTTAGTTTCTTTCCAAAACATCTTTTTATTACTTTCCACATTTTCTGTCATACTCTTACCCCATTTCATATCTGCTCTCCTCTTTGCCTCCTTTACCTTTTGCTTTACTTCTCTTTTCTTTTCTTTGCACCTCTCATATGACTCCCTCATCCTATTTTGTAACCAATCTGTGAAAGCTCGCTTCTTCTCTTCTACAACCTTCTTTGTTTCCTCATCCCACCATTCACTACCCTTCCTTCTATTTCCTCCTCTCCTTCTTGTTCCACACACCATCTTTGCACACTTTGTGACTCCCTCCTTGAACCATTCCCATTCCTCCTCCACTCCTAGATCTACTCTATCCTTCACTCCCTCCCACTCCCCTTTCAGCTTCTTCTTGTACTCCTTCTCCTTTTCCTTCTCATTTAATGAGTTCACTCTATGCACCTCCCTACCTATTGTCCTTTTCCTCTTTCTCCATCTATCCTCCACTCTCAACTTACCTTCCACCAAAAAATTATCTGATATTTCCTCACCCTCTCCCTTTAGCACATGTACATCTTTAACTCTTCCTATTATACTCCTATCTACCACTACATAGTCCATTAATGCTCTATCTACCACCTTTCCCCCCACCACCCTCTCCCATGTGTACTTATGCTTGACTTTTTTCCGAAACACTGTATTTGCTATCATCAACTCTCTAGACACATCTCCACCATCCACTCTCCACTACGATTCATTCCTGGAACTCCACATTTCCTAACCACTCTGTCAATTGGTTCATTTCCTACCCTAGCATTAAAGTCTCCCAGTACTATTACATTGACATTTCTCCCTAATCCCTCTATGCACTCATTTAAATCTATCCAAAAAGCCTCCCTTTCTTCTACACTCTTCTCACTACCAGGCCCATATGCACTTACAAAACCCACATCTCCTTGAGGAAACCTCCTTCCCCTCCACTACACGTTTACCTATCTCTTCACTTACTAGTATAGCCACCCCTTCTCTCCCTCACCATCTCTTCACTTCTGATAACCTCCCACTTACACTCCCAAACTTACACTCGCCCTTCCCTCTCAACTTAGTTTCACTCAAAGCCAACACATCCATCTTTCTTCTCACAAACATACTACGTATCTCTTCCCTTTTACTCACATCTGTACCACATCCACACACATTTAAAAACCCAAACCTTATGGTGCTGGTTGGAAAACTCTTAGACCCTCTTATGCCTTTACTTTTTTTAGGAATGTCCCCTGTGGGGCTACAGGGAGAAGGATGCCTAGTCCCAATCCCCGTCCCGTTTTTCTCGCCTCTTACGATCCAAGTGGAAATACTTGGTGGCAGTATTCTTTTGCCTCCACCACAGGGTAAGTAGGCAAAAAAGGAAATGAATATTCAGAGAAATTGTAGAGGACAGTAACAAAGGGTTGGGGGACAGCATAACGGAGGGACAGTTGTAGTATAAAATTGTCATCATTTCTCCATGAACAGAGTTTTCCTCTATCACAGACAAAATGATGTGTGGCTCTGGTCCGTAGGGACATCCCATATAAACCCTAAAGTATCAACTGCATGCTACTTTGCCACAATAACATGCAGCTAATACCCCAGACGGGTTATGCATATAGATGCATATATACTTGGAATAGCTTAGTTGATATGCCCCAAGGTCAAACAGTACATGGGTTCAGATCTACATACATACATATACCAAGGCTTTTTTTCTCCTTACCAGGGGGGTAGCCAAAAAGGACAAGGCACAAAAACATTCCCACCCATTTCATCCCTGAAAACACTCCACACCCCTCCACCCTCCCTCCTATCTTAGCACCTCCTAGATGACGGGTCATCCCTGTACCCTGTCCACTGCCCTGGGTCAGAAGCAGTGTCGCAGGACACAGCACATCCACAGCAAGGCCGATTCATTAAATCGGCGACCCCCCCTCTCCGTCCCCCCCATATAAAGGAGAGGACGGGGAGAAATCCCTTCGGGCTGCGTCAAAAAGTTTTGCTCGCACACACTACCTCACCCCCATTCCCCCGTCCAATCTACCTCATGCATCACAACATTTTCCATATACAACCATTCTCCATTCACCCCTGTCTTCTGTCCTCTCCCGTCCTTCCTCAACCGACATTCTCCTCTTCCCCAAAGCCCCCTTCACCCCATCCATCCATCTCATCCTAGGACATCCCCTCATGTTCACTCCCTATATATGATAATTGGGAATAAAGGATATAGATTAAGTTGGAACTGTACATGAATTTGAGGCTAGGTATAATAAAAAATGAGAGAATAGGAGATGGAACCCAACAAGCATTGCTTCTTTGCTGTATACTTACCTTACCTTACCGTCGTGCCATATCCTCTTAGACTTCGGCAACCATGGAGCGCCACTGTTCACGGTCCCTAGTTACTTGTAACATCTGTGCTGGTTTGAGTTGTTTTCCCATCGCCCTCATCAGCCCGTCCATGTACTTCTCCCTCTGCTTTCCTCTTGCTCTCCTTCCCTCCACCATTCCCGTCATCACCACTTCTTCCAACCCTTCCCTCCTCATTATATGTCCTAAGAATCACAACTGTCTTTTCCTTATTGTTGTCATCAATTCCCTATCTGTCTCCATTTCTCTCAATACTTCTTCATTTGTTTTCTTCGCTGTCCATGGTACTCTTAATACTTGTCTCCATATCCACATTTCTGCTGCTTCTAAGTTTTCCTGCAATTTTTTGCTGATTGTCCACGCTTCTGAACCATATAATAGTGTTGACCATATAAATGTTTTAACTGTTCTTCTCCTTATATCTGTAGACATTTTCTTGTTTGTTAAAACCCCTTTCATTTTCTGAAACGTGCTTTTAGCTATCGCTATCCTTGATTTTATTTCTTTTTCACATCTACAATCTTCTGTCAATACGCTTCCCAATTAAGTAAAGCTTGCCCTGATGCACACATGTATGTAAGGTGATCCATATTTATGTGTTAAGTGCTTGAATTTTTTATATCCACAACTGAAATTGAAATGGTTTAAAAAAAAACATGAACATTTTTTCTTTTATGTTGCAGTACTTTGAGCACTTGTGTGGTAGCAGAAATTCACATCCATACCACAGGAACAGTTCAAGGTAAGACTATTTTATTTTAACTGTCTATTAAAAAAAATTCAGAATAGTCTGCTATTTTAAAGGTAGAATTGATTGAATAATGTGGATGGATGGGATTAAAAGGGCAGTGGATTCAAGAGGAATGCCGTGAGCAGGAAAGAGAGAGTGTAAAAGATAGTGAATGAAAGAGATTATAAATGAAGAAAGGACACAGCCGGAAATGAAATTCTTGTCCCCTCCATAAATATTTTTGAGTGGGTGGGTGAGGTAAGTTGGGAGGGTTGCTATATAATGAAGTGGTGGGGGTTAACCTGCCCTGAATGCCAGGCCCTGGTAGAACTGTTACATTGCATTGTCTTTGAACCAAGAAGTGTAGTGGTGGTGGGGTTGGGGGGAGCAGTAATGACCTTTCATCCATGAAGTGCCAAGATGGTAGAATCAATGGATGGATTTTGAATGGCTGTGGGATGGTTTCAGAGTGGGCATATGTTTTGACTCAGCCATCACACTTATAAGGGGGAAAAGGCTATTATGTATGTATGATTGATTGGTTAAAGTAGGGAAATCTTGGAAATCAAAATATAATCTTTTTCTTTTTAAAGTGTGGAATTAGGTAGTGTGGAATTCACAAACTAAATAAAACACCATTAAGTTAACATTCTAGAATTTCTGTGATGAAACATATGGAACCAGGAACTAATGTGTGTATTTGATTAGTATACTGAGGTATGGAAATGGAAATATTTATTATGTATCCCTATTTGAAATTTCTTCGCATCCACAGATTTATGACAGCTCACATTTTCATATATCTTTCACTGTTTTTCTATTTTTTAAAAGCTGTTTGTTTCCCAATACCACTCCAGCATTTGCAACAGGGTGGAATTTTTGTGGCTGCATGTTGTTATAGCAAAGTAGCATGCAGTTGATACTTTAGGGTCTATACAGGGTGCCCCTATGGACCAGAGCCACACATCATTTTGTCTGTGATACAGGACAACTCTGCTCACAGAGGAATGATGACACTTTTATTGTACTGCTACTGTCCCTCCATTATGCTGTCCCCCAACCCCTTGTTGCTGTCCTGTACCATTTCTCTGAATATTCATTTCCTTGTTTTGCCTACCTTGTGGTAGGGGATAGAATGCTACCACCATGTATTCCCACTTGGATCGTAAGAGATGAGGAAAACAGGACAGGGATTAGGACTAGGCATTCTTCTCCCTGTAGCCCCACAGGGGACATTCCTAAAAAATAAAGGCATAAGAGGGTCTCGGAGTTTTCCAACCAGTACCCTAAGGTTAGGGTCTTTTAATGTGTGTGGATGTGGTACAGATGAGAGTAAAAGGGAAGAGATAGGTAGTATGTTTGTGAGAAGAAAGATGGATGTGTTGGCTTTGAGTGAAACTAAGTTGAAAGGGAGGGGTGAGTGTGAGTTTGGGAGTGTAGTTAGGTTCTCAGGAGTGAAGAGAGGGTGAGGGAGAGAAGGGGTGGCTATACTAGTAAGTGAAGAGATAGGTAAACATGGAGTGGAAGGAGGTTTCTTCAAGGTTAATGTGGATTAAGGTGAAACTGGGAAAGGAGATGTGGGTTTTTGTAAGTGCATATGGGCCTGGTAGTGAGAAGAGTGTGGAAAGGGAGGCTTTTTGGATAGATTTAAATGAGTGCATTGAGGGATTAGGGAAGAATATCATTGTAGTAATATTGAAAGACCTTAATGCTAGGGTAGGAAATAAACCAATAGATGGAGTGGTTGGAAAATGTGGAGTTCCAGGAAAGAATCGTAGTGGAGAGATGATGGTGGAGATGTATCTAGAGAGTTGATAATAGCAAATACAGTGTTTTGGAAGAAAGTCAAGCATAAGTACACATGGGATAGGGTGGTGGATTGAAGGGTGGTAGGTAGAGTGTTAATGGACTATGTAGTGGTAGATAGGAGTATAATAGGAAGAGTTAAGGATGTACATGTTCTAAGGGGACAGAGTGGGGGAATATCAGATAATTTTTTGGTGGAAGGTAAGTTGAGAATGGAGAATAGATGGAGAAAGAGGAAAAGTACAAAAGGTAGGGAGGTGCTTAGAATGAACTGCTTAAATGAGAAGGAAAAGGAGAAGGAGTACAAAAAGAAGATGAGAGAGGAGTGGGAGGGAGTGAAGAATAGAGTAGAACTAGGAGTGGAGGAGGAATGGGGATGGTTCAAGGAGGGAGTCACAAAGTGTGCAAAGATGGTGTGTGGAACAAGAAGGAGAGGAGGAAATAGAAGGAAGGTTAGTGAGTGGTGGGATGAGGAAGCGAAGAAGGTTGTAGAAGAGAAGAAGTGAGCTTTCACAGATTGGTTACAAAATGGGATGAGGGAGTCATACGAGAGGTACAAACAAAAGAGAAGGAAAGCACAAGATAAAGGAGGCGAAGAGGAGAGCAGATGTGAAATGGGGTAAGAGTATGACCAAAAAAAAAAAAAAAATTGAAAATAATAAAATGATGTTTTGGAAAGAAATTAATAGAGAGGAAGCAAATCAAGTTGAGAAGAAAAGGTATAAAGTGCCGATGGAGAGATGATAATGTAAGAGAAAGCAGAAAGAGGAAGATGAGCAGAGTATTTTAGGGAGTTGCTGAGTGTGAAGGGGAATAGGGAGGGAAAGGTAGGTGCAGTGGGAAGTGCTAAGAAAATGACCGTGATGAGTGAGGAAAATGGAGGAGAAATAAGGAAGGATGAAGTGAAGGCAGTTGTTAAGATGATGAGAGCAGGTAAGGTACCTGGTCTGGATGGATGCCATACAGAATGTCTGAAAAATGGAGGTACATTGATGGTGGACTGGCTGGTGAGATTATTTAATGTTTGTTTGAGAGAGGATAGAGTGCCAGAGGACTAGAGGAGTGAGAAAGCTATAGGAAAAGTTAAGGATGTTTTTTGTGCTTTTATGGATCCGGAAAAGGCTTATGACGGTAGACAGGAAGGCACTGTAGGAGGTTTTGCAGATATACAGGATAGGAGGAAAGTTTTTAGGAGCTGTCAAGAGTTTTTACGAGAGTAGTAGAATGTGTGTCATGATTAGAAATGGAGAGAGTGAGTGGTTCAAGGTATGGGTGGGATGGTGCGAAAGGTAAAGGCAAGGGTGGTGGGTCAGGGATTGGAGATGGTTAAAGAAAATGGAGAAAAGTGGGAGGTGAGCCAGCTATTGTTTGCAGACAACACTGCACTTGTGGCAGGATCAGAGGAGGGATTGAGGAAGTTAGTGACAGAGTTTGGGAGAGTGTGTGAAAGAAGGAAGTTAAAGATAAATGTGGGTAAAAGTAAGGTGATGAGATGTACAAGGGGTGAAAGTGGCAGCAGACTGGAAGGGAGAGAGACTGGAGGAAGTGGATAAATTTAGATATTTGGGTGTGAATGTGGCAGGAAAGGGAGGAGTGGAGGTGGAAGTAGAATGTAGATTGAGAGAAGCGAGTAATTGCCTTGGTGGATTGAAAAGTGTAATGAGAAATAGACATTTGGGAATGGATGCTAAGAGGAAGTTGTATGAAGGAGTGATTGTGCCAACAGCATTGTATGGGGCAGAAACACAGAACATAAGAGAGAAGGAGTTTGAATGTGTTTGTGTATGACAGGGGTTACTAGGCTGGATAGAGTGAGAAATGAGGTGAGGAGGGGATTAGGGGTGGTAAGGGAGTTGGGAGATAGGGTAGATGAAAGAATATTGGGATGGTTTGGACACATGGAAAGAATGAGTGAAGAAAGACTAGTAAAAGAGGTATGGAAGGCAGATGTGGAGGGAGTGAACATGAGGGGGCGATCTAGGATGAGATGGATGGATGGGGTAAAAGGGGCTTTGGGGAAGAGGGGAATGTCTGTTGAGGAAGGATGGGAAAAGACAGAAGACAGGGGTGAATGGAGAATGGTTGTATGTGGATGATGTTGTGATGCATGAGGTGAAATGGGTGGGGGGTGAGGGAGTATGTGTGAGAACAATTTGATGCAGCCCGAAGGGATTTCTCCCCGTCTTCTCCTTTTCTGCATGAGGGGACGGAGAGGGGGGGTCATCGATTTAATGAAGCGGCCTTGCTGTGGATGTGCTGTGTCTTGCATCACTACTTCTGACCCAGGGCAGTGGACAAGATGCAAGGATGACCTGTCATCCAGGAGGTGCCAAGAGAGGTGGGAGGGTAGAGGATGGAGGGGAGTGGAGTGTATTGGGGATGGAATGGATGGGAATGGTTTTTATGCCTTTTTTTTTTTCTATCTTGTAAAGGGGGAAAGCCTTGGATATGAATGTAAGTATGTAATATCTAATGAAAAATACAGTGGAGCAATGTGTATTTCTTATTGTTAACTGTCAGTCAATCAAATCAGCCATTCTGAGTACACTGCTGAAAAAAAGCCTCCTTCATAGCATTCCATGATTCACACAACTGCGCCAACCTCTGCCACATCACTCCTGCAAACTTCTCAATCTCATCTCTCCATCTTCTGTCTGGTCTCCCTTTTCCACACTTCCCATCTCGCAGCATCCACTCAGTAACACACTTGCTCCATCGCTCATCAGTCGTTTGTACTAACCTGCCCAATTCCACTTCCTCTCTTTTACTGCCTCCACAATATCTTTCACTCTGTTCTCTTACCCAACTTGCTCTCTTTCAGTCTCTCAGCATTGACCTCTCCATTCTCCTCAGTGCAGTCCCTAGCTTTGTTTCCATCACCTTTATCAGTTTCCAAGTCTCACACCCATAGATTATTGCTGGCAGAATGCATTGATTGTAAACTATGTTTCAAACATAAAGATAGACAGCCTCTCTGGATTTTATTATACTTACCAAACACTTTCCAACCAATAATAATACATCTTTTTATTTCATTATCATGATCTTTGGTCACTTTTGCCATCTGGCCTAAATAATTATACTATTCAACTTCTTCAAGATTCTCACCATCGATTATAATCTCTTTACTTTGAACTTTCTTGTTGAACATTACTTTGGTTTTACTCTTATTCATTTTTAAACCTACTTTGAGACTTTCTTTGTTCAGATCACTCAGCATATCTTGCAAGTCTTCTGCTCTTTCTGAAATAAGAATAATGTCATCTGCAAATCTTAGGTGGTTCAAATATTCACCATTAATCTTCAAACCTTTCTCTTCCCAACTCAACCTTCTGAAAATCTCTTCCAAACAAGCTGTAAATGATTTGGGTGAAATGGTATAGCCTTGCCATACTCCTTTCTCGATCTTGATATTTTCTGTATCTTTATGTAGTCGAACTATAGTGGTACCTTTCGCATAAGTCTTTTCTAAAACTCTTATGATCTGTTTGTTTGTACCCTGCTTGCTTAGTGAGTTTAGTGTTGTTATTTGTTCTACTGAGTCAAAGGCCTCATAATCTACAAAAGCTAAAAAGAGAGGTATATTGTATACTGTCATTTTCTCAATTAGTTGGTTTATCACCTGCAAATAGTCTAGGGTTGAATATCCACTCCTAAAGCCTGCCTGTTCTCACGGTTGGTTTCCATCTAAAACTTGACTTAGTCTATTTGTAAGGATCTTGGAGAAAACTTTATATACATTTGATAGCAAGCTAATCAGTCAATAGCTACTATTTTTTTTTTTATATATAAGCAAAATAACTATAGCATTGCACCACAATTCAGGAATGCTTTCTTGATGTAAGCACTGGGTGTACAACTGAGCCAGCCTAATATGAACTTCTTTCCCTACGTCTTTCAACAGATCTATCGATATACCATCTTCCCCAGGTGCTTTTCCTCATTTCATATTTTTTAGAGCAAATCCTACTTCTTCCTTTGTAATATCTGGTACACTACTAATGTCTACAGATGAATTTATTGACTCAACTACAGTCTTTGACAAGTAAAGCTCTTGGTAAAATTCTTCTACTCTTTTTATCATTCTGTCTCTACATTTAATGATTTCTCCATTCCTATCTTTCAAACATATCATTTGCTGTCTTCCTAAAGCATGTCTGCGCTCGGTCCCTTTAATAATCTTACCTTTCTGAATAGTTTCCTCTATTTATCCATGTTTCTCTTTTTTTTTTTTTTTTTTATGGTCTCTGCCTTTTGTTGATAATCTTGTTTAGTTCTACTCTTTCTATTTTGTCTCTTTTTGCTTTAAATCTGTATGGTCCTTCTTATTTTAATTAGGTCATTTGTAGCCTTGGAGTATTTGTTTTCTCTAATACTTTTTGTACTGACTAATTTCTCTGCTGATTCCCTAATGATATTCACTAAATTCACATTCATATCATCGACAGTGCCCTCGTTAGTTTTTAGAGCTTCAAATATATTTTTAATTTCTAACTGAAATTTATTCTTATTATCCTTAATCTCTGCAAGAGTGATTTCCTTTTTTAAAACTAGTTTATTTCTCTTGGCTCTGAAATTGAATTTAGCTGTACAACCTACCATTCTGTGGTCACTATGTTGACTTTATTTATGACCATAACATTGCTAACGCTCTTGCTCTCATCTCCTAATATGTAGTCTACTTCATTCTTTTTTGTTCCATTTGGACTTTTCCAGATCCATTTGTGACCTACTCACTTTTGGAAGAAAGTGTTCATTATCTTCATGTTGTAGTCCACTGCAAAATTGATTAACATCTCACCTCTGTCATTTCTTTCACCTATTCCCATTGCTTTATTAAAGTGGGACAAGAGAAAAACAAGAGGACATAAAAAGAAACTCAAAAAGGATGATTATAGAAGAGATCTGAAAAAAAATAGCTTCCCACACAGTGGTGGATATCTGGAATAAATTAGATAAAGCAATAGTGTGCGCAAAAACTGTTTAAGAATTTAAGAACAAACTTGATGCTGAAAGATACAAAGATACATAGCTCCCTTCCCGTATAATACAACTAGATGAATACAACTAGGTAAATACAATAACATGCAGCCAATACCCAAGATGGGGTAAATCTCTGAAATTCATATTTATTGAGTATACATGTATATACATTTGCCTAAAACTTGTGCATGTTATAGGTGCTAACAATGCTGTCTAGGTATCTAAACACAAAGTCATTGACTTATGCAGTGAAGTACATTTTATGGGACCAATAACAGGTACCTGCAAAGGGTGGTCTTGCAAGACAGATATCAGAGAGAATCATCTTTCTGCTGTCCATCTTCAAAACCCAATAACTTTCTCACTTCCATATATAGGTGCAGCTCTAAATGGCTGCAATTCTGTCTTTGAACTGGGCCCAAATCTCTCTCTATCAACTTTGACTGTCTTTCTTCCACTTTTAAACAAAAGGAGAAATGACAACTAGCAGCAGCTCTCCTCATACTACTGATTACTGGTGAAACAGTCCCACACAAGTACATTGTAGACATCATTCCAGAGATTCTGCCCAGAGAGATCTATGGGAGGGCTCAAGATCTGTCTTTGGACTGGGCCTAAGATATCTGTCAACTTGACTATTTCCTCCACCTTTTCATGCAAGGAGCATTGACAGTCAGCAACTACTATCCATATCCTTCTCCTGTAAGCCAGTGACATGAAAATGGTCCCACTTATGCAACACAGACAAATGTTAAACATTTCTTTACAGAGATCTAGAGGAATGCCTGAGAACTGTTGCCAGCCACTGTGGGGCTGTGGGTTTTCAGTCAATGAAATTTGAGGCAACAATTATCATGTATAATATGCTTTTATTGTTCAGAACATTGTAAACTTCACTCATGTATGTTTTCATTTTTCCATCTAGTACCTCCCCTGGAAGGAACAGGTATATTATGAATATTTGTTTTTAGGACTTAAGGTGATCACTGTAATGTAGTGTTAATATTGGTTCTTACTAACTGTTCATCAGGTCAGTGTAGATTAATATTTTGAACCTAAGAATCTCCATTCTATTATAGACCATGAGAATGGAATATACATACGGTAATTTTCATCTGGACTTTGGGTATGAAAAACAAACTTAAAAACCTACTATCTGAGAGGTATCACTTAACTAAAAAAGTTAACTGGTGATAGCTAGGACAAGATGAATATAGTGTATAATCAAAAAGGATTTATAGTTGCATGATCATAATGGTTAATTTCCTGCATACTGACTTCATTAACATTTACTTTCTTTTCTTACTATGTTTTGAGTAGGGCATTGCATAACATTGTTACAACTATGTTTTTAATTGTCTTTATACAGAAGTAGTATTTGTATTGATACAGACCTGTGGCAGTCATTGCAGTGAATAGTAATGAAACTATGCTGTTTCAGACCCTAGGAGTTAAAATGCACATACAGGACTATAGATTGAACTTCAGTTTAACAGTAACTTCAGGGCTAATGTTACCCCATTAAATGCAAATTTCAGTTAAATAAGAATACTTTAGAAAATTCAGTAATAATACAGGATACTTGTACAAAAGGCCCTTTCCCATTAAAAGGAGGTGGCTTAGTCAAAGCACACACCCATATCTTTAATGAAAATTATGATTATTTTATTTTGGGGTCTTTCTCACACCTAGAATCACTTGAATGTTGCTTTGGAACAATATTTTGGTAATAATCATGGCAAAAATACAGGAATCATATGATATTTTTTAGCCTGATCAGCACTAAGATTGACAGATGGATAAGTGCAGAAGTACCACCATTTCACTGTGGTTACTGTGACAAACACTGGGTCTGCTACTAAGATTTTCATATTCTCTCAGATATTTCCATTAAATGATTTTGCCCATCTACTGTTTTTTATCATTCAAGTATTTCCATTGAATATATATATATATACAGGTAGTCGTCAACTTTCGACCTATGCGACTTACGACTGATCGACTTTACGACCACGAGATAGTGCAATAATATCTAACATTTAATAGAGTAATAGAATTGCAATGTTATGCCCGGCAGTGCAGTACAATTACTTTGCACGCCACAAGACGCAAGTACGACAATTTTGGCAGGCTGCCAGCGGCATTAGCATTTCAGCCAGCTAATTATTCTTTCATTTTGTTTGTTTGAAGTAAAATATTTCCTAATTTTGCATTGCATTTTGTATTTCTATATATTTCGCAATTAATAAAATGTAACAGTAAAACTTTTTTTTGTGCCTAGGCTAATTTGTTGTCGATAACAATATGTTCAGTACAGTACGTTAACGAAAAGAATGTTTTGAAATAAAATTTTACCTTGCGTTTTGTATTTTTATATGTTTTGCAATTAATGAAATGTAACAGTAAAACTTTTTTATGCTTAGTTTGTTGTCGATAACAATATGTTCGGTACAGCATTTTGTATTTTTATGTTTTGCGATTACTAAAATGTAACAGTAAACTTTGTTTATGCTCTGTTGTCAATATTTTCGGTATAGTACGTAAACGAGAAGAATGTGTTTTGAAATAGAAATTTTCCTGATTGTGCCTTGCAATGATATGTATTTAACAAACAAAAAAGTATTTGTAGGTCAAAGATGACAGGACTTTATTCAGTATGCGTAGGCCTAGGCTACGTTTCCTAACAAAAATTATAAAAAGTTAATGAATATTAAAGAACGTAGCTCAAAGATAATACGATTTTATTCAGTATGCATACGTTTCCTAAAGAAAGTCTGGTGGTAAAATAATAAAAATGTTAAAAAATAAAGTATCTAATATCATAGGTCAAAGATGACAGGATTTTATTCAGTATGCTTAGGCCTAAACTACGTTTCCCAAAGAAAATCAGATAAAATTATAAAAAGGTTAGAAATACTATACAACATAGTTCAAAGATGCTAAGATTATTTCAGTATGGTAAATATAATATACAGTATATATATACAGTAACAAAAATAATATATAAAGGTTAATATATACTGTATATATATAAAATCTGACTTGCGTCCAGATCGACTTACAACCTGTCTGTCAGAACCGAACTCGGTCGTAAGTCGACGACTACCTGTATATATATATATATATATACACACACACACACACAAGGTGTCCATAAAGTCCATGTGCACATTAAAAAAATTATAACTTCACTAGTCTTTGTAATATAAAGAATCTGTAAAAAGTGTTAGAACGAAGACAATCTATACATGATACATATATATATAAATATATATATATATATTTATATATTTATGTATATATATATTTATGTATATATATATATATATATATATATATATATATATATATATATATGTATATAAAATGTATATATATACATATAATATATATATATATAATATATATATATATATTTATATTTATATATCCAAGATAAGAGGAAGGGAGGAGGGTGAATAGGAGTTGAGTGTATAGGAGATGGAATTGGTGGGAGTGGTTTCTATGCCTTTTTTCTTTTTGGCTATCCCCTGTGTAAGGGGAAAAAGCCTTTGGTATATGTATGCATATATATATATATATATACATACATACATATACCAAGGCTTTTTCTCCCTTACCAGGGAGGTAGCCAAAAAGGACAAGGGACAAAATCATTCCCACCCATTCCATCCCCGAAAACACTCCACACCCCTCCACCCTCCCTCCCATCTTATATATATATATATATATATATATATATATACACATATATATCCATGTATAATATATAAATATATAGTAGAATTATATATATATATATATACCGTATATATTCGTCTATAGGTCGAAATCTTAAGGATATTTCTTTAGGCCAAAACCTAGGGGTCGACCTATACACAAGTAATAATCTTGTTAGGTTGAAATCCAGACATGACAAGAAAGGCTAGGAAGAACTCTTACCTTTTCTTTAGGTTCAGAAATCAAAATATTTACCTACTAAATACTACCAGTAAACAATGGGTACATAAAATACACGGTACGTACTAAAACATGTAAAATTCCTTCTAGATACGGTAACCCCATACTGTGGTTTTACCTGTTTGTTAAATTTCTTAACACAGGCGAGCTTATTATATCATGTATACTATTACAGTACCCATAATTGTTTAAAAAAAATAATGAAATGCTGTGATATTCTCAAATTTATTTTTTTTTTTTTTTTATAGTTTAGCAATAGAAAATTAATCATTAATTTTATAAATTAAAATGTATCAACGTAATATGCAATTTTGTGGGCGGAAGTGAAAATGAAAAATACCTTGCCACAAGCATAGGATCGGAACGCCATCTTGTCTGTCAATTGACGGCCTCGGTGCTTCCGACAGTACCTCGCCAGGTACATTTTCTTGAAGGAATGTTATGGAGCGGAGATACATGCATTCCTTCAAGCTGCAAGAACTTTGTATAGCCAGCAAGCTAAGTGGTTGAAAAGCCCGCCAACTTCTCATTTCTTCGTCGTCGGCATGTATCATAACAAATATGACGTACTATTCGTCCGACACAACTTCATTACTTATGAAATGTTTTAGCATCTTTCTTGTTTTTTTATTTCCGATCACAAAATTGCATATTACGTTGATACATTATAATCTACAAAATTAATAATCAATTTTTATTGCTATGTTGCGCCCTTGGTCGAAACTAAAAATTTACCCAAATTTAGCTTTCTACATGGTATATGTTATTGTTACCATTACCAAAACAATGCATGGATCTCACCATCACGAAAACAAACTGTTCAGTATTGCCAACTTGTTACTGTTACAGTGACACATGGTATAATCCTAAATATTTTAACTGAAATCCACCAAAATCGTTTTCCTTGATGTCGTCATCTTCACCACCAAACAGCTCCTCCCACTCACTTCTGTGTCGAGTATCGTCATACGAATCAACCTCATCAGCCATAGGAACATCAACATCATCTTTCTCCTCCACATTATCATTAGCCTGATCATCTGCACAGTTGAGATTACAAGACTAACTCTGAGTGTTGGTTAAATTTTTTTCTAACGAAATACGCCTAGCCAGTTTATTCCGAATACTGTACTTGGCAATCTGTTCAAGTTTTTCACTCCGCTGAAATGGCAATTTCAGTGAAACTTATTAAATATTAAAATCAGTGAACTTGAAAAAACATAAACCAGAATACATCAGAATTAATGAAGTGAAAAAACCATAATAATCAATTGCTATACCAGGCAAGCCATGCTACTTCAAAGCATTAAGGCAGTGGAATGCTCACAGCACCAAAAACAAAAACAAACCACTTGACCTATACATGAGGTATATGGAAAATTCCAGATTTTTTGGCCAAAAATGGGGGGTCGACCTATACACGAGATCGACCTATAGACGAGTATATACGGTATATATATATATATATATATGTATATATATATATGTATATATATATATATATATGTATATATATATATGTATATATATATATATGTATATATATGTATGTATATATGTATATGTATATGTATATATGTAAATATATGTATATATATATGTATATATGTATATGTGTATATATATATGTATATATGTGTATATATATATATGTATATAATATATATATGTATATATATATGTATAATATGTATATATATATATGTATATATATATCATATATATATATACATATATATATATATATCATATATATATATATATATATACATATATATATATATATATATATATAGAGGGGAGACCGGGGCTGGTTGTCACAATTTTCACATTTTATTTATTTTTGTCAAAGATTCAACATAATGGCAAGTATTGTGGTGATCAAATATAAGTTTGACCTTTAAGCTATCCACTGGTATATTTGTGATCCTTTTGTACCCTTTTTGGAGTATTTTTCAAAACAAAATATTTTTTAAAGTGTGACAACCATCCCCATCATGGGAATGGTTGTCACATAGCCACAAAACATAGAAAAAAGGTTTTTATAATGTCATTAAAAGCCATGTAATGCCAGATAAAGAATTATTTAGAGCAGGGAAGTCTTTTTCTATAGAAATATTGTGATTTTACCCACTTCTTTATTTTTATTACCTTTTCAAACTTGCAGAACCTTTGATAGTTGAAGATGGGTTGTAAAAGCAGAACAATAGTGATTGAATTGCTTTGCCAAATTGTAAATGGACGTGAAAGATATGTGAACTCTAATTACTGTAGCAATTTCATTGTTCCCTGATTTACAGTAGTATGATGTATAAAAATTAAACCAGATAGTTTCATGTAAAATTGGTAACTAAAGAAATTGCACTATTCACTTTAACCATCTTTATAAACACTGAACCATTGCCTTTCATTGATTTAACTATGAAAACAAAAATTAGGAAAATTAGGAATTTATGTATTCATAAAGAAATTTCTAATAATAGAAAAACATTAAGTTATTGTGGTTCATTCTGATTCCAAATCACACTTTTGGCAAATATAGTAGGATCCTCCTGGAGTGCAGTCATCATGTGCCCACAGTTTGCAGCTGGGACACTGCACCCACTTTTCCCCAGGCCTGCTGTTGGAATAAGGCTCCATACAAACAAGACAGAACCATTCTTCATCTTTCGAGAATTCAGGTGTGCTTGCTTGAGACTTTCTCTTGCCTCTACTGTTTCTCCTTGTTCCTTTCTTTGATTTCTTCTGAAAGAGTTTCTTGCCTGTGTTGTTCCTTGCTTTAGAGGGCATCTTTATGTCTTTCAAAGATTCTTTGACAGGAGTATCACCTCAGGACAGCTGTGTGACACTTACTACTGTTTCCTGTACTTTCTTTCTTGGTCCTGCTTTGCAGAATGGTCTGATGTTATCAGGAGTTGTCAAACCTAGACTTTGAGTTTCTGAAGTTGTCACAGTATTTTCTTAATTTGATGTGCTTGTTCCTGGCTCTTTTGTTGTAGACTTGTTAGGGATTATATTACTAGATCCTGGCTCAGCCTCTTTATCTGTCACAGGCTGGTGTTCAACATTCCTGTCAGACTGTTGGTCTTTATCAGTCACAGACTGAGGCTCTCTGTCAGTTTTAGGTTGATCATCAATCTCATTGTTGTCTGCAGTACTAGGATCTGCAACAGTGGCATTGTTGATCATCAGATGATCAGTCGTATAACCTGGAGCCAAGTCTGCATCACTGAATATGTCTCGATTGAAAGGAATAATACCAGTTGATCTAAATCCACCTGTGATATTGTTTGGTGTTGCAGCAAGAGAATATGCTGTCTTGATGATTTTAGGGATGATATAGATAGTCATTGTATGGTCTGGGTGATTAACCATCCAGGCATCACAAGAATTGTTGACAAATTTTTTGAATGGCCCATACACTGATTTGTCAAGAGGTTGTAGACAATGAGAGGTAAAAAGGACAACATTATTAATCCATTATCTTTTGCATAATCCACACCATCAATGGAAAGGTGTGAGTCATGATTATCTAATAGCAGAAGGCATGGATGCTCCTTTTAGCATCTGATATTTTCAACAAAATGCTTCAAAAATATGCAGAAGCTTTTTTCTTTCATCCATCCTGAAGGATTGGCTGCACATTTACTGCCTGGAGATGCATCTTTCAGGAAATCTTTGAAGTAGACCCATGGAAAAAAAAAAATGGTGGGACACTATTTCCTGTAGCTGAGACAGCACAGGCAATGATAACAAGTGTTCCTCTCTCCTGAAGTTAGAAATCCCACTTGCTTGTAACCCCAGCATGCCACTACCCTGTCAGGCTTCTGAACTGTAGTGACACCAGTTTCATCCATGTTCCATATATATTTGGCTTGCAGATTGTAATGACTAAATACATCAAAAAGTTTGTCAAAAAATAAACTCACATTGGTCTTATTGAAACTGCTAGCATATGCCAAACTTGTTGCCTCTGGGGTTCAGATTGACAGTGTGAGATGACACTTTAGAAAACCAGTAAACCAGTCTGCTCCAGCTTGCTATGTTTCAAACCACTTCAGTGTCATTGATAAAGCATTTGCTTTACCCAGCTGAAAAGCCCACTTAGGAATTTCTTTTGGTGACAAACCTTGGTATATTGCAGATGCCTTCAAGATGTAATCCACCAAGAGATTTTCCATTTCTGCAGTGAATATTAACATATTTCTTATGTAGCCAACAGAGGTTTGAGGTATAGGGTTGTTTCTGGTAATTTCTTCATGACTAATTTTTTCATAGATATAAACTTCACTTGGCAGACAGCCTGAACCATTACATCAGGGGACACTTGCCCTCTGTCATTCTTCTTCTTAAAGTTACAAACCATCACTGCCACAAGTCACCTACCTGAAATAACAAAAATAAGAGCAATAAAGTTTGGAAAAGTGTTTTAGTTATTTATATTTATTTCATCACAAAATAAATTATACTATCATGTTTAGCAGTTCTAAATATCCAGTGAAACATGTTCAATTAAATTTACTTCTTTTCTTAAAAAAACAAAACAAAAAAAAAACAGCTACTCGTTCATTGGGCTAAGTCAAGATCAAAGATATCAGGGATCCCTACCTAATGTATCCTAGAATGCCCTCATCCTTGTTGAAAATGAAAAAAAAAGTTTATCTTGGTATTTAGAATAGACTATGATGTAATATTTTTTATGATAAAATGCCAAGAGATAATTAAAATGAACCCATACACTTTTACAAACTTACCAAAATAGGCAAAATCTAAGGTTACTTTTCATATGAATAGTATGATGCTATATTATTTGGGGTTGGTTGTCACATGTGACAATCAACCCCACATGCTCTGTGATAGCCAGCCCCAACAGAGTTTTGTACAGTTATTGATGTAGACAGATCAAATATGCTGTTAAGCAAAAATCAGTTGTATGCTCTTTTGAAGCAACAATGTATATTCAACACACTTCAGATCAGTATTCACAATAGAAAACTCACCTAACAGTGAAGTTAGAGAGAGAGAATTATCCCCAGCAATGAAAGAAATAAATGTAACACAAAAAGAAAGCGGTGATCAAATTAAAACCCTGGATGTCAGAAAATTACATTGCCCAGACGGAATAGCAAACTGGATACTGAAAGAATGCATGGAAGAATTAACTGACAAAATATATGATAAAATTAAATCCTCACTTAAAGAAGGAAAAGTACCATTGGACTGGAAAAAAGCAAACATTGTACTAATTTATAAGGGAGGTGATAAAGAAGATCCATCTAACTACAGACCGGTCTCACTAACAAGCACAATAGCAAAAATTTGTGAAAGAGTGATCAAAAACAGATGGGTTAAATACCTGGAAGAAAAATCTATACTGAACCCAAATCAATTTGGATTTAGACAAGGGAGATCCTGTACAACAAATCTGATATGCTTTTACTCAAGATTAGTAGACATAATACAAGAAAGAGATGGATGGGCAGACTGCTTTTCTGGACCTGCAAAAGGCATTCAATAAGGTACCTCATAGGAAACTAATAAATAAGATAGAGTCAAAAGGTGGCATCAGAGGAAAATTATTGGAATGGATGAAAGACTTCCTGATTGGGAGGAAAATGAGAGTTGTAATTAGAGAAAAATTCTCCAACTGGGAAGAAGTAAAAAGCGGTGTCCCGCAATGATCAGTACTGGCCCCGATCATGTTCGCTGTATACATTAATGACATGAATGAAGGCATGGAGTGCTATATAATTTTTTTTGTAGATGTAAAATTACTTAAGAAGGTAAAAACGGAAGAGGACTGCAACTCATTGCAACAAGATCTGGACACAATATGGAATTGGACTCTAAAGTGGGAAGTAAAATTCAATATTAAGAAATGCGGTATAATGGAATTTGGAAAGAGTAGAAACAGAATGTCAAAAGATTACAGAATTGGGGAAGAAAAAAAAAACTGAAAAAGATCTTGGAGTGATGATTGGAAAGGACATGAAACCAGATAAGCATATAAATAAGATGTTCGGAGAAACCTATAACTTATTGAGAGCAATCAAAGTGGCATTTACTTATATGGATGAAGAAATGATAAGGAAAATACTAACTACACTAATAAGACCAAAACTTGAGTACGCAGCATCACTTTGGACACCCAGTACCAAAAAGAATATTAAGAAACTAGAAAGATTACAAAGAGCGACAACCAAACTAGCACCGACACTCGCCGAACTAACATATGAGCAAAGACTATCCAAATTGAACCTACCAACTCTGGAACAAAGAAGAGAAAGAGGAGATTTGCTAACTATCTACAGAATAATGAAAGGAATGGAAGTTTTAGACAGGAACGACCTATTAGTATGGGAAAACGGTAAAACAAGAGGACACGGAAAAAAATTGAAAAAGGATAGTTATAGAAAAAACTTGAAAAGGAACAGTTTCCCACACAGAGCGATAAATACATGGAACAAATTAGACAACAAAACAGTATGTGCTAACACTATACAAGATTTTAAGATAAAACTTGATGCGGAGAGATACAAAGACAGGTCACCACGAGCATAGCTCCCCTCCCATATATTACAACTAGGTAAATAAATACAGTAGTTACAGCTTCTTTGTCTTTAGGCAGTTGCTTATAGTAACAGATATAGTGGTATGTCAGAAATTAACTTAACAGGGCAAAAAGTAGACTACTGTTGGAGCTCAGGACACATGGCAGGAGAGATCCATAAAAGACTTGGGTGTAATTATCTCAAACGACTTGTCCTGTGATAAACAGATAAACAAAATTTTCAGAGAATCCTACAACTTGCTAAGATCAATAAAAGTGGCATTTACATATTTGGACAAAGAAATGATTAAAAAAAATATTGGTCACACTGATAAGGCCTAGACTAGAATGTGCGGGGACATTGTGGTCACCCAGTACCAAAAAGAATATAAAGAAAATAGAAAGAATCAGGGGAGCAGCCACAAAAATGGCACCTGCACTTGCAAACTTGTCATATGAGGAGAGATTGGCTAAACTAGAGTTACCGACTCTGGAGCAAAGAAGAGAAAGAGGCGACCTATTGACCATCTACAGAATCATGAAGGGCACAGAAATACTTGATAGAGAGGACTTGTTAAACTGGGACAAGAGACACAAGAGGGCATGGAAAGAAAATAAAAAACATAGCTACAAAGGAGATCTGAAGAAAAACAGTTTTCCACAGAGAGTGGTGGACACTTGGAACAAACTGGATGAAAAAATAGTGTGTGCAAAAACCATTCATGAGTTTAAGAGCAAACTAGACACTGCAAGATACAAAGGCAGGACTCCACAAGCGTAGCTCCCCTTTCCACAAAATACAACTAGGTAACTAGGTAAATATAAATGGCAACAGTGGTTACACTGCTGCTGCCCTCTATTGACTGAAAATACAACACTTGTGACAACCAGCCCCTGTCTTCCCTGTATATATATATATACATACATACATATACCAAGGCTTTTTCCCCCTTCCAAGGGAGGTAGCCAAAAAGGGAAAGGCATAAAAACACTCATCCCTAAATACACTCCACACCCCTCCCACCCTCCCTCTCATCTGAGCACCTCCTGGATGACGGGTCATCCCTGCACCCTGCCCACCGCCCTGGGTCAGAAGCAGTGTCGCAAGACACAGCACATTCACAGCAAGGCCGCTTCATTTAATCGGCGACCCCCCCCTCTCCGTCCCCCCTTGCATATAAGGAGAGGGGAGAAATCCCTTCGGGCTGCGTCAAAAATTACTCACACATACTAACCCCCCCCCCCTGGCCATTCCTCCTCATGCATATATATATATATATATATATATATATATATATATATATTTTTTTTTTTTTGTTTTTTTTTTTTTTTTCCCACACATGTCCAACACCATTAACAATACAAAGAGTAATACAATTTTGCAGTTCTCTAAAATCATTTGCGACCTACATACATATACCAAAGGCTTTTTCCTCCTTACAAGGGAGGTAGCCAAAAAACAAAGGCATAAAATCCATTCCCACCCACTCCATCCCCACACTCCACTCCCATTCACCCACCTCCCTCCCTCATATCTTGGTTCCTCTTGGATGACAGATCATCCCTGCATCTCGTCCACTGCCCTGGGTCAGAAGCAGTGTTGCAAGACACAGCACATCTACAGCAAGGCCACTTCATTAAATCAGCAACCCTCCCCTCTTCATCCCCACATGCAGAAAAAAAGATAAGACAGAGAGAAACCCCTTCAGGCCACATAAAATTATTTTTTCACATATACTCCCTCACCCTCCATCCTCCACCCACTCCCTTTCATGCATCACAGCATCATCCATACATAACCCTGTCATCTGTCTTTTCACTTCCTTCCTCAACAGACATGTCCCTCTTTCCCAATGCCCCCTTTACCCCATCTATTCATTTCATCCTTAGTTGCCCCCTCATGTTCACTCTTTCTACCTCTACCTTCCACACATCTTTTACTAGCCTTTCTTCACTCATTCTTTCCATGTGTCCAAACCATCCCAATACTCTTTCATCAGCCCTACCTCCTAACTCCTTTTCCACCCCATTCTCCTCACCTCCATGTTTCTCACTCTATCCAGCCTAGTAACCCCTGTCATACTTGTCAGGCACCTCATCTCAAGCACATTCAAACTCCTCTCCTCCTCTCGTATGTTCCATGTTTCTACTCCATACAGTGCACACAATCACTCCATACAATCTCCTCTTAGCATCCACTCCCAAATGTCTATTTCTCATTATACTTTCTAATCCCCTAATGCATTTATTTGCTTCCCTCATTCTACATTCCACCTCCACCTCCAATTCTCCCTTTCCCACCATATTCACACACAAGTATCTAAAACTCTGCACTTCCTCCAGTCTGTCTTCCTTAATATTCACTTCCAGTCTGCTGCCACTTTTTCCCCTTGTACATCTCATCACCTTACTTTTACCCACATTTAGCTTCAACCTCCTTTTGTACACCTTCCCAAACTCTGTCACTAACTTCCTCAATCCCTCCTCTAATCCTGCTACAAGCACAGTGTCGTCAGCAAACAACACCTGGCTTATCTATCATTTTTCTCCATTTCCTTTAACCATCTCCACTCCCCGACCCATTACACTTGCAAATACCTCACGAGTCACCCCATTCAAGTATAAATTGAACAGCCAAAGCAACATAATACATCCCTGGTGAATTCACACCTTTTTCTCAAACCACTCACTCTCTCCATTTCAGATTCTAACACAAGCTCTACTACTTTCATAAAAACTCTTGACTGCTTTAAACAGGTTTCCTCCTATCCCATATATCTGCAATACCTCCCACAGTGCCTTCCTCTCTACCCTGTCATAAGCCTTTTCCAAATCCATGAAAGCCAAAAAAACATCCTTACCTTTTCTTAAAGCTTTCTTACAAATATTCCTTACTGCAGAAATCTAATCTACGCAAACCCTACCTGTCCTAAACCCATCCTGTTCCTCACCAATTACTCCCTCTGTTCCTCCCTAATCCTCTCAATCAAAACCCTCCCATGAGTTTTCCCAACTACACTTAACAAACTGATCCCTCTGAAACTACTACACTCACACATGTCCCTTTCTTCCATGTAAAGTGGAACTATACAGTCCTCCAGCATTCTACCCTCTCTTAAACAAACATTAAATAACCTCACCAGCCAGTCCACCATCACTGTACCTCATTTTATATTCTGCATTACACCCATCCAACCCAGGTGCCTTACCTGCTCTTATCATTTTAATAACTGCTTTCACCTCATCTTTCCTTATTTCTCTTCCATTTTCCTCACTCATCACTCATTTTGTTAGCACTTTCCACTGCAACTACCTTTCCCTCCCTATCCTTCACATTTAGCAACTCCCTAAAATACTCTGCCCATCTTCCCTTTACTGCTGTCTCTTCCTTTATCATCTCTCCATCTCCACCTTTTATCTTTTCTTCTCTACTTGATTCACCTCCTTTTCCTCTCTTAATTTCTTTCCAAAACATCTTTTTATCATTTTCAAAGTTTTTTGTCATATTCTTACCCCATTTCACATCTCTCCTCTTTGCCTCCTTCATCTTATGTTTTACTTGTCTTCTCTTTTCTTTGTACCTCACATATGATTTTCTCATCCTGTTTTGTAACCAATCTGTAAAACCTTGTTTTCTCTCTTCCACCACCTTCTTTGCTTCATCCCACCACTCACTACCCTTGCTTCTATTTCCTCCCATCCTCCCTGTTCCACACATATCTTTGCACACTTTGTTACTCCCCCCTTTGAAACATTCCCATTCCTCCACTCCTAGTTCTACTCTATCTTTCACTTCCACCCCCCCTCTTCTGTCAGCTTCTTTTTGTATTTCTCCTTTTCCCAGTTTCACCTTTATCCACATTAACCTTGAAGAAACCTCCTTCCACTCCACTACCCACTTACCTATCTCTTCACTTACTAGTATAGCCACCCCTTCTCTTCCTCCTTTCTTCATTCTTGAGAACCTCCCAACTACACTCCCAATCTCACACTCGCCCTTGCCTTTCAACTTAGTTTTACTCAATGTCAACCCATCCATCTTTCTTCTCACAAACATACTGCCTATCTCTTCCCTTTTACTCTCATCTATACCACATCCACACACATTAAAAGACTCAAACCTTAGGGTACTGGTTGGAAAACTCCTAGACCCTCTTATGCCATTACTTTTTTTTAGGAATCTCCCCTTTGTGGCTACAGGGATAAGGATGCCTAGTCCTATCCCCATTCCATTTTTTGTCACCTCACATGACTCAAGTGGGAAGACTTGGTGGCAGTATTCTTTTCTCCCACCACAAGGTTAGGCAAAAAAAAAGGTACATGACGGTAACAAGGGGTGGGGACAGCGTAACGGAGGGACAGTCGCAGTAAATAAAGTATTATCATTTCTCTATGAACAAATGATGTGTGGCTCTGGTCTATAGGGGCGCCCCATATACTCATAGACCCTAAAGTATCAGCTGCTTGCTACTTAACCACAATAACATGCAGCTAATACCCCAGGCAGAAACTTACAAAGTTATAATTTTTTAAAATTACACAAAGACTTTATGGACACCCTGTATGTGTGTGTGTGTGTGTGTGTGTGTGTGTATATATATATATATATATATATATATATATATATATATGTATGTATGTATGCTGATAAGAACACAGGTACGTGTGTTCACTTATGCAAAGTAGACCACTTGGAAAAAAGAAACTAACGAAGCAGAGCGCTTTTGTATATTACATCTTCAGTGCAACAAGTACATAGTGATAGGAATGCATAGAAAATATATACATGATACAAAGGAACAAGGACAGTTTGAATAAGCGTAGCGACCAATTACCCCCTGGAGAGTGGAAGGTCATTGTCAATTATCTTAAGATGGTGGGGGGACATCAGGTCACAGTCGCCAGGGTCACTGTTTCTACTAATGATACAGGGCGACATTAGGTCAATTCATTGGGTTACATTTTACCTGATATTATCTTACTAATTTCTTGACAAATGAAATTATCAAGTTTGTAGAAGCCTTTATGTAGGTTGGTATTTTGATTACTGGTGGTATGAATCAAAATGCACTCTATTAAATTTCTTGCTATTATGTTGTTGGTATAATAGATTGCCTGGGCATTACCCCAATCAACTGGATGATTATTTAATTCAATATGCTTGAATATACCACTAGAATGATTGCCATCCCTAACATTTTTCTTGTGTTGTTCAATTCTAATGTTTAAGGGTTTGGCAGTTTGACCTATGTAAAATTGATTACACATTTTGCAAGGAATTTTATAAATGCATCCTTTTTTAATTTCAATACTATTGTTGATGAGTTTATGTTTTACTGTACTATCATGTTTAAAAACTACCTTAACGTTAAATCTTTTTAATAATTCTGTGATACTTAACAAATTTTCTTGAAATGGTAAAATTAAAACATTATGATAATTGAAAGGTGATTTAGGCTGAGGAGTTAAACTGTCCTTGTTCCTTTGTATCATGTATATATTTTCTATGCATTCCTATCACTATGTACTTGTTACGCTGAAGATGTAATATACGAAAGCGCTCTGCTTCGTTAGTTTCCTTTTTCCAAGTGGTCTACTTTGCATATATATATATATATTATAGACTTACTCGCCGTCACCCCTGGAATTGAACCGAGGCCTAACTTGATGCCAAGCCATCACCTCACCAATTGCACCATAGGAGCTCCTATGGTACATTTGGTAAGATGATGGCTTGGTATCAAGTTAGGTCGCAGTTCAATTCCAGGGGCAATGACCAATAAGATTATTTGTATGACCTCACTGTTACTGTGTTACTAGTGATTCACATATATATATATATATATATATATATATATATATATATATATATATATGTGTGTGTGTGTGATAATATAATGTCATAGCACATTTGTAAAATGGAACTTATTAACTCACTGTCAGAGAATAAGATAAGAGAAACAGAAGATCCGTATATTTCGACCACTATCTGTGGTCCTCTTCAGCAGGTAGATACATAGAATTGAGTACACGAATAAATATAGCTAAGAGGGGTACAGTTAGGTGACAAGGAATAGGGGGCTCAGGTCATATGTCCTTGATGAGGTCAGGGTGAAGGTTGACAGATAGCGAGGTCAAGTCCGGCCACTTTTGGGATCATTTATTTGCAGCCATCCAAGTTATACAATCAGGGGACCACTGACCTTTTGAGGTATTGAAATTTGGATGATGTTTTATCAAGGAGGATTCAATAATTTTTCTTCAAAAACTACAGATGGATTTGTAGATGATGGCGGCATTATCCCAGTCCATGCGATGATCCTCCCTGCTGGTGTGTAGGAACACTGTGGAATTCTCTTGGCCATATTTGATGGAATTTTTATGTTCCTTGATTCTTGTTATTAAATCTCTTCCTGTTTGGCCCCAGTACACTTCATCACAGTCTTTGCAAAGTAGTTTGTAAACCCCAGAGCTGTTGTCCACATTCATTCTGCAATGTACATTCACTGTTTTCCTATAAATAGTGTTGGGGTAATTGAATATCATTTCAATTTGGTTGTTAGGTAGTAATTTAGAAAAGGTGTTATTAGACTCATGGTATGTTAATGTGATGTTCTTATTACTCCAATTGAACTTATTTTTGGGGTTGGGCATCTTATGAAAATTACTTATTGCCTTCTACAGAGCTTTGAACGAAAACCATCCCAGATATCCTAATTTTGAAAGTTATGAGCTCACCAGTTCTAATTCTGTGTCCAAGTATTGTGAGCTGCATATCCTAATAGGTCTTAGATATGGACCCAAGACTACACTGTATTTAATATTATCAGGATGACTCTTGGAAAAGATTTTTATATCAGTGTCAAACATAAAGTTAGTCTTGATAACAAATTAACTAGGTTGTGCCATAACAGTCTTTGGACTAAGTTTTCTCTCACAGACAATGTGGCCAACTCGTCAGATGAAGAACTCACTAGACATAAACAAGAAGTGTTAGGATTTGGTGTCAATTTTGCCATGAAACCAGACAAAAGTCATGGCTCAGATTATATCATTGGATTTTATAAATATGTAGCAGCTAATGATTATGATGAATACTTGCTTTGCTTAAAAGGTGTCCTACAAGGAATTATGGATGGTTTCAAAGAAGCCTGGTTTACCCAAATGTTACAAACAAGCAGTTAAACATCTTACAAATTGTAAAAACATCATCATCACAAGAGCTGATAAAGGGGGGAAGATAGCAATTCTCAACCAAAAAGATTATGAGACCTCAACTAGTGAACTTGTTTTAGTCTGCTTCGAGACCTCAGCTAGTGAACTCATTTGCTGCCAAGACACCAGCTAGCGAATACCTCTTGATAAGTTTATTACTTCCTGTGAAGTTTATATCTTCGAATAGTGACAAATGATTGTGTTGTGTTCTTGTAATTGTATATGTTTAAAGTTATACAGTTACAGACTATTATGGGTGACTGTACATTGTCTTGAAACATCATAAATGTCAAATAAATTCCTTCACTCGCTGAAATTCTAACAAAGCTTCCCCGAAAAAATATGACTACAGTCTCACTCAACCAGCGTGAGAAGCAAAAGAAAGTCTACGAATGTTCTACCAAACTTTCGCACTTTGGGGAAATATTCTACTGGATATGACCATTGAATACACATTGACTCAGTGGGTAAAGGAAAATACCAAATATAGAAACAATGAAGAACCATTGAGACTAGATTTGATATTTACATCAGAACCTGAAATTGTGGATAAAATGAAATACAAGACACCAATTGGGAAGAGTGACCACATACTAATAGAGTTCAAACTAAACAATAAATTGATTTGAGAAGACATGAGAAATATAGAAAAGGAAGACTAATGTACAACAAAACTGATTTTGAGAAACTAGGACATTTTTTCAAAATGCGAATTGGGAAAACTTGTTGAATGAAGAAACAATGATGGAAAAGAAATGGAACATGTTAAAAGAATATTTCAAGGAGGGAATAGACAAATACATACCAAAGAAGAAACAAGAACAGGTGTACATAAAGTGCTGGTATAACAAAAAGTGTAGCAAGGCTAAAGATAGAAGAGACAAAGCTTGGAAAAGATGGAAAAAAGAAAAAAAAATGCAAATATACATCAAACTAAGGAATGAATATGTAAGAATATGCAGGGAAGAAAAAGAAACTATGAAAGGGACATGATACAAAAATGCAAGGACCAACCTATTCTACAGATATGTAAATTACAAACTAAAATATAAACAAGAAATAGTGAAACTGCACAAAGGAAATAATGAATATATTGATGATGTAATAGAAATGGCTGAAATTATGAACAAACATGTTAAATCTGTATTCACAATTGAAAGTACACAAAATTGGGAGGAAGGACAGAAAGATCCCCCCCTGAAAGAAATAGTAGTGACACAGAAAGAAATAAGAGGCCAAATAAAAAAATATTGACATCAGAAAATCTCACAGGCTGGATGGAACTACAAATTGGATATTAAAAGAATGTATAAATGAGCCAATGGACAAAATACACAAGATAATTGATTTCTCACTCAAAAAAGGAAAAGTACAAGATTGGAAAAATGCAAATATTGTACCAATATACAAAGGAGGGGACAAAGAAAATCCAACCAACTATAGACCGGTTTCCCTAACAAGTACAATAGCAAATATATGTGAAAAAGTTATCAAAAGTAAATGGATTAAACATCTGGAAGAGAATGATAAACTAAATCCAAAACAATTTGGATTTAAACGCAGAAGATCTTGTGCCACAAGTTTGATTTGCTTTTACTCAAGGCTAATAGAAATAACACAAGAAAGGTACAGATGGGCAGATTGTGCCATCTTAGATTTACAAAAAGCATTTGATAAAGTACCACACAAAAAGCTACTAAGAAAAATTGAAACAATAGGTGGAGTACAAGGAAAGTTATTACAGTGGATGGAAGATTTCTTGAACGAGAGAAAAATGAGGGTGGTATTGGCTCTAATAATGTTTGCCATATATATAAATGACATGGATGAAGATGTGGAATGTTATATGAACTTCTTTGCTAATGATGCGAAACTACTAAAGAGAGTAACTACAGAGGAAGATTGTAAATCACTACAAAAAGACCTGGACAAAGTCTGGGAATGGAGTAAAAAGTAGGAAGTGAACTTCAACATCAAGAAATGTAGTATAATGGACTTTGGAAAAAGTAGAAATAGAATATTGGGGCAATATAAAATTGGTGCAAAGGAAGTTAAAAAAGTCAACTCGGAAAGGGACCTAGGAGTAACTATCAGCACCAGACAAACATATGATCAGAATAGTCAGTGAAACTTTCAATTTACTAAGATCAATGAAAGTGGCCTATGACTACTTGGATGAGGAAATGGTAAAGAAAATATTAATTACATTGATAAGACCAAGATTGGAATACACTGCAACACTTGTCAAATTTCAACATATCAAGAAGGCAATGGTCACCTGATTGTATAACAACTTATGCTGTGAATAAATTATTACCCTTCCCGAATCTGCCCCACCTCGGACATGTGACTTGAGCCACCTCCCCTTGTTCCCACTTTGTACCTCTCTCACTGTATATATTCTTGTACATCTTACCTTGTACCTATCTGCTGAAGAGGACCACAGTAGTGGTCAAAATATACAGTTCGTCTGTTTCTTTTGCTTTGTTTCCCCGACAGTGGGTAATTTAAAACGTATATATATATATATATATATATATATATATATATATATATATATATATATACACACACATGTGTGTATGTATCAGATTATGTTTAATGCATATACAATATGTGTGTATATATATATATATATATATACACACGTGTGTATGTATCAGATTATGTTCAGTGCAATCCCATTAAATTTAAGGTCCATCTCTATGTTATGTTTATAGTTATTGTAGTCATAGTGCCAGTGCAAACTAAAATGTTCAAAAGAAAATCTGTTCATTCTGTTTTCCCAAAATTTACATAAAAACATGTGCAGCCACACACAAACACTGATGTAACCTTGTAGTCAAATCAGGTGCAAATGTAGGACTGGAACCAAAGATACACAGCAAGTATTAAAATTTTTGAAGTTGTGCAAAATGACATTTCTTCTTCACAGACATAGACGCACAGACTCGAGTTCCTCAGCAACTTTCTCGCCCTTCAAAAGCAGAGTCTCAAGAGCACAGGTGCTCACATGATATTTAGTGATAAGTAGCTTTAAATAATTTAGAGGGTTCACACAAGACAGCTTGTTTGATGGTCTTATTTTTGTGTCAGTGCAAGTATAATCTGCTTTTTAAAAATGTTGGATATAGATTTTTCTATTAGGTGTATATTTTGTTTGATTAGATGTCTACTTCATATTTATCTAGCTATGAAGTTTGTATTCTTTAATGTTGCTTTATTTAGCATGTATGCTTTATGCTATTGATAACAGAAAAGACTTGAGCTTTCATTTTTTTTTTTTTTTTTTTTTTTTTAAAGCACTGCTTTTAATGGCTCCTTTTGTTGTTTGGCACCCATGGAATGAAGATACAGGATGCAGCAGAACCAATTGAGCAGTTTTTAGGAGTTATAAAATAGTAATGGGAGTATATAGAGAAAAAATATTATACTCGAGGATAAAAGTACCATTCATAAACCTTAAGTTCTGAAAATAATGTCCTCAAGATGGCAGCTATTAACAGCAACACACTGTTGGAGTCGATCTTTGAAGTTTCGTACAGCACGTTCATACATGTTGCGGGGTATGGTGTTAACTTCTTCAATAATCCACTCCCTTAGCTGTGGTAGGGTGTGAGGGCAATGTTTAAATACCTTTTCTTTTAGATATTCCCAAAGAAAGAAATCACAAATGTTCAAATCAGATGACCTAAATCTCCCCTCAGAGATACCAGATGCCCAGGAAACATTCTTCTCAAAACATTGAGTGAATTTTGGGCTGTGTGAGCTATAGCCCCATCCTGTTGGAACCACATGTCCCCCAATCCATGATCTTCAACAGTGTTTTCCATTCTGGGCTGCAGAAAATTTTGCAAAATTGAAACACAATGTGTGGAATTCACAGTCATGGTCATTCCTTCCTCCTCAAAGAAGTACAGGTCTATCACGCCAAATTGTGATGTGACACGGCTGCACACCACACTGTTAGTTTAGGGCAATGTAGTGGTGCTTCCTGGATTATTCAAGTGTTATTTTCAGCCCAGTAGTGGAAATTTTGCTAATTCACAGCCCCACTGAGGTGAAAATGTGCCTTGTCATTACTGAAGAAAGCTGCCTCAGGAGCAATATGTGCAAGCATTCTCTCACACAGATTTTGGTGGCATAGTCTGCTTGGTTCAATTCTTGAGTCATCATTATTTTGTAGGGATGGAAATTCAAATCCATATGCAGAATCCTCCTGAAACTGTGGTTGGAGATTCCTCTGGCAGCTTAGAAGAGCTGGATGGTGAACAGGAGGAATCTGTCATTTTTGGAGAGAGAGGATTCAGAGGGATAGATATCAGAGGGTCTGGCATGCAGCAATGTATTGTCTTTCAGTTTGTTGATGGAGCAGTGATGTGATTATGGATATGCCTCTGGAGGCTGGTGGTTGTGGAGGAAGAGAGTATTTGTGTAGTATAGGCATTTGGGAGTTGTTTTGATGTTTCTTGGCATGTGTGGGTGTTCTGCTATGTAGTGGATGTGCTATGTTTGTGGAGGCTGTAGGAAGTGATTGTGTGCCTCTCATGTCAAGGTGACCCTTAACCCCTTCAATACGGGCCAAAATCTCGCGGGCAGCATTAGCTGCCAGATGTGCGATGTTGTGTCATAATACTCGCATTATAAAAAATAAGGTCACTGCTGTATTAATTGTTTTCTCTTTCACCCGTGAATTTTGATAACCATAGAAAATATGATGAAGCCAGTTTACAGAGTATGGGGGTCACGCAGGTACAACTACAATAAATATAATCAAGACGACATCGGCATCCTCGCGTACCCACTTGCTCCTCACGACGCCTACGTAGGCGTCACAGTATGGAAGGGGTTAACTTTGAGAACTTTTGTTTCATGATGTAAATGGTCTGTAGGCATTATATTTGTGCAGCCTGTAATTGTCTTTAGGGCTTTGTTTTGTTTCATTTGAAGGATGTTGTAGTGTGTCATAGTGAGATTACGGGCCCATATAAGGCTCACATAATTCATCACTGAGCATATGCATTGTTTGTATACTGCAGTATTAATTCCTTTGTGTAGTCCAAATGTTTTTCCAGCTATTGATTTTAACACAATAAGTCTAGGTGTGCATTTAGTCCTTATGTGTGTGATGTGTTGTTTTAATCTTGGTTGTATGTGTGTATTTACCTAGTTGTATTTTGTGGGAGGAGAGCTATGCTCGTAGTGACCCGCTGTTGTATCTTTCTGCATCCAGTTTTTTCTTAAAGTCATGTATAGTTTTAGCACTCACTGTTTCCTCTTTCAGTTTGTTCCAGATATCTATCATTCTGTGTGGAAAGCTATTCTTTTTCAGATCTCTTCTGTAACTGTCTTTCTTAAGTTTCATCTCGTGTCCTCTTGTTTTCTTCTGTCCCATTTTAGTAGGTCATCCCTATCAAGAATTTCCATCCCTTTCATAATTCTGTAAATGTTTATCAAATCACCTCTTTCTCTTCTTAGTTCCAGGGTTGGTAAATTTAATTTATCCAATCTTTGTTTGTATGTCAAATTGCAAAGTGTTGGTGCCATCTTTGTCGTTACTCTTTGATTTATATATATATGTATATATATATATATATACTAGATGTCCATAGTGACGCTATGTATTCCAATTTTGGTCTTATCAGTGTAACTAGTATTTTCTTTACCATTTCTTTATTCATGTCGTCAAAGGCCACTTTCATTGATCTTAATAAGTTAAAAGCTTCTCCAACTAATTTGTTGACATGTTTGTTTGGTGTCATGTCATTTGAAATAATTACTCCTAGGTCCCTTTCCGAGTTTACTTTTTAACTTCCTTTGTACCAATTTTATATTGACCCAAGTTTCTATTTTTGCTTTTTCCAAACTCCATTATACTACATTTCTTAATGTTGAAGTTCACTTAACCCTTTTGACTCCATTTCCATGCTTTGTCCAGGTCTTCTTGAAGAGATTTGCAGTCTTCCTCTGTATTTACTCTCTTTAATAGTTTTGCATCATCTGCAAACAAGTTCATATAACATTACACGCCTTCATCCATGTCATTTATATAAATGGCAAACATTGTCAGAGCCAATACAGAGCCTTGGGGGACTGCTTATCATATCTTTCCAATTTGAGTTTTTGCCTCTAATGTCACCTTAATTTTCTTCCATTCAAGAAATCTTTCATCCATTCCAATAACTTGCCTTGTATTCCACCTATTATTTAAATTTTTCTTGGTAGCTTTTTGTGTGGTACTTTGTCAAAAGCCTTTTGTAAGTCCAAGAAAGCACAATCTGCCAATCCATCTTTCTTGTATTATTTGTATTAATCTTGAGTAAAAGCATATTAAGTTTGTAGTACATGATCTTCCGCTTCTAAAACCAAATTGTTTAGGGTTTAATATATTGTTCTCTTCCAAGTGTTTAATCCATTTATTTTTAATAACTTTTTCATATAGTTTTGCTATTGTGCTTGTAAGGGTTACCAGTCTATAGTTTGTTGGATTTTCTTTGTCTCCTTTGTATATTGGAACAATATTTGCATTTTTCCAATCCTGTGGTACTCTTCCTTCTTTGAGTGAGAAGTCAATTATCTTGTGTATTTTGTCTGTTAGTTCATCTATCCATTCTTTCAATATCCAGTTCACAATTCCATTGGGCCCATATGACTTTCTGACATCAAAGTTTTTTATTTGGTTCCTTATTTCTTTCTGTGTCACCGTTATTTCTTTCATTTCGGGGGATCTTTCTGTCCTTCATCCCAAATTTGTGAGTTTTCAATTGTAAATACAAAACTAAAATGCCTGGTCATAACTTCAGCCATTTCTACATCTTCTATATACAGTGATCCCTTGTTTATTGCGGTAGATTGGTTCCAAGACCAGCCGCGATAATTGAGTTTCCGCGAAGTAGGGACACCATATTTACAGTATTTATTTAACGTGCATTTGGACTTTTAAAACCCCTGTACTGTTAACAACCCACCCATTACAGTGCTTTATTAATAACAAGGACAACTGTTAAGCAATAATACTTACAATTAAAAGAAATAAAGATTGTTACTGTACACAACACAAAAGAAGTTGAAGTAAAATTTGAATGATGAGGGTGATGAATTTGCTGTCCAGTAGAAATGATGATGATGAGGCTGATGATGACTTCTACGGTGCAGCTGGTGACTGTATTTTACATCTCTTCAGATGGCAGTGCCCTTTCCTGGGACACCTCTTCCACTTCTTCTGAAGGTGCAACCGTAGTAGTAGGAGCAGGAACTTGCTCTTTTTTGTGAGGCTGCAAAAATATTGTGATAGAAAGTTGCTACTGCTGCTTTTTCCATTCAAGGAGTGTCTTGTAGGTGATTCATGACTTTGTCGACCTGTTGCAAAATTGCACAGAAGAAACCATATCATTGTCCCATTCCTGTGACCCCTCTCTCAATTCTTTAGCCAGGTTGCAGAACTTGGTCAGCCATTCCAAAATCAAGCCAGTTTGGTCGACAACTTCTTCCATTTCTTGCTGTGTTTCTTCTTCTTTTTCACTGGCCAACTTTGTCAAGTCTTCGAGGTCTGTGTCAGTTAGCGGCTGGGAGTGGCAGTCTAATAATTTGTCAGTGTCTCCTGTGGTCATGTCTGCTAAGCTGTCACCTCCAATGATCACAGCAAGTGATCACTTCCATACGGATGATAGTTTTATTACGAACCATAACCACTCTCTTTGCCAACTTATTAAAGGTGATGGCAGCCGTCTTCCTAATGTTAGCCTTGTCCTTCTTAATGTAGTGAACGGTGGATTCGTTCACGCTAAAATGGCGGGCTACGGCAGCAAAAGTTCTCCCTTCCTTCAACATATCCAGAAGTTTCACCTTCTCAGCAATCTTCATCATTCTTCATTTGCATTTAGGCTCAGTACCAGCCTTGGAAGAAGCAGCATGCTTGGGAGCCATTGCAGGGGATAAAAGCACAAAGTTCAGTGCAAAGAAACAAAACAAAAAAATTGCACAGCACAGAGTAAAATAGTATAGTAAACTGCTCAGCGAGAAAGCTTGAAGCGAAATGGCCGCAAGAGAGAGACAAGGGAAGATGCTGTGGATCTGAGCATCGGTCAAAGCACCAGTCACAGGCCAGACTACTAAATAGAAAGCTGTGATTCATGGTCTCTCTCCATTGCACCAACCACAGTCCATCTTGCAATGCACCTCATCACCAAGATGGTACACTTTGTGTTTTCTCAACAACAGGATATGTGGTTACTGTATGCACATCGCATTCTAGATTTTTTGTCATGTGAGTTACAATCTCAAATACCCCTGTATATGTTTTTTTACTATTTTACACTTGTTTTGTTGTTCCTAGACTAGGAAATAATATTATTAATATTTTGATGAATTTGATGAAAATTTTTAGGTGTTCATATATTGCAATTTTTCTAGAATTTTCCAGAAACTCCGTGATATATTTTCCATATATATATTTTAAAAATCTGAAGTCGTGAATCCGCAATAGTTGAACCATGAAGTAGCGAGGGATCACTGTATTCTTTATTTCTTCCCATAGTTTCACTATTTCGTGTTTGTCTTTTAGTTTGTCATTCACATATCTGTAAAATAGTTTAGGTTGTTCTTTGCATTTATCTATTATATCTTTTTCATAGTTTCTTTATCCTCCCTGCATATATCTACATATTCTCCATATTCATTTCTCAGTTTGATGTATGTTTGCTTTTTTGTCTTTTTCCATCTTTTCCAGGCTTTGTCTCTTCTATAGCATCACTACACTTTTTGTCATACCAACACTTTATGTAAATCATTTTTTGTTTCTCCTTAGGTACATATTTATCTGTTCCCTCCTTGTATTTTTCTTTAAATATATTCCATTTCTCCATCTTTGTTTCTTCATTTGAAAAATTTTCCCAGTTGGTGTTTTGAACATTTTTTCTAAGATTTACAAAGTCTAATTTGTTGTACATTAATCTTCTTTCTCTATGTTTCTCATTTCTTCTCACATAATTTTGTACTTTAAGTTTGAAATCTATTAGTATGTGGTCACTCTTCCCAATGGGACCTTTCGCAGTCAGGCTCGTAGATTCCTATTAGTGCTAGAATTTTCAATTGTCTCGGATTTCACGAGGCAAAGGGGTGACTAAGCTGATTTGGAAACCAATGTTAAAAAAAAAAATGACATAAATGGCTGCATAAGTGTATTCAAAATTAAAAACATGACTCTTAATATTATAATCTTTACTTACTGGTGTGTGATAAGGCTTTGTTAATTTAATTATAAGATAAAACTAAAAATAGGTAATTATTTTTACTGAAGTAAATATGAGCAGTAAAAATAAGAGGATGTTGATTTCGGTTTGTGCATTTTATCTGAGTGTTGAAAAATAATGGATATCACTGTCACGTCCTGTATATGAAGATAATCAGTGAGATAACAGTGGTGGCAGACGTACGAGGTGAGCGACGTTTGTGTAAACAATAGCCTCTTAGATCTGCTGGGAGCTATTTTCAAACAAATATAACTAATTTTACATGTGCCGTGGCAGACCACGTCAGATTCAAGAAAAAGTAAGAGAAAGACAAACCGTAATCGTACCGGAAAAATTAAGTCTTCGATGCAAAATTATATTTTCTATACATTACATGGATTTGCCTATTGCTAGGTGCATTCAAATTAAAGTATATATCAGTATACATCCATTGAAGTCAGTAGAAAATGACAAATTGCTTGGCTTGATACAATTATAGGCTCTTTTACGAATATCATCTGTAATTATAAATAGAGGCTCAAACAATGCTATATGCCATTTGCAATCATGAAATTAATTGACTTAGATTTCAGACACAATATACAACAATACACCTCTGTAAGCTTATAAAACTTGCCCAAAAAAATATTTATTTTCCAGCAAGAATTACAAAATCTGGCAGTGTCTGGTATCAAATCGCCCACTGCGAAAGGTCCTATTGGTGTCTTGTAATTCATTTTGTCCACAATTTCAGGCTCAGAAGTGAATATCAAATCTAGTCCTCATGGTTCTTCATTGTTTCTATATCTGGTATTTTCCTTGACCCATGTATGTATCTGTGTATCCTTTGACTTTGTGCCCAAAATGCTCACAAAATGTGTATGTTCCATTCCAACCGCACTAGAGATAGTTGTCACTGAAGTGACACCTGGCATATTGTAACTTTACAATTCTACAGTACTTACATGCCAAAGGACCTTTCCATACCATAAATCAGTTGGCTGAGTCAAAGCACACATCCCCTTGATACATGTGAAAACCCATTCAATGCACCCCCCAACTCAGCACCTCATGAATGAAGGGTCATCCCTGTTCCCTGCTACATTGTTTGGGTTGAAAGCAGTAGAGTGGGATGCAGCACTTCCACAGAATGGCCAAATAGCCAGAGTTGGTTTACCCAAACCACTTCAGTCCCACACTAACACAGTGTTGACTTAGGCACAAAGTTTACTCGCAGAGAGATCTATGGAAGGGTGTGAGGACCACCAGCTGCTGTGAGGCTATGGATTCCTAGTCAATGAAACTTGAGGCAACAGTTGACCAACTGATTGATATATGATGACATGGATCACTGGCACCATGCATTTGAATTGTAACAAGCAAGGAGTATCACTATGAAGTGAAAGAAACTGTCCCTCATTAATACAACATGGGCAACATTGTAGAAGCCAGTATTTCCTTATTATTATGGCTTCTCTGCTCACTGTTTTCACAAGTTGAAGAAACTACCATGTTTCATCGATTCATATTGCCCTTGTAGTACTTTACCACAGGTGCTAATAGGTTCATAGTTCCCAGAAATAAGCTTGAAATGCTGTCAGATTATTATTTTGCTTTTATAATCAAGTATATAAAGTGTAAAAGGAGAACACCCACTTTTTTCTCTCTCTCTCTTCTTCTTTCTTTCCACACAAACATCAACATAACCACATCATCCAGATGCTGAAGTGAAAGGAAGTGCTGCATTGAGTGCATCTATCTAGTGGTTTTGTCACTGACAACAAAAGAAACCAGTTGTTATTGTGCGGGATGGGTGAACTATGGTACTCGTATGACTGGTAAAAGTTTTTCCAGTTTTTCCAGTTCTTAAAATAAGTATAGATTTCGGCAAAATGGAGAAAGATAAAGAAGAAAGAATAACAAATTAACCTGCAAAAAGAGGATTAGACGTAAGTATAGTGGAAAGTCCTAGAGGTGTCATCCCCAAACCCCCTTGTGTAATTGATACTCCAAGGAAAAACCAAAGGTGGGAAAGTAACTTTTTCTCGGGGTTTCAAAGAAACCCAGGTGAAATAGGAAAAAAACTTAGATATAGATAGAGAAATTAGATATAGTAATGCATTAAGAAATTGTGAAATAAATGACTTAATGGAAGAAATTATAGATTTAAAATTGGACTACTGAGCTGTACATAGAGAATTGATTACTTTGCGTAAGAGTAATGAGCAAACGATCAAAGAACTAAGTGACCTAAAGAGTGAAATTGAAATCCTAAAAAGAGAAAGCGAGAGAATGAAAAATGAAGACAAAAATAATAATGATGAACTGAAAAAGAGGTCAAAGAGCAATTACAAGTAGTGACCGGAAAGGTGGAAGAGTCAATCAAAGAAACAGACCTCGTTGAAGTAAAAAATCTATGGAAATAAGAACAGGAAAATAAAAAAATATGTTTTAGAGAAATAGTACAAAAGCAGATGGAGGAAAACACAAAAGAAACAGTTATGAAAGTAATTAAAGAAAAGGAAAATTGGGTGAGAGATACAGTTGACAAAGGTAAGTGCATTGTGGTCCATGGTATCCAGGAAAAACACGATATGTATAGATACCAGAGAGAAAAGGAGGAGAAGGAAATAGCTAAGGAGATTCTGAAAGAAATACAGGATGAAGGGCAAAATTTCGATAAAGAAATCGACGAAATCCATAGGATAGGCAAATATTCAAAAGAAAAAACATAAACCTCTGAAAATAAAACTAAGAACCCAAATGATAGCCAAGGAGGTATTATTGAAAGCCGTTAAACTGGCAAACAGCAAGAAATTCAAACATATATGGATACAAAAGGAAATGAGTGTAGACAAAGAGAAAGACAAAGCTCTCAGAATTGAAGCCAATGATAGAAATGAGAAGATAACAGAGACGGAAAAAAATGAGTTTTTTGGAGAGTGCTGGACTTAAGACTGAAAAAATGGTACTTCAAAAAAATGGAAACTTAAACCAAAATAGAAAAGAAAATAAGAAACTAAAACTGGCATACACAAATATTGATGGCATGATCTCTGGAATCAATGAACTAAATGACTATCTAGAAACAGAAAAACCTGACATCATGGGAATAGTAGAGACAAAATTGAAAGGACCTCTATCAACAAGCATATTAGGACATGGTCTATACAACCACTGGGGGAAAAATAGAACAGAAAAGCAGGGAGGAGGTGTCATGATATTGGCCAGAAAGGGTCTAAATGTGACAAAGACAATTGAAGGCCAAGGCAATGTAGAATTAATTATGATTAAAATTGCAAACAAAAAGATGAAAAGCAGAAATACACATGTGTGGTCGGACAGTGAACATCCTAGATTATTGGAAGACACTATGATTGTACTAAACGAGTTATTGAAAGAGGGAAACAGTAATCATGGGCAATTTTAATGCAAAAGACATCATCTGGGAAGAAATTATAGTTAAATGGGGAAATGAACTTTGGAGCAACATTCTACTGGATATGACCATCGAATACACCCTAACACAATAGGTTAAGGAAAAAACTTTGTATAGAAACAATGAGGAACCATCAAAACTAGACTTGATATTAACTTCTGAACCAGATATTGTGAACAAAATGGAGTATAAAACACCAATTGGAAAGAATGCATATACTACTGGTAATAGAGTTTGAATTAAAAGAACAGAACAATGTAGACAGGAATGACAAACACAGAGAAGGAAGATTAATGTACAACAAAATGGATTTTGTTAAACTAAGAAAAAAAAATCCAAAACACAAACTGGGGAAAATTCTCTAAAGAGGAAGCAAAGATGGAAGACAAATGGAACATATTCAAATAAAAGTACAAGGAAGGAATTAACAAATATTTACCAAAAAAGAAACAAAAAGAGATTTACATAAGATGTTGGTTTAACAAAAGGTGTAGTGAGGCTAGAGACAGGAGAGGCAAAGCCTGGAAAAAATGGAAAAAAATAAAAAAAAATCCAAATGCCAAATATATATAAGACTTAGGAACGAATATGTGAATATATGCAGGAAAGAAAAAAGAAATTATGAAAAAGATATTATAGACAAATGTAAGGACCAACCTAAACTCTTTTACAGATATATAAATGAAAAACTAAAGGATAAACATGAAATAGTGAAATTGCATGAAGGAGATAAAGAATATATAGATGACACAGAGATGGCAGAAGTTATGATCAGACATTTTAGATCTGTTTTTACAATCGAGAGCTCACAATCTTGGGAAGATGGACAACAAGAAAGATCACCCATGATGAAAGAAATAAAGGTAACACAAAAAGAAATAAGAGACCAGATAAAAAACCTAGATGTCAGGAAATCGCATGGACCAGATGGAATCGCAAATTGGATACTGAAAGAGTGTATAGATGAACTGACAGATAAACTATACAAGATAATTGACTTCTCACTCAAAGAGGGAAAGGTGCCGCAAGATTGGAAAGATGCAAACATAGTACCAATATATAAAGGAGGAAATAGGGAAGATCCTACAAACTTCAGACTGGTATCCCTTACAAGAACAGTAGCAAAAATATGTGAAAAGGTCATCAGAAACAAATGGGCCAAACGCTTGGAAGAAAATAAAATAATAAACCCCAAACAATTTGGCTTTAGAAGTGGAAGATCATGCGCTACAAACATAATCTGCTTTTACTCAAGATTAATTGAAATAATACAAGAAAGATGGCTGGGCATATTGCATCTTTTGGATTTGCTGAAGGCATTCGACAAAGTACCACATGAAAAATTAATAAGAAAAATTGAAATAATAGGAGGAATACAAAGTAAACTGCTGGAATGGATGAAGGATTTCTTAAGTGGGAGAAAAATGAGAGTAGTACATAGAGACAAAAATTTGAACTGGGAAGATATGAAAAGTGGCATCCCACAAGGCTCTGTACTGGCTCCTTTAATGTTTGCCATATATATAAATGATATGGATGAGGGAGTAAACTGTTATATGAACTTCTTTGCTGACGATGCCAAATTACTCAAGAGAGTAAGAACAGAAGAAGATTGCATATCGCTACAAGAAGACCTAGACAAAATATGGGAATGGAGTCAGAAAAGTGAGATGAATTTCAACATTAAAAAATGTAGCATAATGGAATTTGGAAAAAGTAAAAATAGAGTATTGGGACAGTACAAAATTGGAAACAAAGAAGTCAAAAAAGTCGATTCAGAAAGGGACCTGGGAGTAATCATCTCAAGTGACTTGACACCTGATAAACATGTCAATAAATTATTTGGAGAGGTCAGTGAAAGTGGCCTTCGACTACATAGATGAGGAGATGGTTAAAAAAATATGCTGCAACACTATGGGCACCTAGCACAAAGAAGAACATAAGAAATTTAGAAAAAATACAAAGAGCAGCGACAAAGATGGCTCCTACACTGACAAACCTGACATATGAACAATGATTGAAAAAATTACATCTGTCATCACTGGAACAGAGAAGAGAAAGAGATGTTGACCATTTTCAGAATTATGAAAGGGATGGAAATTCTTGACAGAGACGACTTATTAAAGTGGGACAGAAGAGAAACAAGAGGACACAAAAAGAAACTTAAGAAAGACCACTACAGAAGAGACTTGAAAAAGAATAGCTTCCCACATAGAGTGATTGATGTGTGGAACAAACTGAACAGAGAAACAGTGAATGCCAAAACTATACACGATTTTAAGAATAAACTGGATTTGGAGGGATATGAAAACAGGTCACTACAAGCATAGCTCACACCCCGTAAAATGCAACTAGGTAAATAAATACAAAGCAAGGTGGTTGATCCATTTCTAGCCACTTCACTTTGCTAGCTAATGGCTGCTTTGGATAAAAGAATAATTATAATGAATGAAAATAAAAGTGAATAATGTCAGAGCTTTTCATCAGGGCTTTTTGCAGTGTAAACTTTGAAATATGTTGCTTAGTTATTTTTATGTTCAACTTTATATGGTATCAATATGTAATCATTTTCTACCCTAGGTTTCTTGTCTGTTTAGACTTGTTTTTATGGCTTCAATGTCCACTGCTGGTTCTGGCCTTGGTACAAAATGTTTCAATAGCCCAGAATTTTGTACTATTGCAAACACCTAAAATTGATCCATGATATTTTGTTTTTTGGATATTTGATCTGTCTATATAAAATTATTCCCATGTAATTAAGTTTATTGACTATAAACAATTGTATGAATCCAACATCACCAACAAATTGTATATTAACGCATTTCTAATACATCATAGATCTGGTTCAGGTGTCTGCAGTAGTATATACCATCATACTGAAGGCTTTCAAGACTACCTACACTACTCACTTTAATTTCACTTTTTCTTTCACCAGCATTCCATACCTACCAGTCCACATCATTACTTGAGTTTGCCTGATATTTTACCCTCCCTTACATTGCACCAGCAAGCAAGGCTGCACTGACCTTATGTGAGGCATTCCTTATATACCACCTATCATTAAAAGTTGCATTTGCATAGATTACTATCACTTTTGTAAGTAGTGAATTCATCAAATATATTACAATGCAGTTTGACACCCCATGTTATTACTTTATTGTGGGGAACCACTTGCACGTGCTTTGCTATAGTCCTGCTTGTGGATCAAGTATGAAAGAACCTATCTCAATTTCTTTGTGATTAATTCTCAGTTACACCATGCCAATTTAATGTCATCTTTTTGTACTCAATTCTTGCCCTACTGTAACCTGCAAGTAATTTCCTTTTGGTGTTTGCCTTTTAGAAGTATTCACCCTTTGACATATCACACCATGTAGCCCTTTTGCATTGATGGTTTGGCTTGCACGTTCATATATAGGGAAAATGAGGGCAGCAAGGGCAACAGCATGGGCAAACAGGTGGTGCGCAGGATGGGCAGCAGCCTCAAGCACATCGGCAAGCAGATGGTCCTGCGACCAAACGTCGTGGTTGGCCACGAAGAACCAGCTGGTTTTGACCATGTTGACCATGCTGATGATATCTCCCTATTGCTGGTTAGTGGTATCTAATACCTGGAAGTACGTAAAGTTTCTGTTAAATGTGAAAGTGTGGTAAAAGATGTTTTTATAGTACAGTATCAGTGTGAAAGATTACTATGAGATAATTTGCAAGTCTCACAACCCAGAATATTTGTATGATAAACATCAGGTGATAGGCTTTGTTACATACAACAAAGTCAGTTGGAGACACTGCCAGCTAGTATACATGCATAGGATGTTTGTGGTTAATTGTTTGAATTTCAGATTCTTATGGATGTTTCATAGTACTTAGAGGAAATAAGATTGTTTGGAATGGAAGTGGGAAAGGGGCAGGTGTGTGATGTCATCAAGGTTTTGCACATACAAAGATTATGCAACACCACCCCCACACACACTCACCATCATCAAGAGGGGTTGACTCTCAATATCTAGAGAGAGCCCAAGATTTGTATTGATATTGACAGTTTTTCATTCTTCTCCTTCTCCTCCTCCTCCTCTACTCCACCATTTTGGTGGTAAATTTTCAGTTTTGAAGGGATAAAAGTGGTATACAATACACACGAATCATGCAACATTGTCTAATCAGGTAATGGCAGTTTGGATGTGGGAGGGCACAATACAGACAACCAAACATTTTTTTCATGGGAATCAGTGGGAGGGACTGAGGACCATTCCTAGCTGCTGTGGGGCTGCGAGTGCCCAGTCAGTTAAACCCAAAGCAACAATTATTATTTGTTAAGGAAATTATTAGAAAGTTAAGGATGATGGAAAAAAGAGAAAAATGTGAATGTGGTAGTGGTTATATAAATTGTAGAATTGTTGAACAAAGGAGAAGCACTAGGGATAGTCAATATATTCTGAGAGATGGGAATCTGAAGATTTCACTGGGTATCTTTATGTTAATAAAGGGAAGAATTTGACACACAAAAATCTTTAAGATTAGGGAAATTTGATCAGTAAAAGACTTGGTGTGTTAGATTTTTCTATCTATTTACAAGTGTATATCAACAGACTTATTCCCCCTTATTAGTGAGGTAGCCAGCCAAGGCATGCACCTACCCCCACCTATCCCACTTTTACCTATCACCCATTTCCTTATTATCTTAGCTCCTTGTATCTTAAGACACAGACATGGATAAAACAACCTGGTGGCAGCCAGAACATAAGGTTTACATTAGGCAATTTCATGTCCATTACTGCCTGTCATCCCTATCCATATAATTGATAATATAAATAAACACGTCTATACCTAAAGATGAAAGATGCATAAGCTCCTCCATGTCATATTTGGATTATCTGTGTTTTCATTTGTAATTATGATTAAGTTATTATTTGCTTGGAAGAAATCTTATTCTAAAGTTTGGGTTTGGCCTTTAGTTTAGGCAGTAGTGTTTTTGTTTCTTTTTTATTATTTTTTCAGCTTGAATATTTTTATATGCATGATTATATAATGTTGTAGCAGTGATTTGACTTTGCAGAGCTTTTAAATTTTACCCACTGTGCATGGTTTTCAGTGTGTCATTTAACAATATCATTTGCTTCCCTAGACTTAATGTGGTGATTTTTATGTTGTTTATTTTAGTTTATAAAAAAAATTATGAAACATTTCATGCATCATATATGCATAGTACTGTGCTAGGGCTGTGTGATGTTACCATGTGCTAGGCAGTGGTTTAGAATTAGTGAGTGAGATTAGGACATAAAAAGTGATCCAGATATTATTTGGGGATCCCAACCCACTTCTGGTGGATTCTGAGGGGAAACTGAGGCAGTTTGCAACTGGGTTATGAAAGGTATGTGACAGAAGAAAGTTATGAGTAAATGTGGATAAAATAAGGTTATGAGATGTACAAGAAATGATGACAGTGGCAAACTTAATGAAAGTGTGAAGTGTGAGAGGCCTGAGAAAGTAGAGTGTAACATTAGGAGCTTGGTGAACCCCAATTTTTTAATCATTTGATGACCCCCTTCTTCATCCTCCTAGAATAATTGAAAGTTAAGCTGATGAGAAGAACACCCCATTGGGTTGTGTCATCTTTTCATGAATCCATTTTTATCTTTTGCACTCATTACTGCTTGACAGACCTTCCACATATATCTGAAGCCCCCCTTCATCAAATCCATCAGTGAAACTTGAGACCACATCTAACACTCACATTCAATCTGCCACCTTCATTCCTTGTATATCTCATTGCTTTACTTTTGCTTACATTCATTTGTAACTTTCGTATCTCTTACACTCTTCCAAACGCAATCACCTCTTGCTTCAGTTCCTTCTCAGAATCAGCTGCAAGTGTTCTTTCATCTGCAAATAACAACTAGTTTATTTGCCATGTCCTTCCAATCTCACCCATCACTTCCAAACCTGCGTAGCACTCCCATCTTCACCAAATGCCTGCCAGTATTGTTTCTGTTGTTGCTTGTATGCTATACCTTTATACTGTGCTGTCTTTCTTTTACTGACTTTTTTTTTTTTTTTTCTCATGACACATGATTTACTTAGACTGAAGATGGCAGCAGTTTATCTGAAGGAATTGGTGGGGGGCTAGAAGGCCTTACAACAAGTTTTCGTGATCTGACTGCCTGGCGGGTAAGCATTCCACATGTGGAACAACGTGTTGATGTGACAGGCAAAGCGTATTATGCTTTCATTGTGGACGTCACTAGAATTGATGTAACTGGAGGTAAGTGCGAATTTTTTACTTTTTTCAACATTTTAGTTGTTACTCACTTTACTACAATGTGGATAAGCATGAAAATTGGTAGCAGGGACATAATCGACCTGCCTTCCATCTTCTATGATGCACCAGCTGGTACTTGCCATTGGAGATGGTGGTGATATTTTTGTCCTCTCCCATACGGTGCTGAGGAAAAATGAAGAGATGTAGAGTAGGAGGTGGGAAAGGAGATTGAAGTACACATATATACCAAAGGCTCTTTCCCCCTAACAAGGGAGGTAGCCAAAAAACAAATGCATAAAATCCTCTCCCACCCATTCCATCTCCACATACTCCACTCCCATTCACCCTACTCCCTCCCTCCCATCTTGACTCCTCCTGGATGATGGGTCATCCCTGCATCTTGCCTACTGCCCTGGGTCAGAAGCAGTGTCATAAGACACAACACATCTACAGCAAGGCCGCTTCATTAAATTGGTGACCCCCCTCTCTGACTCCCCATGCAGAAAAAGAAAAGATGGGGAGATCCCTTCAGGCTGCATCAAATTATTTTTTCACACATACTCCCTCACCCCTCCTTTTTTTAGACATTCTTCTTGACACCCATCCAACTCAGATGCCTTACCTGCTCTCATCATCTTAACAACTGCCTTCACCTCATCTTTCCATATTTCTCCTCCATTTTCCTCACTCATCACTGTCATTTTCTTAGTGCTACCCACTGCAACTACCTTTCCCTCCCTATCCTCCTTCACATTTAGCAACTCCCTAAAATACTCTGCCCATCTTCCTCTTCTTGCCATCTCTTCCATTATCATCTCTCCATCTGTACCTCTTACCTTTTCTTCTCTACTTGATTCAATTCCTCTTCCTCTCCCAATTTTTTTCCAAAACACCTTTTTATTACTTTCAAAATTTTCTGTTATACCCTTACCCCATTTCACATGTGCTCTCCTCTTTGCCTCTTTTATCTTATGCTTTACTTCTCTTTTCTTTGTACCTCTCATATGATTCTCTAGTCCTGTTTTGTAACCAATTTGTGAATGCTCGCTTCTTCTCTTGTACAATCTTCTTTGCTTCCTCATCCCACCACTCATTACCCTTCCTTCTATTTCCTCCCATCCTCCTTGTTCCATGCACTATCTTTACACACCTTGTGACTCCCTCCTTAAACCATCCCTCTTCTTCCTCCACTCCTTGTTCGACTCTATCTTTCACTCCCTCCCACTCCTCTCTGAACTTCTTATTGTACTCCTTTTCTTTCTCATCTAAGTAGTTTACTTTAAGCACCTCCCTACATTCTGTCCTTTTCCTCTTTCTCCATCTGTCCTCCACTCTCAACTTACCTTCCACCAAAAAATGATCTGATATTCCCCCATTCTCTCCCCATAGAACAAGTGCATCCTTAACTCTTCCTGCTAATCTCCTGGTTGTCACTATATAGTCCATTAATACCCTATCTACCACCCTTCCATCCACCACCCTCTCCCATGTGTATTTGTGCTTGAATTTCTCTATAAACACTGTATTTGCTATCATTAATTCTTTAGACACATCTCCACCATCAACTCTCCACTATAATTGAAGTATGATTGAAGGAGATTGAAGTAAGGTAGTAAAAAGTATGGATGATAGAATATAAAAATTACAGCATCCATCTATGAGTGGAAATCAATCTCTATTCAAATTAGACTAACGAGTGACTGGTCCATTGGGGTGTCACTGGTCCTTAAGGTATGTTACCTAATGGAGATCTCAGCAACTGCGCCTCAGCTACAGGGACTGCTGCTGCTTCTTCCCTGGCCATGTTGCCTCCAGTGAAGTGGTATATGATAATACCAGCTCGTAGTGGGGCCATGTGTTTCTATAGGATGATGTGGGAAATGAGTCTTCAATTTCTTGTAGAAAGCCATCCAGCCATCTTATGAATACTTCCACTGTGCAGGATGTGGTGTCTTCAAGTAGTTGGGGAGACTATTGAAGAGCTTGGGGACCACTCTGGTGAAGGAATTTGCTTGGAGAGATATGGTGCTCCTTGTGCTGCTGACAATTCCTTCATTATAGCAAGATCTCCCTGTGGTCCTTTCTTGGCCAAGTGTCACTCCAATGTTGGGGACATGACCATCCAGCATTTTCCACATGTAAATGATCAGGTACTGCTCTCTGCAACTTTGAAATGAATAGAGTTTGAGGTGCTTGAGTCAGTCCCATTAGGGCATGCCTTTCACACAATCTTGCTGATGAAGGTTCTTTGGACTACTTTCAAGTTTCTCTATCTCCCCTATACTGTTTGGGTTCCACAGTTGGCATCATTATTCAAGTTTTGGTAGCACTAGGGTTTTCCACAGTGTAATCATGCAATCTTCATCTCTTGATGTGAATGTTTTGAGGATCCGACCTGATAATTTCCTAGTGCTGTCAACAATGTTGTCAATGTGTGTGGTAAACTTGCCATCTCAACTCAACATTACTCCTAGATCTCTAACATTTGCTGTGTTCATGATCTCTCCATGAGCTGTGGTGTAGGGTTGGATGTTGTTTGTGAGGCCTTTGCCATATCTGATCAGTTCAAATTTTGTTTCATTGAATTTTATGTTGTTGTCAATGGCCCTGATGTGCATGTTTTCAAGGTCCTTCTGGAGGAGGTTGGTATCTTCAATCCCTCTTATTTCTTTGGTGGCTCTGGTGTCAATTGTGAATGAGGATATGTTGGAGTGGTTAACTGTGCAGTCAATGTCACTGATGAGTACTAGGAACAGGAAAGGGCCCAGCACAGAGCCCTGTGGGGCGCCACTTATCACTGAAGACAGTTCCAAGGTTGTTCCATTGATGGCTACACATTGCTGTCTGTCATGGAGGAGGCTATGCAACCATTGACCCAACTTCCCTGTTAAACCCCAAAGCCTTCAGCTTATGTAGTAGGATGCTATGGTCCCCTTTCTAGCTTTTCCATTGTGTATTCCTGGTGAGCTAGCAGCTGGGATAGGCAGGATTGTCCTTTCAGGAAACTGTGTTATCCATCATTGAAGAGTCCTTTCTTCTCAAAAAAGTCAACTAGGTGTTCTAACACTATAGCTTTGAATATTTTTGAGATGAATGATGTTAAGTTGACAGGTCTATAGTTTTTGGCTTCTCCTCTGTTGTCCCCCTTGTGTATGGGTGTTATTAGTCCTTGTTTCATAATATCTGGGACCATGCCTTCATCAAGGGATTGTCTTTATATTCTGTGTAGTATGTGCAGCCATGGAATGCACTTTCTGAATGGGGAGGGAGTGGTTGTCATGGTGCCACTTCAGCATAGGATGCTGGTGGAACATTGAAGAGTCCTTTCTTCTCAAAAAAAGTTAGCTAGGTGTTCTAACACTATAGCTTCAAATGTCTTTTGAGATGAATGATATTAAGTTGACAGGTCTATAGTTTTTGGCTTCTCCTTTGTTGACCCCCTTGTGTATAGGTGTTATTAGTCCTTGTTTCATAATATCTGGGACCATGCCTTCATCTAGGAATTGTCTCCATATTCTGTGTAGTATGGGCAGCTGTGGAGTGCACTTTCTGAATGGGGGGGGGGGGGTGTCATGGTGCCACTTCAGTGTAGAATGCTGGTGGGACAAAGGGTCCACATGGCATCAAGCCAAGTAGTCACCCAAGTAGTAAATACTAGTGTGGCATCTTAGCATGGTGTCCCAGCCACCCAGGTACAATCCATGCAGTTCCTCTAACAGTCAGTTAAGCCAGACATCAGTGCCATAGATGCCAGAGGAAGGCTGCAGCAAAGAGACTAGGAGGAAGAAATATGAGAAGCAACTGGAGAGTGTTACTTTTTTGAAGGTTGGAATATTTGAAGTATTGCTAATTTTTTTACTTTAATTTCTCCAGGAACAAAAAAGAGTGTTTTGTTTTAAAATGTTATTTTCACAACAAAATTATAACAAAAGCACTCCGGTAACTAGAGCAATTAAGTATTTTATTTTAATGAAAGTTAACAATTAAAAGACAAGAAAATTATCACATGAGACAGAACAACCCTAAAATTACTAACATTTAGTTTATGCATAATGTGGATAAACAAGGTGAAGGAAAACAGATAAACAAGGTCACTCACTAGAATAAATTGGTAAAAGCCCATATGATACACCAATTTAAAATCCCAAAAGGTGAACCTAAAATCCTATAAAAAAATAAATAATGATAAAAAAAACCCACCAGACATAGGATATATTTCCTATAAAAACCACTTGTGTCTTTTAAAACCCTAGGTTGTTACTAGATACCTTGTGGGAAAAAGTCTCTGCAAAAGGGAGACGGATGGCCGGCTACCAACTTGAATGAGATGAGGAAGAATGAGTGCTCAAGAGTGGTTGAGCCTCTCTAAAATACTTGCAATTGACCTGACAGGTCAATGGAGCCAAAGAATTCAACAAAAGGAAATTTTTCCTATTCCACTCTGGATAACAGCAAACAGCATAACCACTTACATAACCTTAAATTACACACACCTGACTATTATGTATATAATCCAAAAACCTTAATACTAACACAAAGAAAATAAAAGAAAGACAACAAGATAGTTAACTGGCAACTCGACATGCGCAATGTATAGGTCCAACCAGCTGGTGTTGAAAACCGTTACCATATATCTAAACTTAAATACAATACAGAAATTGGAGTACATCGCAGTGCACTGACATATTGTATCTGTGTTACAAGTTGTAATAGATAAAGCTGGTCACATTACATCAAAGAGAAAAGTAAAGTAATAAGAAAAGAAACATAACCAAAAAATACAACTTGATAATTTACACACGCTACCCTCACGGCATACTATGACCTGAGGGCAGGACACCAAAACACTCGCTGTGATCTGACATGTTGACTTTATGGGTGTGACACTGGTATACACAGCTGATAGATAAGGGTGGGGGGGTAAAACTACGTCCTGGTAGACCACTAACAGCCAACACAAGAAAGGAAAAAAAAAAACAAAAAAAAAAACATAAACATTGGCTATGTAACAGCCCTCCCCACCAAGAGAAAAAAAATTGTAGGAGCATAGCTCTTTACTTTCTTTTTTTCCTGCAGAAATCAATACAAAACCTCTGGCTACCATCTGGCTAAGGCAAAAGGAAAAATGGGTGAACAATACTCTCTCATACCTGATGAATGAGACCTATTTGCAACAAGACATCAAACTCCTGTAACAAGGATGCTTTATGAGGGTGCACTCTATGCAAAAGCTCCACCAAGATGACATCACTAACACCAAAGTTGTTAAGCTACTGAGATGGTGAGCCCCTCAGTCTGTCTTCAAACCCCCTTAGGGGAAACTTATCCCACACAGCGAACAGCTCTTTTTCCGCTCTACGTTCAGGTGCCCCAGTTCCGACTCCAGCGGGGCAGCAGTGTTCTCAGACCAGACACTCAACAGAAAAAGTCTGCAGGGGGCCATCCTCGATCTCTACCTTGTCCTCGGCTTGCTTGGCCAGGCCTGTGAGGCAAACAGGAGCCCCCTTAACACTCCTCAGAGACCCTCTCGTGTTAACCTTTTGACAAGTGATATGACACAGCCACTGTCTGCAGCCCTATCTGGTGTAGTGATCACATAATTGGCCACCCCCACCATTTAAATACTCGATACAGACCTAAAGCGTTCCCTTTAAAAGACAAAAGGACCAATACTAAGTTGCCTTCTTGTCAAACTTGTGCATGTGCACAGGACTGAGACTTGTCCAGGTGCTCTGCATCAATTTTCCATCACTAAATTAAATTTTCTAATATCCCCTATCCATTCTAACAAGAATAAACTCTCTAGGCCTCTAATACAATGGCCTCTGCTTAACCAGACAAATCCCTTTATAAAAACATAGTAATTATCATCACACAATCAACTTAAAAATAGCTGCATATTTGCACAAAACAGACTCAGTCATCTGGCAGCTTCTTTACACTATGCCCACTTCTCAAAGTCATCAATACCATCACCAAAAAATGAGAAGTACCGTCCACCTGCACACAGAATGGTTCCTCAAACTGTCTGAAATTGTCACTTCGAAGGGTCCTGTCAGGAGGTCCCACAATGTCCAGCTGTATGGCAGAAAATGGTTCTGGTTTCTCCCATTGGTTGGGAGCCCTGCTACTTGATCCTCATCCTTCCAATTACCTGGCCAAAAGAGGGCCTCTCAAAGGTCTTATGGATGCATGGGTGGATCTTGTGGCAAGTAGAAGGGACAACCAGCTGTTCCACAGTTGCCGAAGGCACATCATCCTTGGAAAAAGCAGATGGCATCCGCCGTCAGGACAGCACACTGTCACGTAGATGAAAGGCAGGTGTCTGTCTCTCCTCCCCCTTATGGACACCTGAGTGGCCCCTCGTGTTCACTCCTTCTACCTCTACCTTCCACATCTCTTTTCCTAATCTTTCTTCACTCATTCTTTCTATGTGTCCAAATCCCAATACTCTTTCATCAACCCTATCTCCCAACTCCCTTTCCAACCCCATTCTCCTCCTCACCTCCTTATTTTTCACTTTATCCAGCCTAGTAACCCTTATCATACTTCTCAGGCACCTCATCTCAAACATATTCAAACTCCTCTCTTCCTCTCTTATGTTCCATGTTTCTGCCCCATACAGTGCTGTCAGCACAATCACTCCTTCATGCAATCTCCTCTTAGCATCTATTCCCAAATGTCTATTTCTCATTACACTTTTTAATCCCCCAAGGCATTTACTTGCTTCTCTCAATCTACATTCTACTTCCACCTCCACTCCTCCCTTTCCCACTACATTTACACCCAATTATCCAAAGTTATCCACTTTCTCCTCTCCTCTCTCTCTCCCTTAATACTCACAGTTTGCTGCCACTTTTTCCCCTTGTACATCTCATCACCTTACTTTTACCCACATTTATCTTCAACTTCCTCCTTTCACACACCTTCCCAAACTCTGTCACTAACTTCCTTATCCCCTCTGATCCTGCCACAAGTACAGTTTCATCATCAAACAACAACTGGCTTATCTCCCACTTTTCTCCATTTTCTTTACCCATCTCCAATCCCCAACCCATTACCCTTGCATTTATCTTTGGCACCACCCCATCCATGTATAAACCACCCACTCCTCCCATTTCCCATTGTAACACAGGCTCTACTACTCTTGTAAAAACTCTTGACTCCTCTTAACAGCCTTCCTTCTATCCAATATATTTGCAATACCTCCCACAGTGCCCTCCTGTCTACCCTTTCCTAAGCTTTTCCCAAATCCATAAAGGACCAAAAAATATCCTTACCTTTTCCTAAAGCTTTCTCATATATCTGTCTTACCACAAAAATCTGATCCACACAACTCCTACCTTCCTAAACCCACACTATTCATCAATTACTCCCTCTGTTTCTCTCCTAATCCTCACAATCAGGACCCTCCCATAAACCTTTCCAACTACACTCAACAAATTGATCCCTCAGAAACTACTACACCCACACTTGTCCCCTTTTTCCTTGTAAAGTGGAACTATACAGGTACTCCTCCAGTCCTCCAGCACTCTACCCTCTCTTAACCACTTCCATACGGTGACGCCTACGTAGGCGGCATGAGGAGCCAGTGGGTACTCGATGATGCCGACGTTGGCATCTTGATTATATTCATTGTAGTCGTACCTATGTAATTTCCATTCTCTCTAAACTGGCTTCGTCAATTTTCTATGGTTATCAAAATACACGGGTGAAAGAGAACGAATGATTGAGCACTGACTTTATTTTTTATAATGCAATTATTATGATGCAACATCGCACGTCGGGCAGCTAATGCTGCCAGACGTGCAATGTGCCCAGGAGTGAAGAGGTTAAACACACATTAAATAACATCACCAGCCAGTCCACCATCACTGTACTTCCCTCTTTTAAACATTCCCCATGACACCCATCCAACCCAGGTGCCATACCTGCTCTCATCTTAACTGCCTTCACCTCATCTTTCCTTATTTCTCCCCCCATTTTCCTCACTGTCATTTTCTTAGCACTTCCCACTGCAACTTCCTTTCCCTCCCTATCCTCCTTTACATTTAGCAACTCCCTAAAGTAATCTATCCATCTTCCTCTTAATGCCATCTCTTATCATCTCTCCATCTTCACCTTTTCTTCTCAACATGATTTGCCTCCTCTTGATCTCTTAATTTCTTTCCAAAATATCTTTTTATTACTTTCAAAGTGTAAGAGGCTAGTAGACAAGTGGGTAGAAAGAAAGGTAGAGTGGTAAGTAGTGAGAATTAATTTTTATGAGTTGGTTGTTTGATGAACAACAGTTCATCGGCAAAGGAATTGCACAATCTCGCTCCCTGCTTAAATGTTTACAAACAGCCATCAGGGACCCGATTTCATTACTGTATTATGTTCATTTTTATGTTGATAAAACAATATGTAAACTGAGTCAGTAGTGCATTGATTTCGAGATTGCTTGAGTAAGCTGTATTGCTTTAATGTAACAGCCTTTCTGATTAGAGAAAGGGTGAAGGAGAAAATTCAGTTGGTTCATGAGAGTAAAGTCATGCCCTTAGGGAAGGTACTTAGATGTGAAAGTAAAGATCATTGGACTAAAGAAATCATGATGTCATTGCAAACTGTCCAAGTAAACAAATTAAGGATTCCTGAAGGGAGTCCCTTAGTGTAAATTGACAAACCAAGTATACTAATATTCAGTAAGAAAAGAAAAATTAAGCTCTGTTTCATTCCCCTCTCTTAGAGTAATACTACTGGGAATTCCTACAGATGAAAATAGTGAGTGACTAATCTTACACAAAGATAGTGGTGAAAGGAAAATATAAAGTAAAAGCACAAAAGAAAGTCAGTCCATAGAGATGACAATAGAGTGGTGAGTGGAGACCAGGGAAGGGAACAGTGGTGATGGAGCTAACAAAAATTTTGTAATACTCTTACCCCATTTTACATCTGCTCTCTTCTTTGCCTCCTGTATCATATGCGTTACTTCTCTCTTTTCTTTGTACTTCTTATATGGTTCTCTTGTCCTATTTAGTAACCAATCTGTTAATGCTTCTTCTCTTCTACAATCTTCTTGGCTTCCTCATTCCACCACTCACTACCCTACCTTCTATTTCCCCCCATCTTCCTTGTTCCACACATCTTTGCACACATTGTGACTCCCTCTTTGAAGCATCCCCATTCCTCCTCCACACCTATCCTTCACTCCCTCCCACTCCTCTCTCAAGATCTTGTACTTGTCTTTTTCTTTCTCATTTAAGTAATTTACTCCAAGCACCTCCCTACCTTCTGTCTTTTTCCAGTTCCTCCATTTATCCTCCACTCTCACCTTCTACCAAAAAATTATCTGATATTCCCCCACTCTCTCCCCTTAGAACATGTACATCCAAAACTCTTCCTACTCATCTCCTGGTTACCACTATATAGTCCATTAACAACTCTGTCTACCACCCTTCCATCCACCACCCTCTCCCATGTATACTTATGCTTGCCTTTCTTCCCAAAGACTGTATTTGCTATGATCAACTCTCTAGACACATCACCATCAACTCTCCACTACGATTTTTTCATGGAACTCCACATTTCCCAACCACTCCATCTATTGGTTCATTTCCTACCCTTGCATTAAGGTTTTCTAAAACCACTACACTGACATTTCTCTCTTTAAATCTATCCAAAAAGCCTCCCTTTCCTCTACACTCTTCTCGCTACCAAGCCCTTATGCACTTACAAAAACCCACATCTCCCTTCCCAATTTCACCTTCATCCACATTAACCTTGAAGAAACCTCCTTCCATTCCACCACACTTTTGCCTATCTCTTCACTTACTAGTATAGTCACCCCTTCTCTACCTCATCCTCTCTTTACTCCTGACACCCTTCCAACTCAAGCTCAAACTCGCCCCTCCCTTTCAACTTGGTTTCACTCAATGCCAACACATCCATATTTCATCTCACAAAGATGCTGCCTATCTCTTCCCATTTACTCTCATCTGTACCACATCCAAGCACATTAAAAGACCCAAACCTTAGGGTTCTGGTTGGAAAACTCCCAGACCCTCTTATGCCTTTGCTTTTTTTAGGAATATCTCCTTTGGGGCTACAGGGAGAAGGATGCCTAGTCCTATCCCCATCCTGTTTTTGTTCCTTATACGACTCAAGTGGGAACACTTGGTGGCAGTATTCCTTTCCCCCACAACTACTTCATATAAAGAGGAAGACAATCAATATCCTGTGTTTGTGTGACCTACTCTTGGCAGCTTGCCCAAGCATACCGTATTAGTTACAGTACCCCATACAGAGTTCGATATTTACAAAAACATAAAAACTGATACGAGGAGGGTGAAAGCTACTATAGTTCATGTAGTAAATAAGTAGAATGGGAAGGAATTATACTGTAATTGTGTAGAAATATTTTGTATAGCTATACTTAATTTGCGTGTCTATCTATATACCAAGGGCTTTTCCCCCTTACAAGAGAGGTAGCTAAATCAAAAGACAAGTATCCACTCCCATTCATTTCACTCTCACCCATATCACTCCCATCCACCACCCTTTCTTCCCTTTCATCTTAGCTCCTCATAGATGATGGGTCATCCCTGTATCTTGCCCACTGCAACAAGACACAGCACATTCACAGCAAGGCCACTTCAATTAATTGGTGACCACCCCCCACTCTGTCCCCTCATGCAGAAAAAGAGAAGACAGGGAGAGATCCCTTCAGGCTGCATCAAAATATCATTCATACACAAATGCTCCATTCCCCCATCCCGCACTCCCCTTCATTGCATCACAGTGTCATCTATACACAGCCATTCTTCATTTACCTCTATCTCCTGTATTCTCCCTTGACCAACACACATTCCCCTCTTGCTCATTGCCTTTTTCATCCCATCCATCACATTATTTATGCATTAATTTTTTATTTTGTACAGAAAATATGTTATGTATCTTTGTATTCAGTTATAGAGGTATTCATTTCTGTATTTATTTATATATTTATTTACCTAGCTGTATTTACCTAGTTGTATTTTGCGGGAAGGGGAGCTATGCTCGTGATGTCCCGCCATTGTATCTCGCAGTGTCTAGTTTGTTTTTAAACTCATGAATGGTTTTTGCGCATACTATTTCATTATCCAGTTTGTTCCAAGTGTCCAAAACTCTATGTGGAAAACTGTTTTTCTTCAGTTCTCTTCTATAGCTATGTTTTTTATTTTCTTTCCATGTCCTCTTGTGTTTCTTTTGTCCCAGTTAAGTAAGTTCTCTCTATCAAGTATCTCTGTGCCTTTCATGATTCTGTAGATGGTCAATAGGTCACCTCTCTCTCTTCTTTGCTCCAGTGTCGGTAACTCCAGTTTAGCCAATCTCTCCTCGTATGATAGGTTTGCAAGTGCAGGTGCCATTTTTGTAGCTGCTCTTTGGATTCTTTCTATTTTCTTTATATTCTTTTTGGTACTGGGGGACCACAATGTCGCCACATACTCTAATCTAGGCCTTATCAATGTAACCAATATTTTTTTTATCATGTCTTCGTCTAAGTATGTAAATGCCACTTTTATTGATCTTAGCAAGTTGTAAGTCTCCCCGACAATTTTGTTAATCTGTATATCATAGGACAAGTCGTTCGTGATAATTACACCCAAATCTTTTTCGGATCCTACTTTCTTTACTTCCTTGGTTCCAATTGTATATTTTCCTGATATTCTGTTTTTGCTTTTTCCAAACTCCATTATGCTACACTTCTTAGTATTAAAGTCCACTTCCCATTTCTGACTCCAGTTCCATACCCTATTTAGGTCTTCTTGCAGTGCTTCACAGTCCTCATCAGTTTCTACTTTTCTTAACAGTTTGGCGTCATCAGCAAAGAAGCTCATGTAGCAGTTCACGTCCTCGTCCATGTCATTCATATAGATAGCAAACATTATTGGTGCCAGTACAGATCCTTGCGGTACTCCACTGATCAATCTGAATATTTTTCTCTGAGCACTACTCTCATCTTTCTACATACATACATACATACATATACCAAGGCTTTTTTTCCCCTTCCAAGGGAGGTAGCCAAAAAGGGAAAGGCATAAAAACACTCCCACTCATTTCATCCCTAAATACACTCCACACCCCTCCCACCCTCCCTCTCATCTGAGCACCTCCTGGATGACGGGTCATCCCCTGCACCCTGCCCACCGCCCTGGGTCAGAAGCAGTGTCGCAAGACACAGCACATCCACAGCAAGGCCGCTTTCATTTAATTCGGCGACCCCCCCCCTCTCCGTCCCCCCTTGCATATAAGGAGAGGACGGGGAGAAATCCCTTCGGGCTGCGTCAAAATTTACTCACACATACTACCTCACTACCCCCCGCCCCCCATCCCCCCCGCCCATTCCTCCTCATGCAATCACAACATCATCCATATACAACCATTCTCCCACTCACCTCTGTCTTCCATCCTCTCCCTTCCTTCCTCAACAGAACATTCCCCTCTTCCCCCAAAGCCCCCTTTCACCCCATCCATCCACCTCATCCTAGGACGTCCCCCTCATGTTCACCTCCCTCCCCCATCTGCCTCCCATACCTCTTCTACTAGCCTTTCTTCACTCATACCTTCCCTGTGTCCAAACCATCCTAAATATTCTTTCATCAACCCTATCTCCCAAATCCTTTTTCACACCCCCGCTCTCCTTCTCACCTCATTTCTCACTCTATCCAGCCTAGTAACCCCTACCATACTTCTCAGGCACCTCACCTCAAGCACATTCAAACTCCTCTCTTCCTCTCTTATGTTCCATGTTTCTGTCCCATACAGTACTGTCAGCCCAATCACTCCTTCATATGATCTCTTAGCATCCATTCCCAAATGTCTATTCCTCATTACACTCTCTTTAATCCACCAAGGCATTTACTCGCTTCTCTCTCAATCTACATTCTACCTCCACCTCCATTCCTCCCTTTCCCCCCACATTCGCACCCAAGTATCTAAAACTATCCACTTCCTCCAGTCGCTCTCCCTTAACCCCTTCCATACGGTGCCGCACACATAGGCGTCATGAGGAGCAAGTGGATTCGTGACGCTGCCATATCGGCGTCTTGATTATATTTATTGTAGTCGCCCCTGTGTTTTTACATTCTCCCAAATGCGCCCTGAATCCCATTCTCTGTGGTTTTCAAAATTTGCGGGTGAAAGAGAGAACGATCGATATAAGCGGCGACTATATTTTATGATGCAAATATTATTACGTGACGTCATACGGCTGGCATTGGCTGCTGCCCGCGAGATTTAAGTCCTGTACTGAAGTGGTTAATGTTCACTACCAGTCTACTGCCACATTCACCCATTGTACATCTAAACACCATACTTTTACCCACATTTATCTTTAGCTTTCTTCTATCACATACTCTCCCAAACTCTGCCACCCAGCTTCCTCAATCCCTCCTCTGACCCTGCCACAAGCGCAATGTCGTCCGCAAACAACAGCTGGCTCACCTCCCACTTTTCTCCATTTTCTTTAACCATCTCCAATCCCTGACCCACTACCCTAGCATTCACCTCTCGCACCACCCCATCCATGTATAAGTTGAACAGCCAGGGCGACATAACGCATCCTTGACGAAGTCCCACCTTTACCTCAAACCACTCACTCTCTCCATTTCTAATCCTGACACAAGCTCTACTACTCTCATAAAAACTCTTGACAGCTCCCAAAAGCTTTCCTCCTATCCCATAAATCTGCATAACCTCCCACAGTGCCTTTCTGTCTACCCTATCATAAGCCTTTTCCAGATCCATAAAAGCCCAAAAAACATCCTTCCTTCCCCTTTCCTATAGCTTTCTCACATATCTGTCCTTACCACAAAGATCTGATCTACACAACCTCTACCTGTCCTAAATCCACACTGTTCCTCACCAATTACTCCTTCTGTTCCTCTCCTAATCCTCTCAATTTAGATCCTCCCATAAGCCTTCCCTACTACACTTAACAGGCTAATCCCTCTGAAACTACTACATTCACACTTGTCCCCTTTTCCCTTGTAAAGAGGAACTATACAGGCACTTCTCCAGTCCTCCGGTACTCTACCCTCTCTCCAGCAAACATTAAATAACCTCACCAACCAGTCCACCATCATTGAACCTCCCTTTTTCAGACATTCTGCATGGCATCCATCCAGACCAGGTGCCTTACCTGCTTTCATCATCTTTACAACTGCCTTCACCTCATCCTTCCTTATTTCTCCTCCATTCTCCTCACTCATCACTCTCATTTTCTCGATTTTCCCACTGCAGCTATCTTTCCTTCCCTATCCTCCTTCACATTTAGCAACTCCCTAAAATATTCTGCCCATCTTCCCCTTACTGCCATCTCTTCCATTATCATCTCTCCATCTGTACCTTTTACCTTTTCTTCCCTACTTGATTCGCCTCCTCTTCCTCTCTTAATTTAATTTCTTTCCAAAACATCTTTTTATTACTTTCAAAATTTTCTGCCATACTCCTACCCCATTTCACATCTGCTCTCCTCTTTGCATCTTTCTACCAGTCAGAAAGTCCTCCATCCATTTTAGTAGGTTTCCTTGTATTCCTCCTATGTGTTCCAGTTTTTTTAGTAATTTTCTGTGTGGTACTTTGTCAAAGGCTTTTTGCAAGTCTAGGAATGCACAATCAGCCCATCCATTTCTTTCTTGCACTATGTCTATTAGTCTTGAGTAAAAGCATGTTAAGTTTGTGGTGCATGATCTTCCTTGTCTGAACCCGAATTGTCTTGGGTTTAATATGTTGTTGTCTTCCAGATGTTTTACCCATCTATTCGTGATTATTTTCTCGCAAATTTTGGCTATAGTGCTTGTTAGTGATACTGGCCTATAGTTGGTGGGTTCTTCCTTGTTTCCTCCTTTATATATTGGTACAATGTTAGCATTTTTCCAGTCCTTGGGTATCTTTCCTTCTTTGAGTGAGCTGTTTATTAAGATGTGTATTTTGTCTGTTAGTTCTTCTTTGCACTCCTTTAGAATCCAATTTGCAATACCATCCGGGCCATGTGATTTTCTGACGTCCAGTCTTGATAGATGTTCTGATATTTCTTTGTGTGTGTGTGTGTGTATAAGATATATATATATATATATGTATATATACTTTTTTTTTTGTTCCAGAAAACCCTGAAGAGCTTCATTGGGAAGTGGAGAGGCGATATCATGAGTTTTATATTTTAGAAACCAAGCTAACTGAATTTCATGGTGAATTTCCTGATAAACTTCCTCCAAGAAGAACTTTCTTCACTAATAAGGGAATGGCTTTCATGCAGGAAAGAAAAGAGGTGAGTAAAACTAAAGCATGGATAGTGGAATGGATACTGCAAGGTGATAATGGTGGAACAGGTTTTAGGTAAAAAAAAAAAAAAAAAAAAAAAGTAAGAAGGTTGGTAGCTCCTTTGCTAGTGAGTGCTATGTAGATGAATGAAATAGCTTGGCATCAGCCAGACTGAAAGGAAAAAGGGCCACTTAATAAGGAAGGGATTAATTGGGAGAGGTTTCTATCCTCTTTATTACTAAGAAAATGCCAAGTGATTGAATAAAATAGCCTGGTTGCAGATGGAATAGAAAGAAACAAAAATTAGGTCAACCTGGTGGTTGTGGCTCCACAACAGTAGGGTTTTTGCAAGAAAGAACTGAGGCTACAGACCAAGTATTAGTCATGGTGAATTAGATATGCCTGAAATTGTGTTCTCATCTGCTTCACAAGTTGTTTTGTGTGGATAAGGAGAGGGGTCACTACAGGATGAGGCAGTGGGGATAAACCAGCTCCAGCTGTTGGGCCCTACTGCGGAAGAGCTCTGCCTTGCACCATTGCCTTTAACCCAATCAGTATGATTGGGGACGGTGACCCTTCATTTTGAGATAGTGAGACGGGAGGGGTAATTGAATGCGTCTTATTTATTGTGTATTGGTATTGTTTATGTGTGTCTTGACATTGCTTCTGACCCAGGACAGTGGGCAAGATGTAGGAATGACCTGTCATACCAGAGGAACCAAGAAAAGAGGGAAGGAGGTGTGGTGAATGGGAGTGGAGTATGTATTTTCTTAGTTGTATTTTACCTAGTTGTATTTTATGGGACAAGAGCTATGCTCGTAGTGACCCGTTTTCATTTCTCTCCACATCCAGTTTATTTTTAAAATCGTGTTTAGTTCTGACATTCACTGTTTCTCCATTAAGATTCTTCCAGACATCAATCACTCTATGTGGGAAGCTATTATTATTATTATTATTATTATTATTTTTTTTTTTTTTTTTTTTTTTTTTTTTTTTTTTTTTTTCTCAGGTCTCTTCTGTAGCTGACTTTCATTAGTTTCTTTTTGTGTCCTCTTGTTTCTCTTATTTTTTTTTTTTGGGGGGGGGAGCAGATTTGTGCCTTTGACTTTGGCTACCTCCCTTGCAAGGAGAGAAAAGCCATTGGTATATGTATGTATGTATTGTTTATATGCTGGGTAGTGACCAGAATGTAGTCATGTTAGTGTGGTTCTTACTTTGTATCTGATTGTTATATTATAAATTACAAATGGCAGCCAATGCTGCACACAAGAATTTGAGTCGCACTGATGTGGTTAACCTTATTGCAGGTGTTTGAAAAGTTTTTGCAGAAACTGCTTCAAAATCCTGTACTAAAAAGTTCACAGCTACTTTTCCTGTTCCTGAAGACAAAGGATGAATTCACAACTACCTTTTTACCTGAGGTGTCCCTAGGTCGTTTCATCAGGGATGTGCCTCGTAAACTGATGAAGGAGCGTGGACAGCACCTCGAACCTTTCATCAATGTCTTCATTGCCACAACAGTTACAGCCAAGACCAAGCACAAGTAAGAGTTGGGATAGTTAATCAGTTCATCAGTCCTTTGCTCCAGGTATCTTGTAGGAGACCCACACCTCAGTTGGGGTAGTATAGATAAAGGGAATACTCCCGGTCTTCTAAATTTTTCCCATGAGGGAACAAGAATGGAGGTTGCCATGTAAATGAAGTGGCCTTGTGGTGGCCATATTGTGTTGTGCTGCATTGCCTCTGACTTGGACATTGGATGGGAATGGAATAGGTGGCTACCTCCCATATAAGGGGGAAGAGGCCTTTGGTATATAGATGATTAATCAATCATTCTGTTGCCCCAATGTGTCTCTTGTAGGAAACTCATAGCTTCCAGGTAACCATCAGCAATTATTAGATTGGCCCACAGTGTAGAGATAGTGGGTAGTGGGTATGTTAGTATTTAAGATATGAATGCTAATGCAGACACAATTGTTCAGGGAAAGTACACATGACATACTAAAAATAGGACAGGGTTACCATGAGGAATTTTTGCAGAAGAATAGGAATCTTGAACTTTTATGCAGCTTTTGATCAGCCACTTTGGGAAAAAATAATAAAAGTAGCAGGAATTGTCATAGGCCGAATCTGGGTTTTTGATTCAAGGAATTTGTCACAAGTTTAGAGAAAGAATATGTTAAGGATAGTGAAGGCTGGGCATGTACACCTGGATTATATCTTCTTGAAACAGAATAAAATCAGAAAGTGCATGACAACATAGGGTTAAGTCATGATAGGTTTGAACCTGTGATGAAAAGAGCCATTACTATTTGTGCTGGGTACAGGAGAAATATTTTCTTAATTTTCTTTCCCAGATCAGACTGGGAAGAGGGTGCACCGTCAGCTCTTCCACTGGAGGAAGATCATCAGACAGACCTTTGCATCACAAATACCATGTTTAAAGATAATTCAGCCTCATTTTTACCTTCACCACCAGACACCCCTATGCCCCCTCCTCCTCCAGCTACAATCATGGTCTCGGGCATCTTTGACACCATCCTTTTTGTAGGTTAGTGTTAAGTGAGATGCAGTTTTCATGATTAGTAATAGGATTAAGGATTTTGTAATATATTAAACAGTGGGACAAAGTATATTCAATATCTGTTCTAGCATTGCATTAGAGTTATATAATTATATGAAACATTTAACCTATTTATATATGGTTTTCAGGGCTGAGGTAAGGGCCCTTGGTATGCAGTGTTCATTTAACTCCAGGTACCTGCAATGGAGCAGTGGGTAGTGTTCTTGCTGTAAAATGGGAGGCCTGGGTTCAGTCCCTGGGAGGTACTGAGCAGTTGTTCAAGTCACACTTGCAAGGCTTCCCAAGCCTTCTCTGCAACAGTGGACATCAGAGGTGCACCAAATCACTGGTCTCAGACTTTATTGACAACTACCGTATTTTTCGGACCATAAGGCATGGGCAAAATCCTTAAAATCGGCCAAAATCGGGTGGTGCGCCTTATGTGTGGCTTCAGTGCAAAAAATTGCCTCAGACAGTGATGTACTATTTTGACACGTTTCATAGCTAGCCTGCCAACAGCGACAGTGCATAGGCCTAGCAAAAGTTACAACCAAGTTATAACCAAGATGCATGTATCTTGACGAGAAAATTGCGAAAACTTCGACAGTTCTCGAGTCCATGCCACCACATTCATTCACGCTATTATGGATATGATATGATAGCATCCACAACACAGACAGCCATTTTGCATTGGTCTAGTCTCGCTCCACTCCGACTGTAGTCATTTGGGTATTTTTTTAGTTTCGACCATGGGCGCAATATAGCAATAGAAAATGAATTATTAATTTTGTAAATTAAAATGTATCAACGTAATATGCAATTTTGTGGGCGGAAATGAAAATAAAAAATACCATGCTACAAGCAAATATGCTAATGAACGAAGTCGGTAACATAGGATCGGGACGCCATCTTGTCTGTCAATTGACGGCCTCGGTACTTCCGACAGTACCTCGCCAGGTACATTTTCTTGAAGGAATGTTATGGAGTGGAGATACATGCATTCCTTCAAACTGCAAGAACTTTGTATACCCCGTAAGCTGAGAGAGTGGTTGAAAAGCTTGCCAATGTCTCTCATGACGATGACAACGAGGATGAGCCGGATGACATTTAATTTGCAGGTAATGATTTATTAAACACAGGTTAGGTTAGACGAATTTATCATCCTTTCATTTCTTCGATGTCAACATCTATCATAACAAACATGGCGTACCATTCGTCCGACACGACTTCGTTACTTACGAAATCTGTTTTAGCATCTTTTTTGTTTTTTATTTCCGCTCACAAAATTGCATATTACGTTGATACATTATAATTTACAAAATTAATAATTAATTTTCTATTGCTATATTGCGCCCATGGTCGAAACTAAAAATTTACCGTCATTTGTAATAAATCTTGTGTTTTTAAGTGAATAGAGAATTCTAGGAATAAAACTGCTAATGTTGGTTTTATTCCCCACAATTCCCGTAACGTGTTTATGTTATTTTTTAGGGGTATTGGCAGGGCAGACCGTCCATGGAGGGGGTCTGATTTCACTGACCAAAATTAAAGAATATAACATTTTTGTAATTTTGCTAAATCCCAACCGATTTTTCTCATTCAACATCGAAAATGTTCAATTCTGAATGCACTCACATATGCATGATTATCCGATGACGAGACCAGGTGCGCCTTATGGTCAGGCGTGCCTTATGTAAGGACGGGGAATAGCAAATTACAGGTGCGCCTTATGGTACGTAGTGCCTTATGGTCCGAAAAATACGGTACCGAATCCCAACACATTCAGCACTTCCAGCACTTCTCTTTGTACCATCCATACAACCTTACCAGGCCAGATTAAGCTACTGTGAAACACTAGAAAGACTGCCATCCCCCAGGTCAACAGTCCTGCAAATTACCTGCAATGCTAAATACTTTCACCTTTCATTCCCACTTGCTTCTCAGTCCTCCCATGTTCACGTCTTTACTAATGAAGTATCCTACTAGAATTATGTTATAATTTTTAGTCATTTTCCAAAGAAGAGACAAATCTGACAACATTACTTGGTATGTATTTGAGAAGGGTTGTATGACCATGAATTCTCTTTTATCAAATCTTCTGGCTCTAATTTTCAGATTTATTGCCTCGAAATCACTTCATCCACTGTCATTTCATGCCTTCCATCATTTGTGCTTTAATCTGACCACCTAAAAGGGGTAAACTGCCTTAATAATATATGTGTGTGTGTATGTTGTTTTGAGCCTCTTTACATACAGCTATGTTTAAATTTTGACAGGTGTTCGAGTGTACGGGTTGTCCATGCAGGTATTACGGTGGCTCATGTGCTTGCGGCTTTTGTGCCGTTGTACTTTTGATGCTGCTGTGGCCTGGTTCCTTCGCAGAAGACTGTCTCAAGCACTTGTTCCTCCTCGTATTGTTAAACTCATTCACCTAATCCGAGGTATATGGGATCAAAATGATAGTTACCTTGAGTACTGTATAAATTGTAAATATATGTGTAACTATAGTTCTGACTTTAAAAGAAATATTGTTTTGCATAATTTATACCTTTGACTTTGGCTACCTCTCTTGTAAGGGGGAAAAAGCCCTTGGTATAGGTATGTATTATTTTTACTTTGTCACAAATACACCTAGGGTATTGGCTGCATGTTATTGTGAGGTGAAAATCTGCTCAGTAGCATGCAGCTGATACTTTAGGGTCTATATGGGGTGCCCCTATATATATTTATATATAAATGACATGGATGAAGGAATGGAATGTTATATGAACTTCTTTGCAGATGGCGCAAAAATACTAAAGAAAGTAAGTATAGAGGAAGATTGTGAATCATTACAGATAGACCTAGATAAAATCTGGAAATGGAGTCAAAAGTGGGAAATAAACTTCAATATCAAGAAATGTAGCACAGTAGAACCTCTACTTACAATTGCCTAAACATACGAATTTTTCAACATACGGTGTGAAATTCGATCTAATATTTGACTACACCCGAAGTGATTTCCAACATATTAAGTCATCAAAGTTTCGCATATACAGTATACGGCATCGAAGTTTCTCGTAGCATCGCAGTTTCATGGTTAGCCCGCTAGACAGCAGTCAGTTCACAGCTCTCCTTCGTGTCGCATGGTTCTCCATGTTCTGATCGTAAATAACAGTGCTTAATACCTTCCTTTTTCACATTTCCTTTTTTATTTTATCATCATGGGTCCCATGACGGCTGCGAGTGCTAGCAGTGGTGAAAAAGGAAGAAAGTAATGCTTTCCTTAGAAGTAAAGCAAGAAATCATAGAAAAGCATGAGAGCGGTGTTCATATAAGTGATCCTTATAATTTTTTTTTTTTTTTTACGTCTCTCTTATATACAGTAATGCATTTGGTTTATTGCTATATGTAATTATCTGCAGTACAGTATTTATTAAGGAGTTATCATAGGTTTTTGGGCTGTGGGACGAATTAAACGAATTACAATGTATTCTTATGGGAATATTTTAACATATGACCATTTCACTCTAAGAACCTCCCTACCTTTTGTCCCTTTCCTCCTTCTCCATCTATCCTCCACTCTCAGCTTACCTTCCACCAAAAAATGATCTGATATTCCCCCACCCTCTCCCCTTAGCACATGTACATCCTTAACTCTTCCTATCATAATCCTATTTACCACTACATAATCCTTGAATGAAAAGGAAAAGGAGAAGGAGTACGAAAAGAAGCTGAAGGAGGAGTGGGAGGGAGTAAAGGATAGAGCAGAGATGGGTGTGGAGGAGGAATGGGGATGGTTCAAGGAGGGAGTCTTAAAGTGTGCAAGGATGGTGTGTGGAACAAGAAGGACAGGGGGAAATAGAAGAAAGGGTAGTGAATGGTGGGAGGAGGAAACAAAGAAGGCTGTAGAAGAGAAGAAGCGAGCATTCACAGATTGGTTACAAAAGAGGACAGGGGAGTCATATGAGACGTACAAAGAAAAGAAAAGAGAAGTAAAGCAAAAGGTAAAGGAGGCAAAGAGGAGAGCAGATGTGAAATGGGGTAGGAGTATGACAGAAAATTTTGAAAGTAATAAAAAGATGTTTTGGAAAGAAATTAAGAGAGGAAGAGGAGGCGAATCAAGTAGGGAAGAAAAGGTAAAAGGTACAGATGGAGAGTTGATAATGGAAGAGATGGCAGTGAGGGGAAGATGGGCAGAATATTTTAGGGAGTTGCTGAATGTGAAGGAGGATAGGGAAGGAAAGATAGCTGCAGTGGGAAATGTGAAGAAAATGAGAGTGATGAGTGAGGAGAATGGAGGAGAAATAAGGAAGGATGAGGTGAAGGCAGTTGTAAAGATGATGAAAGCAGGTAAGGCACCTGGTCTGGATGGATGTCATGCAGAATGTCTGAAAAAGGAAGGTTCAGTGATGGTGGACTGGTTGGTGAGGTTATTTAATGTTTGCTGGAGAGAGGGTAGAGTACCAGAGGACTGGAGTAGTGCCTGTATAGTTCCTCTTTACAAGGGAAAAGGGGACAAGTGTGAATGTAGTAATTTCAGAGGGATTAGCCTGTTGAGTGTAGTAGGGAAGGCTTATGGGAGGATCTTAATTGAGAGGATTAGGAGAGGAACAGAAGGAGTAATTGGTTAGGAACAGTGTGGATTTAGGACGGGTAGAGGTTGTGTAGATCAGATCTTTGTGGTAAGACAGATATGTGAGAAAGCTATAGGAAAGGGGAAGGATGTTTTTTGGGCTTTCATGGATCTGGAAAAGGCTTATGATAGGGTAGACAGAAAGGCACTGTGGGAGGTTATGCAGATTTATGGGATAGGAGGAAAGCTTTTGGGAGCTGTCAAGAGTTTTTATGAGAGTAGTAGAGCATGTGTTAGGATGAGAAATGGAGAGAGTGAGTGGTTTGAGGTAAAGGTGGGACTTCGTCAGGGATGTGTTATGTCGCCCTGGCTGTTCAACTTATACATGGATGGGGTGGTGCGAGAGGTGAATGCTAGGGTAGTGAGTCAGGGATTGGAGATGGTTAAAGAAAATGGAGAAAAGTGGGAGGTGAGCCAGCTGTTGTTTGCGGACGACACTGCGCTTGTGGCAGGGTCAGAGGAGGGATTGAGGAAGCTGGTGGCAGAGTTTGGGAGAGTATGTGATAGAAGAAAGCTAAAGATAAATGTGGGTAAAAGTAAGGTGATGAGATGTACAAGGGGTGAAAGTGGCAGTAGACTGGAAGTGAACATTAAGGGAGAGCGACTGGAGGAAGTGGATAGTTTTAGATACTTGGGTGCAAGTGTAGCAGGAAAAGGTGGAGTGAAGGTGGAGGTAGAATGTAGATTGAGAGAAGCGAGTAAATGCCTTGGTGGTTTAAAGAGTGTAATGAGGAATAGACATTTGGGAATGGATGCGAAGAGGAGACTGTATGAAGGAGTGATTGTGCCAACAGCACTGTATGGGGCAGAAACGTGGAACATAAGAGAAGAAGAGAGAAGGAGTTTGAATGTGTTTGAGATGAGGTGTCTGAGAAGTATGGTGGGGTTACAAGGCTAGATAGAGTGAGAAATGAGGAGGTGAGGAGGAGAACAGGGGTGAAAAAGGATTTGGGAGATAGGGTTGATGAAAGAATATTAGGATGGTTTGGACACATGGAAAGAATGAGTGAAGAAAGACTAGTAAAAGAGGTGTGGAAGGCGGATGTGGAGGGAGTGAACATGAGGGGACGTCCTAGGATGAGGTGGATGGATGGGGTGAAGGGGGCTTTGGGGAAGAGGGGAATGTCTGTTGAGGAAGGAAGGGAGAGGACGGAAGACAGAGGTGAGTGGAGAATGGTTGTATATGGATGATGTTGTGACTGCATGAGGAGGAATGGGTGAGTAAATTTTGACGCAGCCCGAAGGGATTTCTCCCCGTCCTCGGAGAGGGAGAGGGGGGTCGCCGATTAAATGAAGCGGCCTTGCTGTGGATGTACTGTGTCTTGCGACACTGCTTCTGACCCAGGGCGGTGGGCAGGGTGCAGGGATGAACCGTCATCCAGGAGGTGCTCAGATGAGAGGAAGGGTGGGAGGGGTGTGGAGTGTGTTTAGGGATGAAATGGGTGGGAGTGTATTTATGCCTTTCCCTTTTTGGCTACCTCCCTTGGAAGGGGGAAAAAGCCTTGGTATATGTATGTATGTATGTATGACCATTTCAACATACGAAGTAGGTCCTGGAACGAATTAAATTCATATGTAGAGGTTCTACTGTATAATAGAGTTTTGGAAAAAGTAAAAATAGAAAATCAAGAAATTATCAAATTGGTGAAGAAATAAAAAAAGTGAACTTGGAAAGAGACCTTGGAGTAATAATCAGCAAAGACATGTCACCAGACAAACATATTAACCACTTCACTCTGGGACTTAAATCTCGCGGGCAGCAGCCAATGCCTACGACGTGTCGTAATAATACTCGCATCATAAAATATAGTCACCGCTTATATCGATCGTTCTCTCTTTCACCCGTGAATTTTGAAAACCATAGAGAATGTGATTAAGAGCAGATTAGGGAGAATGTCAAAACGCAGGGGCGATTACAATAAATATAATCAAGACGCCGATATGGCAGCGTCGCGAATCCACTTGCTCCTCATGATGCCTACGTGTGCGGCACCATATGGTAGGGGTTAACCTCTTCCATACGGTGATGCCTACGTAGGCGTCATGAGGAGCAAGTGGGTACGCGAGGATGCCGACGTCGGCGTCTTGATTATATTTATTGTAGTCGTACCTGCGTGACCCTCATACTCTGTAAACTGGCTTCATCATATTTTCTATGGTTATCAAAATTCAGGGGTGAAAGAGAACGAGCAATAGAGCAGTGATTTTATTCTTTATAATGCGAGTACTGTGACGCAACATCGCACGTCTGGCAGCTAATGCTGCCAGATGTGCGATGTGGCCCGTATTGAAGGGGTTAATAAAATAGTCGGAGAAACCTTCAACCTATTAAGGTCAATGGAAGTGGCATTTGACTATTTGGATAAGGAAATTATTAAAAAAATATTAGTTACACTAATAAGACCAAAACTGGAATAAGCAGCAACACTATTGACACCCAGTACTAAAAAGAATATAAAGAAATTAGAAAGAATACAAAGAGCAATTACAAAGATGGCACCAACTCTTTCCAAATTAACATATGAATAAAGATTGTCCAAATTGGAACTACTAACTCTGGAACAAAGAAGAGAAAGAGGAGATCTACTGACCATTTATAGAATCATGAAAGGAATGGAAATCCTAGATAGAGATGATTTATTAAAATGGGACAATGGAAAAACAAGAGGACATGAAAAGAAAATTAAAAAGGATGATTATAGAAGAGATCTGAAAAAGAATAGCTTCCCACATAGAGTGGTGGATACCTGGAATAAGTTAGATAAGGAAATAGTGTGCGTAAACACTATTCAAGATTTTAAGAAAAAAACTTGATGATGAAAGATACAAAGATGGGTCACTACAAGGATAGCTCCCTTCCCGTATAATACAACTAGGTAAATGCATTGAGTGAAACTATGTTGAAAGGTAGGGGTGAGTTTGAGTTTGGGAGTAGAGTGGGGAGGGTGTCTGGAGTGAAGAGAGGATGAGGGAAAGACCATTTACAGTGATGTCCATAGCTGCATGTGAAATTGTTTTTGGAAAAGTGGTAGCAATTGTGAGCAAAGTGGGGTTATACAACATAGCAGTAGTGCTATCTGAAGCCTTAGCATTGGATCTACAGACTTTTGCAAAAGGACCTGTTTTACCATATTTGTTACATGTAACAGCATGTGCAGGACAACTCACTCTACTTGTAATGTGGAATGCTTTATTACAAAAATAGCATCTCTTCTTAGATAAGTATGCAGCAGCAACAGTTGAATCTCCAGGTGATCTTTCCATTTCCTCTCTCGTTGACTGCTGTTGCTGGTCATCACTGGGCTGTTCCTGCTGTCCTGGAACTAAAGCAGCAACATGAGGAACAGGCAATGGGGATGTATATGCATCAGCATTACACTGGGCAAGATCCAATGTACAGCCTTGACTGTATGCAGCCTCCAGATTCAATGATTTATTTTCTAGCAGACGCTGACACATGAATGCTAAGGCAATACCATTAATAAATGCATCATGTACCAGCTCATCCCAATATTGTTCAGCTGTGACTGGCTTGAAGTTACAATCCTTGCTTAGCTTATGTAACTCCCTTAGAAATTCATCAAGGGATTCACCTGACTTGTTATCATGTTGCCAAAACGTGCCTAGCAAAAACTTCATTTGGTAACTTTACATAAGTACTCTCTAGTTTAGTCTCATATGTAGCACAGTCTTCAATTAGTTCATACACATTTGGGGACACACAATTCACTAGAGCCCTCAATTTGTCTGGTGCGGCCTCTCCACTCTCCTCTATGAAGTTAGTAAATGTCCAGTGCCAATGTTTCCACTCCTTGGCCACTGTAGATGAGCTGGGATTTGTGTCCAGTCTGAATGGTTTCAGCAGTGTGGCCATGATGGGTATTTGTTGAATAAATTGAAATGAGACAGAAACGTTTAATGGCAAAATCCAAGCTTTATTCAACAAAATACCAGGCTACCATATCTGTAACAGAGACACAAAACAAAATAACTACTGATAATCACACAACACGGCATTAACACAAAACAACAGATATAATGCATAACAGACAAAACAAAATAAATACAGACAACCATTTAAAACATTATTAACACAACACATAACAAAACAAAACAACATAAAAGAAACACTCACACGCATTAACAGTAGAAAACAGTTTGGTATGCCGGACCTAGACCAACTGTGTTGCCATTGTAAATAATGATACACCGATCCCCAAGAGGAGCTACGTCTGCCTTGGGGAGTACCACAATCCTTTTTTCTCAACATGCAATATTACGTTTTTTCTGCACCGAGGGGTGATTTTCTGGCAATCACCCCTGTTCTTCTACTTTTAGCCGGAGATGTAGAGAGCAATCCTGGGCCCACCACAAAATACACATGCCCAACATGCTCTAAAACTATTACTTCGAGCAGACAGACAAAGGGCTCAGTTCAGTGCAATATGTGCAAAAACTGGGCCCACCTCACTTGTACAACACTTGCTGACACAAAACAATACACAAACACTTGGACATGTTCTACCTGCCCTCCAGTAACCCCACTCCCACCTCCCCAACCACAGCCAGCACCCTTACCCACTCCCAATTTCCCTTTGCCCTTATCCCCAATCAGTACTCCCCTTCCTTTGTCCCCAATCTCTCCTTTCCCCCCTTCTAACCCAAATCCTATACCTTCCCCATTAACACCCCAACCTCAACCCCAAATGGCAACATACAACACATACAGAACACACAACATTGACGGTATTAACATGAACTCGAACACTTTCTTAAACAACACAACATACACATTGCAATTATACAAGAAACAAAACTAAGACACTCACACAAAACACCATCATTTCATAATTACACCACCATCAGACAAGACCGGACCGACGGCAATGGGGGTGGACTCATCACCCTGATCCACCACTCCATCTGTTTTGTGGACACAAGTGCCACAACCAAAATTCTCCCTACCACAGGTAACACTACAGAAATCCAATCCATTCGAATCCGCACAAGCAACAAATCAACACTGACAATAGTTAACATGTACATTCCCCCCTGATCATGGGTGGTGACTTCAACGCCAAGTCGTCTGCCTGGTATGTCGACAACCATGACACAGACAGAGGGCTTGATATACAGACTCAATTTGACTCATTGACTATCATGAACAACACACATAGTCATACACATATCCCACACCAAGCCCTCTACACTCCCTCCTCTTCTGATATCACCTTCTGCTCCCCCTGCCTAATCCCAATATCATGGAGAGTGGTTGGAACCCTTGGTTCTGACCACCTTCCAATCATCATCACCACCAAAACAAGATGCACCCCAGTTGGCCACAGACACACATACACCAATTACAAGAGAGCTAACTGGGAAGCTTTTACTGAAGAGACAGAACAACATTTTGAAACACTTAACAGTACACCAATCACAAACATAAACAATGCTGTGCACACTTTTAATACAATCATACAAAATGCAGACAAGAGATACATCCCTAGAGGCAACAGAAAATCACACAACCCCAACTTCACACCAGAAATCCAAGGCCTCATCAGACAACGAGACACACTTAAACACGATACCCCCACACCTATCCCTCAAAACATAGCAGACCAAATACAAACACTAAACACTGTGATTGCCAATAAAATACACAAACAAAAAACACAAAATTGGCAAAACTTTATCAATACACTTGATCACAAAACAAACACCAGCAAATTGTACAAAACACTCAACAGCATTACACTATCCAACAGTAACACAACACGCTCTCACTCAGCAATAATCACAACAACAGACAATCTACCCTCAAACAGACAACAAGCAAACACACTCATAAATCATTTTCCACAGACAAGCCATCTCACTTCTCACCCTGACGACCAATGCACTATTCGACGTAAGAAAGACTTTCCCACAGACTCAGACTATACACCCTTCATAGACAGTCAGACAAAACACATAATACATAATCTCAAATACTCATCTGCCTGTGGCCCTGATAACATAAGTAACATCCACCTAAAACACATTGGACCGCAAGGTATACACGCACTCACAAAGATTGCAAACTACAGCTATTCACACAACACTATACCCAACATCTGGAAGCATGGTAAAATAATCACCATTCCAAAACTGAAGAAAGACCCAACAATCCCAACATTGCACCACCCAATCACACTTCTCTGCACCCCCTCTAAAGTCATTGAACGCCTAATACTTCAACTTGTCACACCACATATTCCCCTTGCTAACTCACAACACGGTTTTAGGCCACTACACTCCACAAACACTCTTCTGATAAACCTCACACAAAGAATTTTAGATGGCATCAATTCAGATAGGCCCCACCACAGAACACTTCTTATAACATTAGACATTAGTAAAGCTTTTGATGCTATCCCCCGCCACAACCTAACAAATAGAATATATAACACAGACATGCACAATAACACCAAAAGATGGCTGGCCAATTATCTGGCAGGTAGGAATGCTTACGTGTCATATAATGGCCAATCATCGCACATCAGAAACATTAAGAATGGAGTACCACAGGGCTCTGTTCTATCCCCCACTCTCTTTAATCTATACATGCATGACTTACCCACACCAGACACCTCAGAAATACAAATCTCTTCCTACGCAGACGACATAACAATCACATGCACACATCGTAACACAGACAAAGCTGCAGAAATAATCCAGCCATACCTTGATACACTCAACACATGGTTCATCACAAACAGACTCAAAATAGCTCCAACCAAATCTACAGCAACACTTCTCACCAACTGGACAAAAGAACACAAATACATACCTCATCTCTACATCAACAACACTCTAATACCACACACAAACACACCGAAAATTCTTGGTGTAACATACAATACATCCATGTCTTTCAAACAACACATCACAAACATAAAAAACAAATGCACACCTAGACTTAACGCACTTAAGTCAATCACTTGAACAACATTTGGACAAAACAAAGAAACTAATACAACAATATACAAACAATGCATACGCTCAGTGATGAATTATGCGAGTCCTGCATGGGCTCCTAATCTCAGTGAGACACACCACAACACCCTTCAAATCATACAAAACAAAGCCCTAAAAACAATTACAGGCTGCACAAATACAACACCTACAGACCATTTACACCATGAAACAAAAGTCCTCAAAGTCAAGGACCACCTCGACATGAGAGGCACACAAACACTTGCTGTAGCCACCACAAACACATCACACCCGCTACACTACATAGCAGAACACCCACACACACCAAGAAACATTAAAACAACACCCAAAGACCTGTATCACACACAGATACTCTCTTCTCTTCCTCCACAACCACCAAATACCAGCCTCCGGAAACATATTCATAATCATATCACTCATCGCTCCATTAACACACTGAAAGACAACACACTGCTGCATGCCAGACCCCCTGATATCCACCCTTCTGAATCCACCTAGCCAGACTGCGGTGCGGCCACCACCCAGTACTTCTAAGCTACCAGAAGAGGCTGGATGACTGCATTGTGAACAGCTGCCCAGGATGTAACACTTCACCCCATACCATACAACACATAATGGAAGACTGCATTATACACAATCATGCACGCAAACAACACAACATACACTTTATAAAGGATTTGTGGGAAAACCCAGTTTCGGCTGTGGCATTCCTTGGGGAGACGGGACTGCTCGGACAGACAGTCTAGGGAACGACAACAACAACAACAACTAATTTTTATCACATGTAGTATAATGAAGTTGTGAAAGAGTAAAAATTGAATATTGAGGAATTATGAAATGGATGAAGGAGAAGTAAAAAAAGTGAACTCGGAAAGGGACCTAGGAGTAATTATCAGCAAAAACATGTCACCAGACAAATATATCAATTTTGGATGAGGAAATGGTTAAGAAAATATTAGTTACACTGATAAGACCAAAATTGGAGTATGCTGCAACACTGAACACTCAATACTAAAAAGAATATAAAGAAATTAGAAAGAATACAAAGAGCAATGATAAAGATGACACCAACACTCTCCAAATTGACATACGAACAAAGATTGTCCAAACTAGAACTGCCAACCCTGGAACAAAGAAAAGAAAGAGGAAATCTATTGACTATAGAATCATGAAAGAAATGGAAGTCGTAGATATAGGTGATTTATTAAGTTGGGACAAGAAAAAAACATAGCTCTCTTCCCGTATAATCAACTAGGTAAATTAGGAGGGCTTCTCCCGGACCTCACAATACCTGTGAGCATTGTCTTCCTTTGGTCTAGGTACATAGCCAATCTGAGACTGGTATACCAGTTGTCTGTTATGACATGCCTCCCTTCATCTAACAAGTCTTTCATCAGATACACTACAATTTGTTCTGATACAGATAAGTGTGAGGCAGCCTCATCTCCTATGTGTTATACATCTCTGCCGTAGTAAAATTCCACATTCCAGGAATATCCACCTCCAAGCTTCATCAAACAGGCACAATACAAACAACTTAACTCCCAACTTCGCCCTTTTGCTGTTGATATACATCCTGAAATGCAGCAGCCCTTTCCATAGAATAAGGGCTTCATCCACAGCTACAAGGCAACCAGGTGTCATCATCATCTGGCTGTTGTCCCTTATCAAGTGTATAAATGGCTCAATTCTGGTACAAGGGTCACTTCTATCTACTCCTGCAAGAACTTAAGGGTGCTAAAAAATTGGTCCTTACTCATCACTTCTTTACAAAATACTGGTGGTCCAGACCTCACCCAGTTGGTGGACCATTAGTCATGCATTTTTGGAAGTGTGGCCAGGCCCATTGTGAACCAAAGAGCAATGAACATATATGGGTCACTTACAGTCACTTCTCTCCAAATAAGTCTGTTTATTTTCCTTCTTTTTCAGGATGCTTGGTGAAAAAATCTCAACCTTTGCATTAGTACACAGACACAATTTTTCCATCACATCCTTACTAAAGAATAATTTGAAGGCATCATAAGGTGCAAAGCACTTATGTCCTTCTAAGGCCTCATGCCTTCATATGGTGCAGTGAAGGGAGGCACACCCTCAAGATGCCAATTACTAAATGGATCACCAAGGAGTGTCCATTCTTCACTCACAACTTGTTTTTCATCAGTAGTGAAATCATCACTAAATACCTCTTCTAGGGACTCTTCATCATTCTCTGTGTCCCACTCCTCATAACATATTTTTCCAGTAAACACAAAGGTCAGCAAAGGATGTCTATCCAAGCCAAAAGCTCAAAGGGTTCTGGTAATTGTATCCTATACAAGCTCAGAGAGAGAGAGAGGGGGCTGAGGGAGGTAGAGAGAGACGAACTGGCAGGGGAAAATAGATAGGCCTACTGTGAACACACACACAACCCTGGAATAAAGAAGAGAAAGAGGTGATCTGTTGGCCATTTATAGAATTATGAAAGGCTTGGAAGTCCTTGAGAGAGAAGACTTATTAAATTAGGATAGAAGAAAAACAAGGGGATATGAAAAGAAACTCAAAAAGGACAGTTATAGAAGAGATCAGAAAAAAAACAGCTTTCCACACAGTGGTGGATGTCTGGAACAAATTGGATGAAACAATAGTGTGTGCAAACACCATACATGAATTTAAGAACAAACTAGATGTTGTGAGATACAAAGACGAGACACCATGAGCATAGTACCCCTTCCCATAGAATATGACTAGGTAAATACACATCACTCATCAGCCTGTCAACACATCAACAACTGGCACTTCTGGGGACTACTGTTTCCAAATTTGCTGATGATACAAAACTGTGCGGAATGGCAAATGAACACTTAAACCGGTTAGATATTCAAGAAGATTTAGATAAATTACAGCATGGTCTGAAAAGTGGCTTATGAAATTTAACACAAGTAAATGCAAAGTAATGCACATAGGTAAAAATAACAGTAAGTACGATTACAAGTTATTTGGAAATTCGTTAACAAAAGTGGATAGTGAAAAAGATCTCAGCATAATTATCAGTAATGATCTCAAATCATACAAGCAGTGTATTTCAGTCTCTGAGAAAGCAAATAAGATTCTAGGACTGATTGCGTGATCTTTTGACTTCAAAAGTCCATCACTCATCAACAAGCCATATAAATCGTTAGTTCGCCCACATTTGGAATATGCTGTTTCCGTATGGTCACCGAATCTCATTAAAGACATTGACAGATTGGAAAAAATACAACGGTTATGCATCATAGAATCATTGTACATCGGGCATATTGCGCATGAGACATGATGTGTCATCAAATCATTGTACATCTAGCAACCCAGTGCTTGCGCACATATATGCGAGTCATACCAAAGTGATTAATGGACTATACAGTGACACTCAGGAGAAGATAGGAAAAGTTTTTGATGTACATGTTCTAAAGGGAGAGAGTGGGGTAATATCAGATCATTTTTTGGTGGAAGCTAAGTTGAGAAGGGAGGATAGATGGAGAAAGAGGAAAAGGATAGAAGGTAGGGAGGTGCTTAGGGTAAACTACTTAAATGAGAAAGAAAAAGAGGAGTACAGTAAGAAGCTGAGAGAAGAGTGGGAGGAAGTGAAGGATAGAGTAGAGCTAGGAATGTAGGAGGAACGGGGATGTTTCAAGGAGGGAATCACAAGATGTGCAAAGATGGTATGTGGAACAAGGAGGAAGGGAGAAAATAGAAGGAAAGGTAATGACTGGTGGGATGATGAAGCCAAAAAGGTTGTAGAAGAGAAGAAATGAGCTTTCACAGACTGGTTGTACAATAAGACAAGAGAAACATGTAAGAGGCACAAAGAAAAAACAAAAGTAAAACATAACATAAAGGAGGCAAAAAGTAGAGCAGATTTAAAATAGGAGAAGAGTGTGACAAGATTTTGAAAGCAATAAAAACATATTTTTGAAGGAAATTAAGAGAGGAAGAGGAGGTGAATCAAGTAGAGAAGAAAAGGTAATAGGTGCAGATGGGGAGGTGATAATGAAAGAGGTAGTGGTAAAAGGAAGATGGACAGAATATTTTAGTGTTGCTAAATGTAAAGGAGGATAGGGAGGGAAATGTGGTTGCAGTGGGAGATGCTAAGAAAATGACCGTGATGAATGAGGAAAATGGAGGAGAAATAAGGAAAGATGAGGTGAAAGCAGTTATTAAAATGATAAGAGCAGGCAAGCCACCTAGGCTAGATGGGTGTCATGTGTAGTGTCTAAAAAAGGGAGGTACAGTGATGGTGGACTGGCTGATGAGGTTTAATGTTTGTCAAAAAGAGGGTAGTGTGGCAGAGGACTGGAGGAGTGTCTCTATAGTTATGCTTTACAAGGGAAAAGGGGACAAATGTAAGTGTAGTAGTTTCCGGGGGATCAGTTTGTAAAGTGTAGTTGGGAAGACTTATGGGAGAGTTTTGATTAAGAGGATTAGGAGAGGAATGGAGAGAGTAATTGGTAAGAAACAGTGTGGCTTTAGGAAAGGTAGGGGTTGCATTGACTAGTTTTTTGTGGTAGTATTGCAAATATTTGGAATAGGAGGAAAACTGTCAAGAACAGCTAAGAGTTTATATGAGAGTACAGATGAGAGTAAAAGGGAAAAGATAGGTAGTATGTTTGTGAGAAGAAAGATGGATGTGTTGGCTTTGAGTGAAACTAAGTTAAAAGGGAAGGGTGAGTGTAAGTTTGGGAGTGTAAGTGGGAGGTTATCAGGAGTGAAGAGAGGGCGAGGGAGGGAAGGGGTGGCTATTCTAGTAAGTGAAGAGATGGGTAAACGTGTAGTGGAGTGGAAGGAGGTTTCCTCAAGGATAATGTGGATGAAGGTGAAACTGGGAAAGGAGATGTGGGTCTTTGTAAGTGCATATGGGCCTGGCAGTGAGAAGAGTGTAGAAGAAAGGGAGGCCTTTTGGATAGATTTAAATTAGTGCATAGAGGATTTGGGGAGAAATGACAATGTAATAGTACTGGGAGACCTTAATGCTAGGGTAGGAAATGGTCCAATTGATTGAGTGGTTGGGAAATGTGGAGTTCCAGGAAAGAATCATAGTGGAGAGTTGATGGTGGAAATGTGTCTAGAAAGAGAGTTGATGATAGTAAATACAGTGTTTCGGAAGAAAGTCAAGCATAAGTACACATGGGAGAGGGTGGTGGATGGAAGGGTGGTAGATAGAGCGTTGATGGATTATGTAGTGGTAAATAGGACTATGATAGGAAGAGTTAAGGATGTACATGTGCTAAGGGGAGAGGGTGGGGGAATATCAGATAATTTTCTGGTGGAAGGTAAGTTGAGAGTGGAGGATAGGTGGAGAAAGAGGAAAGGGACAAAAGGTAGGGAGGTGCTTAGAGTGAACTCTTTAAATGAAAAGGAGAAGGAGTACAAGAAGCTGAAGGAGGAGTGGGAGGGAGTGAAGGATAAAGTAGAGCTAGGTGTGGAGGAGGAATGGGGATGGTTCAAGGAGGGAGTCACAAAGTGTGCAAAGATGGTGTGTGGAACAAGAAGGACAGGAGGAAATAGAAGGAAGGGTAGTGAATGGTGGGATGAGGAAACAAAGAAGGTTGTAGAAGAGAAGAAGCGAGCTTTCACAGATTGGTTACAAAATAAGACGAGGGAGTCATATGAGAGGTACAAAGAAAACAAAAGAGAAGTAAAGCAAAAGGTAAAGGAGGCAAAGACGAGAGCAGATGTGACAGAAAATTTTGAAAGTAATAAAGAGATGTTTTGGAAAGAAATTAAGAGAGGAAGAGGAGGCGAATCAAGTAGAAAAGAAAAGGTAAAAGGTGCAGATGGAGAGACGATAATGGAAGAAAAGGTAGTAAGGGGAAGATGGGCAGAATATTTTAGGGAGTTGCTAAATGTGAAGGAGGACAGGGAGGGAAAGATAGTTGCAGTGGGAAATGCTAAGAAAATGACCGTGATGAGTGAGGAAAATGGAGGAGAAATAAGGAGGGATGAAGTGAAGGCAGTTGTTAAGATGATGAAAGCAGGTAAGGCACCTGGTCTGGATGGATGCCATGCAGAATGTTTTAAAAAAGGAGGTACAGTGATGGTGGACTGGCTGGTGAGGTTATTTAATGTTTGCTGGAGAGAGGGTAGAGTGTCGGAGGACTGGAAGAGTGCCTGTATAGTTCCACTTTACAAGGGAAAAGGGGTCAAGTTCGAATGTAGTAGTTTCAGAGGGATTAGCTTGTTAAGTGTAGTTGGGAAGGCTTATGGGAGGATCTTGATTGAGAGGAACAGAGGGAGTAATTGGTGAGGAACAGTGTGGATTTAGGACGGGTAGAGGTTGTGTAGATCAGATCTTTGTGGTAAGACAAATATGTAAGAAAGCTATAGGAAAGGGGAAGGATGTTTTTTTGGCTTTTATGGATCTGGAAAAGGCTTACGATAGGGTAGACAGAAAGGCACTGTGGGAGGTTATGCAGATATATGGGATAGGAGGAAAGCTTCTAGGAGCTGTCAAGAGTTTTAATGAGAGAAGTAGAGCTTGTGTCAGGATTAGAAATGGAGAGAGTGTGTGGTTCGAGGTAAAGGTGGGACATCGTCAAGGATGCGTTATGTCGCCCTGGCTGTTCAACTTATATATGGATGGGGTAGTGCGAGAGGTAAATGCAAGGGCAGTGGGTCAGGGATTGGAGATGGTTAAAGAAAATGGAGAAAAGTGGGAGGTGAGCCAGCTGTTGTTTGCGGACAACACTGCGCTTGTGGCAGGATCGGAGGAGGGATTGAGGAAGTTGATGACAGAGTTTGGGAGAGTATGTGATAGAAGAAAGCTAAAGATAAATGTGGGTAAAAGTAAGGTGATGAGATGTACAAGGGGTGAAAGTGGCAATAGACTGGAAGTGAGCATTAAGGGAGAGTGACTAGAGGAAGTGGATAGTTTTAGATACTTGGGTGCAAATGTGGCAGAAAAAGGTGGAGTGAAGGTGGAGGTAGCGAGAGAAGCGAGTAAATGCCTTGGTGGATTAAAGAGTGTAATGAGGAATAGACATTTGGGAATGGATGCGAAGAGGAGACTGTATGGAGTGATTGTGCCAACAGCACTGTATGGGTCAGAAACATGGAACATAAGAGAGGAAGAGAGAAGGAGTTTGAACGTGTTTGAGATGAGGTGTCTGAGAAGTATGATGGGGGTTACTAGGCTAGATAGAGTGAGAAATGAGGAGGTGAGGAGAAGAACGGGGATGGAAAGGGAGTTGGGAGATAGGGTTGATGAAAGAGTATTAGGATGGTTTGGACACATGGAAAGAATGAGTGAAGAAAGACTAGTAAAAGAGGTATGGAAGGCAGATGTGGAGGGAGTGAACATGAAGGGACGTCCTAGGATGAGATGGATGGATGGGGTGAAGGGGGCTTTGGGGAACAGGGGAATGTCTGTTGAGGAAGGACAGGAGAGGACAGAAGACAGGGGTAAATGGAGAATGGTTGTATATGGATGATGTTGTGATGCATGAGGTGGAATGGTTGGGGGGATGGGGGGTGAGGTAGTATGTGTGAGCAAAATTTTCCGCAGCCTGAAGGGATTTCTCCCCGTCTTCTCCTTTTATGCATGGGGGGACGGAGAGGGGGGTCGCCGATTTAATGAAGCGGCCTTGCTGTGGATATGCTGTATCTTGCGACACTGCTTCTGACCCAAGGCAGTGGACAAGGTGCAGGGATGACCCGTCATCCAGGAGGTGCTCAGATAAGAGGGAGGGTGGAGGGGTGTGGAGTGTATTCAGGGATGGAATGGGTGGGAATGATTTTATGCCTTTTCCTTTTTGGCTACCTCCCTTGTAAGGGTGAAAAAGCCTTGGTATATGTATGTATTAAAGCCTGTGTTAGAATGGAAAATGGAGAGAGTGAGTGGTTTGAGGTAAAGATGGAGCTTCAGCAAGGGTGTGTCATGTTGCCATGGCTCTTCAATGTGTACATGGATGGGGTGGTGGAGGAGGTAAGTGCAAGGGTAATGGGCAGGGGATTTGAGATGGTTAAAGAAAATGGAGAAAAAGGGGAGATGGGCCAGTTGTTGTTTGCAGATGACACAGTGCTTATAGCAGGATCAGAAGAGGGATTAAGGAAGTTAGCGGCAGAGTTTGGAAAGGTGTGCAAGAGGAGGAAGTTGAAGGTAAAAGTAGGATGATGTGTGCAAGGGGAGAGGATGGCAGCAAATGGGAAGTAAGTATCAAGGGAGAGTGGTTGGAAGAGGTGGATAGCTTTAGATAATTGGAGATGCATGTGGTGGGAAAGGGAGGAGTGAAGGTGGAGGTAGAATGTAGATTGAGGGAAGCAAGTAAATGACTTGGAGGATTAAAAAGTGTAATGAGAAATAGACATTTGGGATTGAATGCTAAGAGGAGATTGTATGAAGGAGTGACTGTGCTAACAGCACTACATGGGGCAGAAATATGGAACATAAGAGAGGAGTATGTTTGAGATGAGGTGTCTGAGAAATATGGTGGGGGTTGCTGGGCTGGATGGAGTGAGGGATAGGGAGGAGTTGGGAGATGGGGTTGATAGGGGAGTATTGGGATGGTTTGGACACAGAAAGAATGAGTGAACAAAGATTAGTAAAAGAAGTTTGGAAGACAGAGTTGGACGGAGTGAGCAGGAGGGGGCAACCAAGGATTGGATGAATGGATGGGGTAAAATGGGATTTGAGAAAGAGGGGGATGTCTGTTGAGGTAGGAAGGAAGAAGACAGAAGATAGGGTTAGTGGAGAGTAGTTGTGTATGGATGATGCTGTGATGCATGGAAGGGAGTGGGTGGGGGATGGGAAGGGGGGTTGTGGAGTGGTTATGTATGAATGATATTTTGACACAGCCCAAAGGGATTTCTCCTCGTGTTCTCTTTTTCTGCATGACAGGGATAGAGAGGGGGGTCACAAATGAAATGAAGTGATCTTGTTGTGGATGTGCCATGTTTTGCTGGATTGCTTCTGACCCAAGACTGGGCAAGATGTAGGGATGACCCATCATCCAGTAGGAGCCAAGAAGAGAGGGAGGGAGGAGTGGAGTGTGTGGGGATGGAATGGGTGGGAGTGGATTTATGCCTTTATATATATATATATATATATATATATATACTTTACTTAAGCTACCTCCTATGTAAGGGGGAAAAAGCCCTTGGTATATGTATGTACAAATGACATTGGACTTTCTCAGTACTATAGTATTTATTCCTATTTAATTATGAATTCCATTTTCAGATGCTTTGTTCATAGATGCACCCTCTGACCGTACCTCTGCAGACCGGCGAGCTCGTGAAAGTGAACTGAGAAATGAAATTGTCAGCCTCCTTCCCAAAACTATTCGTGGCTTTCTCTTAACAGAGGACCAGTACACAGAAGGAGCTAATACTTTAGTGAATTTGTTCCAGCACCCAATCCTCAACAAACAGGTAACAATATATGATGTCTCTCTTGTCTCTGAATGGTTTCCACTCATATTATGTCATTGAGATGATTGAATACATTCAGATCTCATTATCAGCAATGAATTTGGCATTAATCATTACTGATGCCATGATAACCATTTTCATGTAGCATTACTTGTAGCATTAAGTACATCTTTTTTATAAAAAATGCTTGAATTAGGTACATCAGTTTTGTTGATGTAATTATTCATGATTTATTTATTTTATTTTCAGCTTTCGTATGTTCTCCTGGATAAGGTGTTAGAAGAACTTTTTCCTGAATTAGCTCATGACTTCACTTCACCTTTCCTGCAGCAGTAATCCTTGCTGCACTCTGGTTAGGCACTAGGGGACAACCTAAACGCCTTCACAACAAACTCAAACCAAATACATAAAGCATTAAAAAGGACATTCCACTTGATAATGGCAGCTTGGTTTAGTCTTTCATTTTTTGTAAATAATCTTGTCATATCAGTTGTTGATAGGAAACATTGAGTACACACATATACCAAAGGCCTTCTCCCCTTATTAGGAAGGTAGCCAAATCAAAGTTCATACCTATGAGGGGGGTGTTGGCTGAGTCAACACTAGGTAGTTTTAAAAATACTCTTTCTACTTTCTGTACTATCATACATTTAATTTATAATTTATTTGCTATATTTGATTACTTATATACATACATGTATACACACATACATACATATACCAATGGCCTTTTCCCCCTTACAAGGGAGGTAGCCAAAAAACAAAGGCATAAAATCAACTCCCACCCATTCCATCCCCACATATTGCACTCACACTCACCCCCTCCCTCCCTCTTATCTTGGCTCCTCCTGGATGATGGGTCATCCCTGCATCTCTCCCAATGCCTTGGGTCAGATGCAGTGTAGCAAGACAGCACATCCACAGCAAGGCCATTTCATGTAATCAGTAACCACCCCCTCACTGTGCCTTCATGCAGAAAAAGAGAGAATGGGGAGAAATCCCTTCAGGCTGCATCAAAATATTATTCACTCATACTCCCTCACCCCTCCATCCCACACCTACTCCTTTCCATGCATCACAGCATCATCAATACACAACCATTCTCCACTCACCCCTATCTTCTGTCGTCTCCCTTCCTCAACAGACATTCCCCTCCTTCCCAATGCCCCTTTTACCCCATCCATCCATCTCACCATTGGTAGCCCCTTCATGTTCACTCCTTCCACTTCTTCCTTCCACGCCTTTTTTACTAATCTTTGTTCACTCCTTCCAACTCTGCCTTCCACACCTCTTTTACTAATCTTTCTTCACTCATTCTTTCCATGTGACCAAACCATCCCAATACTCTTTCATCAATCCTATCTCCCATCTCTCTTTCCACCCCTGCTCTCCTTCTCACCTCCTCATTTCTCATTCTATCCAGCCTACATTAGTAGTGGAAAATTTGGGCACAAATTGATGAGAAACAAATGTAAACAATTGTGACTTTTAAATAGACATTTAAACAGCTCATGATAACCTCCAAACAGGCTGGAATGCCTTTTGCCAGTTTTTCTACATGTTGGGGAACAATATTATCCCAAATATACTGTATTTCTATTTTAAGCTTTGCTACAATCAAAATGTTACGATCCCAAAGCTGTTTTTTAATGATATGCCACATGTGCTCAATGTGATTTAGTTCTGGTGAATTCCCAGGCCACTTTTTGAAGTAATCTAAACCACAGTCCTCTAACCAGTGGGGTATAGACCAAGCTGTGTGAGTAGGAACTCCATCCTGCACAAACAAGCTAGCGTTACACTTTTAAGAACATAAGAATAAAGTAGACTGCAAGAGACCATAAAGCCTACACTAGGCAGCTCTGTATCCATCACCACCTGTCATCCCCATCCATAAAGTTGTCTAATCGTTTTTTAAAACAACTGATAGTTTCAGCGCTTACTACATGGTTACTAAGTTTATTCCATTTATCGACCACCCAATTAGTAAACCAATTCTTGCCTATTTCCTTCTTAAATCTAAATTTGTCCAGTTTATACCCATTACTGCGAGTCCTGCCCTGTTGTTTTATTATGATGACCTTGTTTGCATCACCCTTGTTATAGCCTTTGATCCACTTGAACACTTCTATTAGATCACCCCGCACTCTGCGTCTTTCCAGAGAGTGTAAGTTTAGGTGCCTAAGCCTCTCTTCGTAAGGCAAATTTCCAAGTCCTTGTATCATTTTGGTCATTCTTCTCTGTACTGATTCTAGTGAATTTATGTCCATTCTGTAGGATGGAGACCAAAACTGTACCACATAGTCAAGGATGGGTCTAACTATCGCTAGATAGAGTTTAATGATTACCTCTGCACTTCTATTCATTACCATCCTAGCAATAAAGCCTAATGCTCTGTTAGCTTTATTTCTGGCGCTAATGCACTGCTTCCTGGTTTTAAGGTCCGGACTCACCAGAACTCCCAAGTCCCTCTCGCACTCATATTTTTCTAAACACGTGTTATCTAAGTTGTATCTATTTTCGGGGTTTTGTAGCCCTACGTTTAACACGCTACACTTAGCAATATTGAAGTTCATTTGCCATTTCACCGACCATGTTAACAATTTATTAAGATCATCCTGCAGAATCTGGGCATCATCTCCTGACCTAATTAGGCATCCTATTTTAGTGTCGTCCACAAACTTACTAACATCACTATTTATGCCATCGTCGAAGTTGTTTCTGTACATAATGAACAACAAGGGACCCAAAACGGAGCCGTGGGGGACCCTGCTAGTAACATTGCCCCACCTAGATTTTATTCCATTTATGGTGACCTGCTGTTTTCTGTTACTAATCCAAGCTTTAATCCATTCTAACACTTTTCCTCCTATGCCATGGGCTTTTCCTTCTATGCCATGGGCTTTTCAAAACTTTCAGGCAGGTTATCACACAATAACTCAAAATAACTGTGCTGATTTACACTCATTTTGTTCAAGAAACACTAAATTGCTGACTCCACCAAACACAAACCACCCCACACCTTAACACTTAGTGCATGTTTCACCACAGCAGCTATATAACATGGGTCATTAGTGTCCGACCCCCTGGGGTGCCTCACACACTTCGACCTACAGCCTGACTAAACCACAAACATTGACTTATCACTCCACAATACTTGTTCCCAGTTTTCTAGAGTCTAATCTTTATATTTCTTACAAAAAACTATGTGATCACGTAAGGTTTTTTGCACTTAAGATGGGAAGAACCTTACTACAACTATGGTATTGTAAATCTTTGGTTAAATGATCAGAAGTGCATCTTACAGACATGTCTTGCAGCAGTGCAGAGTTATTTTCCTTCAGTTTTCAAGCCATGAGTGTTGGATCTTTATCCAACTGCCTCTTAATAACCTTAGAAGTATGATTTGATATCTTCCTTGGCCAACCAGAACAAGGCTTAGGGGTAGGAATGACATCACCTCTTCCATCTCAAAATTTCTTGGTCCTCTTTTACACTTGCCACATTCCAATTCCCACACAAGTGGCTATGTCTTTACACATATAACCCTCCTTATAGAAGGTTATAATAGCAACAATTATGTCCTCCCAGCTCTTTACCACTTTTCATTACAGAGATATCAAGGCACAAAAACAGAGACCACCACAAAAAATCTACTAGTCCATGTGAGAGATGTTTACAAACTGACACCACGTGGTCCCGGGAGCAACTAAACAGAGTTGCCAAGTGGTGCATATTGTCTTGTCTAAATAACAGTACAGATGCTAGCATTAAAGAAATAGCCAAAAGTTTGATTGGAAATTGGTATCTTTTGTGTATTTTGAGTTTAGCAAAATGTTATGACACCTGTAGTTTTGCGCCCAAACTTTCCACTACCACTGTAATAATCCCTACCATACTTCTCAGGTATTTCATTTCAAACACATTCAGACTCCTCTTTTCCTCTCCTATGTTCCATGTTTCTGTCCCATACAATGCTTTCAGCTCAATCACTCCTATATACAATCTCTTCTTAGCATCCATTCCCAAATGTCTATTTCTCATTACACTTTTTTAATCCCCAAGGCATTTACTTGCTTCTCTTAATCGACATTCTACTTTTACCTCTACTCCCCCCCTTTCCCGCCACATTCACACCCAAATATCTAAAGCCATCCACTTCCTTCAGTCTCTCTTCCTTAATACTCACTTCCAATTTGCTGCCATATTCTTCATAAGCCTTTTCCAAATCCATAAAGGCCCAAAAAATATCCTTACCTTTTCCTAAAGCTTTCTCACATATCTGCCTCACCACAAAAATCTGATCCACACAACTCCCACCTGTCCTAAACCCCACACTGTTCCTCACCAATTACTCCCTCTGTTCCTCTCTTAATCCTCTGAATCAAAACCCTCCCATAAGCCTTCCCAATTACATTCAACAAACTGATCCCTTAGAAACTACTACACTCACACTTGTCCCTTTTTCCCTTGTAGAATGGAACTATACAGTCACTCCTCCTGTCCTCCAGCACTCTACCTTCTTTTAGATAAACACTAAACAACCTCACCAGCCAGTCCACCATCACTGTACCTCCCTTTTTAGACACTTTGCATGACATCCAACCCAATTGCCTACTCTCATCATTTTAATAACTGCTTTCACTTCATCTTTCCTTATTTCTCCTCCATTCTCTTCATTCATCACAGTCATTTTCTTTGTGCTTCCCGCTACAACACCTTTCCCTCCCTATCTTCTTTCACATTTAGCAACTCCCTGAAATACCCTGCCCATCTTCTTCTTATGTTTCTTCCATTATCATCTCTCCATCTGCACCTTTCACCATTTCTTCTCTACTTGATTCGCCTCCTCATCCTCTCTTAATTTTCCTCCAAAACATCTTTTTATTACTTTCAAAATTTTCTGTCATACTCTTACCCCATTTCACATTTGCTCTCCTCTTTGCCTCCTTTATTTTATGCTTTACTTCGCTTTTCTTTGTACCTTTCATGTGATTCTCTTGTCCTATTTTGTAACCAATCTGTGAATGCTTGCTTCCTCTCTTCTACAACTTTCTTTGCTTCATCATCCCACCACTCACTACCCTTCCTTCTATTTCCTGCCAACCTCCTTGATCCACACACCAACTCTGCACACTTTGTGACTCCTTTCTTGAACAATTCCCATTCCTCTTTCACTCTATCCTTCACTCCTTCCCCTTTCTCTCTCAGCTTCTTGTACCCCTTCTTCCTTTCTCATTTAAGCAGTTTACTCTAAGCACCTCCATACCTTCTGTCCTTTTCCTCTTTCTCCATCTATCCTCCCCTCTCAACTTACCTTCCACCAAACAATGATCTCATATTCCCCCACTGTCTCCCCTTGGAACATGTATGTGTATATATATATATACATATATATTCAGGGTGCGAACGGTAATTGTTAAAAACATTTGTCACAAAAAAGTTGCAATACAGGTAAATATATATATATATATATATATATATATATATATATATATTCAGGGTGCAAACGGTAATTGTTAAATTTTTGGGGTCACAAAAAAGTCCCAATACAGGTAAAAATGCATTTATTTAAAAAAAAAAAAAAAAAAAAAAAGACTCTGTATCAGCACACTTTAAAACCTGGCACAGGCCTTCTTCACAACCTCCTTGCAGAGATTGGCAAAGACGACCTTGATCCAACTGACCAGATCATCCTTACTCTTGCATGGGGTGCAGTTAGTATCTCATTCAACAGTCCCATACAAAATAGTCCACAGGTTTGAGGTCAGGTGGGTTAGGGGGCCATACATCAGGGGCAACAAAGTCAAAGAAATTGTTGAAGAGCCATTTCTGAGATTTTCTGGAGATGTGACATGGTGCCAACTCCTGTTGCCACACATAGGGTCTATCAGCAGCTACTTCCTCAATCCATAGCTTCACATGGTTCTATAGGACACTCAGTGCTCACCCAGAGCCTCTGGGGAAAGAAGAACCGGAGTGAGACTTGGCCCTCGCTGCAGACTACCCTAAACACCATGACAGTTGCAGGAAACTTGGTTTTCATGACTCTCAGCACATCCTTGGGACAGACAGCCAACCACCTGTTGTTATGACAGAAGTTCTTATCATCTGAAAAGAACCAGAGCATGTCGTTCTCCAGAGGGTGCTTCAGTTTATTGAGTATCTTATTGCTCTTCTTTAAGCAGTTCTGCATCTTTGCAGAGAGGAGTTGACCCTTAGGCATCTTGTATGTCTTGTATCTGATATTTTTGTGCAAACATTTCCTTACAGTGCCTTCAGACACTTGCAGCTCTCTGGCAATAGACCTCATGGACCAGGTGGGGTCTTTATCAATCATGGCTTGCAATGGAGTGACAAATTCGGCATCCCTGATGGTGTCCGATCGTTGAGAATTCCTCTCAGCAACACCTTCATAATCATAGTCAGAAGAAATCAACTCCCTCCTGACGGTCCTGACAAACTGTTCAGTCACTTTTAGCAGTTCTGAGATCTTGTGGAGATTAACATAAGTATCACATGCCTTTTCCATAGATAAGGAAATATAAAGCTCTCTCCATGGATGCAAGGTGTTGCTGAGACAAAGTCTCAATGTATACTAATTGGTTGCTTTTGTTTCAAGTGGTGTGGTTACCCACATCTTATCACATCCCTGAAACAACAAAACAATTACCACAGCACCCTGTATATATTTGTGTATTTTAAGCAGCAATTTTTCTCTAATGCATATAGTATTAAATGCCATGGAAATCTCAGCATTGATGATCTTTATCTGAAGACCTTCAGTTCTTCTAAAAAGCCATTTCTCATCCATACTTAAGGAATACAGGAATTCACTGGCAGTGTGAGGCATGGAGACTAATACAGTCAGTTCTGTGATTTACTAGTAAGATGATGAGATATAACAAGTTACAAAAAATCCTACTAGTACATGCATACATAAATAAACCAGAGGTTTTTTTCTCTTACAAGGGAGGTAAGCCAAAAAGCAAAGGCATTAAATCCACTCCCACCCATTCCATCCCCACATGCTCCACTTCCATCCACACCCCTCCCTCCCTCTTGGCTCTTCCTGGATGATGGGTCATCCCTGCATCTTGCCCACTGTCCTGGGTCAAAAGCAGTGTTGCAAGACACAGTACATCCACAGCAAGGCCACTTCATAAAATCGGCAACACTTCCTCTCCATCCCCTCATGAAGAAATGGAGAATATGGGGAGAAATCCCTTTGAGCTGTGTCACTTTATTTTTCACACATACTCCATCACCCACCCACTCCCCCACATGCATCACAGCATCATCCATACACAAACATTCTCCACTCACCCCTATCTTCTGTCTTCTCCCATCCTTCCTCAACAGACATACCCCTCTTTCCCAATACCCCTTTTACCCCATCCATCCATCTCATCCTTGGTCTGCTCATATTCACTCCTTCCACCACTGCCTTCCACACCTCTTTTACTAATCTTTCTTCACTCATTCTTTCCATGTGTCCAAACCATCCCAGTACTCTTTCATCAACCCTATTTCCCAACTCCCTTTCCACCCTGTTCTCCCCACATCATTTCTCACTCTATCCAGCCTAGTAACCCCTATCATACTTCTCGAAGTGGGAAGAAATGATAAGTGGTGTCCCACAGGGGTCGGTGCTGGCTCCAATCATGTTTGCCATATACATATATAAATGACATTGATGAAGGAGTTGAGTGTTATATGAATTTCTTCACAGATGACACAAAAATACTAAAGAAAGTAAGAACAGAGGAGGACTGTGAATCATTACAATCAGACCTGGACAAAATCTGGAAATGGACTCAAAAGTGGGAAGTAAACTTCAGTATCAAGAAATATAGTATAATGGAGTTTGGCAAAAGTAAAAACAATATCAAAAAATTATAAAATTGGTGAAGAAGAAATCAAAAAAGTGAACTAGGAAAGAGACCTTGGAGTAATAATCAGTAAACACATGACACCAGATAAACATATCAACAAAATAGTCGGAGAAACCTTCAACCTATCAAGGTCAATGAAAGTGGTATTTGACTAATTGAATGAAGAAATAAAAAAAATATTAGTTACATTAATAAGACCAAAACTGGAATGTGCAGCGACACTATGGACACCCAGCACTAAAACAGTATAAGGAAATTAGAAAGAACACAGAGAGCAACGACAAAGTTGGCACCAGCTCTCTCCAAATTAACATACAAAGATTATCCAAATTGGAACCACCACACTGGAGCAGAGGAGAGAAAGATGCACTCTTATGACTATAGAATCATGAAAGGAATGGAAATCCTTGATAGGAATGATTTACTAAAAAATGACAATGGAAAAACAAGAGGTCATGGAAAGAAACTCAAAAAAGATAACTATAGAAGAGATCTGAAAAAAAAAAAAAATAGCTTCCCACACAGAGTGCTGGATATCTAAAAGAAACAGTGTATGCAAGCACTATTCAAGATTTTAAGAAAAAACTTGATGCTGAAAGATACAAAGACAGGTCACCACGAGCATAGCTCCCTTCCCATATAATACAACTAGGTAAATACATTCAAACTCACCTCTTCCTCTCTTATGTTCCATGTTTCTGCCCCATATAGTGCTGTTGGCACAATCACTCCTTCATACAATCTCCTCTTAGTATCCATTCCCAAATATCTATTTCTTATTACACTTTTAGCTCTCCCAAAACATTTACTTGCCTCTCTCAATCTACATTCTACCTCCACTTCCACTCCTCCCTTTCCTGCCACATTCTCACCCTAGTATCTAAAGCTATCCACTTCCTTCAGTCTCTTCCTTAATACTCACTTCCAATTTGCTGCCACCTCCACTTGTACATCACATCACCTTAATTTTACCCACATTTATCTTCAACTTTCTTCTGTCACACACTTTCCCAAACTCTGTCACTAATTTCCTTAATCCCTCTCTTATCCTACCACAAGTGCAGTATCGTCATCAAACATCAACTGGCTTATCTCCCATTTTTATCCATTTTCTTTAACTATCTCCAATTCCAAACCCATTACCCATGCATTTACCTTATGCACCACCCCATCCATGTATAAATTGAACAGCCAAGGTGACATAATGCATCCTCATCCTCCTAATCAAAACCCTCCCATAAGCTTTGCCAACTACACTCACCAAACTGATCCCTCTGAAACTACAACATTCATGCTTGTCCCCTTTTCCCCTGTAAAGCAGAACTATAAGGCACTACCCCAGTCCTCTGGCACTCTACCCTCATTTAGACAAACATTAAACAACCTCACCAGCCAGTTCACCATCAGTGTTTTTTTTTTTCTACCTCTCTTGTAAGAGACAAAAAAATTGGTATATGTATATATTCTAAATATCTCCCTACCTTTTGTCCTTTTCCTCTTTCTCCCTCAGTCCACTCTTAACATAACCTCCACCAAAAAATTATCTGATATTCCCCTACTCTCTCCCCATAGAACATGTAGTCCATTAAAGTCCTATCTACCACCCTTCCATCCACCACTCTCCCATGTGTACTTATGCTTGACTTTCTTCCTAAACACTATTTGCTATAAACTGTCTTTCGAGACACATCACCATCAACTCTCCACTATGTTTTTTTTTCCCTAGAACTCTACACTTCCCAACAACTCCATCTATTGGTTCATTTCCTACCCTAGCATCAAAATCTACATTGACATTTCTCCCTAAACCCTCTATGCACTTGTTTAAATCTTCCTCTACATTCTTCTCACTACCAGGCCCATATGCACTTAGAAAAATCCACATCTCTCCAGTTTCACATTCATCCACATTAAGCTTGAAGAAACCTTACACTCCACACATTTACCTATCTCTTCACTAATATAGCAACCCTCTTCTCTTCCTCATCCTCTCTTCACTCCTAACACCCTCCCAACTACACTTCCAAACTCAAACTCACTCTTCCCTTTCAACTTAGTTTCACTCAGTGCCAACACATACATCTTTCTTCTCACATACTGCCTATCTCTTCTCTTTTACTCTCATTTGTATATCCATCCACATTAGAAGACCCAAACCTTTGGGTTCTGGATGGAAAACTCCCAGACCTTCTTATGCCTTTGATTTTTTTAGGAATGTCCCCTCTGGGGCTACAGAGAGTAGGATGCCCAATCCTATCCCCATTCCATTTTTGTTGCCTTTTATGACCCAACTGGGAAAACTTGGTGGCAGTATTCTTCTCCACCACACACACTCACACATAAATATATACATATATATATATATATATTATATATATGGATTCAGTAAATTATTGAGAACATATCAGGTCAATCTACTGTAGCTGTAGTAATGTTATTTGATCAGTGGAAATGACTGAGTTCAAAGGAGAAACTAGTAATGTACTATGTAGTACTGCATTAAGAGTACTGCAGTCCTTGTGGATGAAGAATTAATGTTTATATAAATCAGTTCTCATGTATTCTTCAGATTCAGTGTGATTTCACAGGCTAAAGTGTACTGTACCACCTAACATGAAGGCTGTACTTGAAGCTTTACATAAGGAACTATGAACAAGGTTAGATGGGTATGCAGTTCACGAAAGGCTTCTTTGCTTCAATAAAGGGGGCTAACTCCACTCTGGTTGGGAGAATAATCTATGATAAAAGAAATTGTATTCCAAAGTTGTGATTTTTGTTGCTTAATAAATGATATGATCAAAAGATATTGTAATAATTTCTTCCCCCTACTCTTACATTTCGTAGTGAAAACTGGATTTTGGAAACTATGTACCCCATCTGGGGTATTGGCTGCATGTTATTGTGGGATTAAAAGCTGTGTCACAACTTTGGCATTGTGACACACTACCTAGTGTTCCCCATTTTCTTTCATCTCTATTCAGCCCCTTCAGCTGTTACTTTTCTTTCACTCTGTGGAGGCACTGGAAGTCTTAAGGCATCCACTAAGGATTACAAAGGCGGAGCATGCCGACAGGAGACCTTTTGATCCATATCTAGGTCGGATGCAAAAAAAAAAAATAATAATAATAATAATAATGATAAATTAAAACTATAATAATGTAAAAATAACAAATAAAATACATAAATAAATGCATAGGTATAGTTGAATAACAAACAAACAGGTAAAGAGTAAATTATTATAAACTGACATATAACTAATAATAAATGAAAATCACAGACAAATTATAACAAAACAAAACCAAATAATATAACATAAATTATAATCATTACAGCATCTTACTCAGGTATTTATCTAAATGATTCTTAAAGCTTCGAACTGAACTACATTGCACTACCTGTGCAGGAAGTTTATTCCATTCATTAACTACACGGTTGGCAAAGTTGTTTCTACCTACTTCCAAATTGAATCTATTTCCGGACAGTTTGAGACCATTGTTTCTTGTCTGATTCTCATTCAATGTGAAAATTTGGTCACTTTTGATGTTGTCAATTCCCTTTAAAATCTTAAAGACCTGTATCAAGTCACCTCTGAGTCTACGCTTTTTTAGGGAAAACAGATTCATGTGCTTAAGTCGATTTTTGTATGATTTATTTTTTATATTTGGAATCAGTTTTGTGGCTCGCCGTTGTACTTTTTCCAGTCTGTCAATGTCTTTAATGAGATTCGGTGACCATACGGAAACAGCATATTCCAAATGTGGACGAACTAACGATTTATATAGCTTGTTAATGAGTGATGGACTTTTGAAATCAAAAGATCGCGAAATCAATCCCAGAATCTTATTTGCTTTCTCAGAGGCTGAAATACACTGCTTGGATGATTTGAGGTCGTTACTGATAATTACACCGAGATCTTTTTCACTATCCACTTTTGTTAACGAATTTCCAAATAACTTGTAATCGTACTTACTGTTATTTTTACCTATGTGCATTACCTTGCATTTACTTGTGTTAAATTTCATTAGCCACTTTTCAGACCATTGCTGTAATTTATCTAAATCTTCTTGAATATCTAATTGGTTTGAGTGATCATTTGCCACTCCGCACAGTTTTGTATCATCAGCAAATTTGAAAACAGTAAATTTTAGTCCATGGTCTATATCATTTATATATACTATGAATAGAAGTGGCTCAAGAACGGAACCCTGAGGAACTCCACTTGCAACACTTTTCCATCCAGAAGTTTTTCCATTTAAAACAACTCTCTGTTTTCGACCTTTCAACCAATTACTAGTCCAACCTAATAGGCTACCACTTATTCCATGCAAAGCTAATTTAGTAAGTAGTCTTTCGTGTGGGACGGTATCAAAAGCTTTTGCAAAGTCTAGATATATTAAATCTATATTGTTTCTTTTGTCATAATTCGAGATAACTGTGTTGTAGAATTCGAGTAAGTCACGCAAGAACGTTTCCGTCTGAAACCATGCTGGCTATCATTTATCAAACGGTTACTTTCTAAATGATATTCGATATCATCTCTGATGATAGTTTCCATTATTTTTCCTACGATCGAAGTCAAACTTATAGGCCTATAGTTATTTGGTTTCTTTTTGTCACCTTTTTTGAATATGGGAGTAACGTTAGCTAGCTTCCATTCTCTTGGGACATCTCCGGATATGATGGATTTCTTGAAAATAATTTCTAATGGAACAACAATCTCATTTTTCATTTCCTTTAAGATTCTTGGATGCCAACCGTCAGGCCCTGGGGTTTTATTAACTTTGAGTTTGTCTATACACCTTTTAATTTTTTCTTTTGTTATATTTACCGTACTGAGTAAGTTTACCCCCAGACTTTTCACAGGTTTCAGTTTGGGATTCACTTTGAGGTGTTTCGTTTACGAATACCGAGCTAAAATAATTGTTTAAGATATTACACATCCCTTCATTTTAATATTCAAGTTGACCGTCATCAGATAATAATGGACCAATGTGATTCATAACAACCTTTTTATCTCTAATGTAACTATAGAATTCTTTGGGATTCTCTTTGGATTTATCAGCGATGTTCATTTCGTATTGTCGTTTTCTTTTTCTTATTGTCTTTTTTAAATCTCTCTGTATTGATACATAACTTTCATAGTCATTAGATGCACCCGAGCACTTATATTTCTTATAAGCCTGTCTCTTTTTAGCAATACTTTTTTCAGTTTCTTTGTCGAGCCACTTTGGGCGAGCCTGATTTGGGGGACGTCTGTCCTTAAAAGGAATGTAAGTTTGAATCATCTTAGTGAGCGTATTTTGAAATATTTCCCACATCTGATCTACAGGTCTTTCGTTTAATTTTGCCTCCCAATCTGTAAGCTGAAGCTCCTGACGTAGTTCTATGAACTGAGCTTTACTGAAATCGGGTATTTTAGAAGCACAAGTATCTATTCTAAAATTGGTTAGGAGTTTGAATCTGACTAAGTTGTGATCGCTATTTGCAACAGATTCACCGACTTCTACATCAGTTACCATGCTTTCGCGGCTAGTGATCAATAAATCGAGTAAGTTTCCATATCTTTTGGGCTCTTTTACATGCTGAATTAAGTAATTGTCACCAAGAAAATCAATCAAGCGACTACCTATATGGCCATGTTCAAGGGTCATCCAATCAATGTCAGTAAAATTGAAATCACCCATTATCAATAAATCCCGGTTGCAGAAACTAGACAGTTCTTGAAATAACAGTTTGTCGTCTGCTAATGATAATGTCTTTGGCCTATATATTACACCTATATTCATTTTTTGTCCATTTGTTTGGGTTAACTCAACCCACAAACTGTCATATGCATCCTGTTTCACTTTCTCTAAGACACAAGCATGAACATTGTTTTTAACGTACAATAGAACACCCCCACCTTTCTTGTGGTTTCTATCCTGATGAAAGTGTTTAAATCCCGCAATATTAAATTCAGCTTCGAACTCTGTACCATTTAACCATGTCTCAGTTATTCCTATCATATCGAGATTTTCGCTTTTGACATACGCCTGTATTTCTTTAAATTTGTTCCTAATACTACGAGCATTAAAGTACATGGTTTTAAGAAACTCGTGATTATTTCTTTTTGACACACTTTGAGTCTTAATATCATGTCTTATATTATCATTTTGTTTTTTTATTTATGCCTTGCTCTATATTATTATTATTTGGTCCTTCATTGACATTCAATGCCTCATTAACATTTCTCCTATCAAAATTAACTTTTCCCCCATCACGGACATCTGGTCGATTACGGTCATCCGATCTATTTTGTACATTTTGTCCCCCTACGTCACCGTGATTCACGCCGGCATCCCATCGTTCAGTGACATTATGTCCGGCATCCCTTTCTAATATTATATTTTGTCCTCCAGTGACATTAAATCCTACCGTGATATTTTTTCCTCCACTATAATTACATCCCATCGTGATCTTTTGTCTTCCACTGTCATTACATCCTATCTTGATATTTTGGCCTTCATTGACATTCACTGGAAGTCTTAAGGCATCCACTAATTACTTCTCCACAGCAACTGTTGTGAGAGTTTAGCGCTAATTGGTTGCAGTGCCTTACTGAGTGTAAGTACCCTTAATTTTAGTCAGGAATCTCCTCCCCTTGTCTTCCAAGATGTCTTTGTAAACTCATGCTCAAAATCATCAAAAGGTGCTATAATGTTAAAATTGAAATGTCTCAACTTATCAATTAACTTAAACTAATTCACCATATGTTTCTGTGTCCTTGTATTTCTGAGTTGTAATTGATGTATTTTTACCTATATATTACTATTTGTTATTGTTTTTGTTGGGGAGTCCACTGCGTTTCATAACCCCCCTGCACATTTGCCACTTCTTGTCTAGACTAATTTAAATTAGGCTAGTTAGAATCATATGTCCCTTTCCCTCTGACTACTAGAATTGCCCCAACATTACGCCGTATTCCTCATGCAAATTAATGATTAGAAAAATGCCCGCCAACAACAGCACATCGTGCCCCACCCACAGTACCACCAGCATCGCATCCCAAAGGTAGGCACTTGGCATTCTCACAAAACGCATTCCTTGAGGACCTCGCTGCCTTGTCAATGTAAACTTAGATAAATCAAAATGAACAAGGACAAAGTATTCCCGTCACTGGGTATCGCCAATTGCACCCCAGTTATGGTGCTAGTGAGCCCAGGAAAACTTAGAGTGTATATTACAGGGAAAAGATGTGTTCCGTGACTCGCGTTGAATTCAATTCATTAAGTCCGGTCGTGGGTCATTGTCAATCCCACTCCAGTGATTCGGTGCAGTGAACTCGTGTGTTTAGGAAAACTGACTTTTAGAGTGTGAACTACGTGCGGAGATATCGAGGAAATAGAAGAAATGGAATCCTGTTCTTTGATTCCCCTCCCCCACACAAGTTTTGCGCCATCGATGAAGGATGGGGCTTGGGTCCCGGTGCCACAGACAAAGGCATTTGGATCACTAAATGCTCGGAACATTCTGTTAATCTGAGGGCGTTCTCCCATTTGAAGACTTTACCAAACGAGTGCACCATCCTAGGAGAGAAGAAAGGAACATTTCCATGAGGTATTTCATTATTATAGCTAGGTATTAGAGCATGCAGGGCTAACTAGATAGGATGTCACCAACCATATACTTATGTATCTCATCCAGGTGAATAGCTGTGAAGTATATTGATCAGGACATTTATTGAACATTAAGTGAATGTAAAATCTTGTTTAATATCACTTGCTTGTGGCTGATTTGTGGAGACATATTAAATCATAAAAAAATCAGTTTATTAAATTTTGTTTAATTAGTCCTAGGAGTGTGATTTATACAAGCTTGTTACCCCATTCTTCCCCTTGTGAGAAACATGTTTCTCTAGTCCTTCGAATTTACCCGCTCGGTTTGAAGGGGCTGTGCGTGGTCCCAGCCAGCGTCTCAGATTTCCTGAACTTTATTTCCGTACTGCAGCTATCCCCATTCTCCAATTTCCCAATGTATGAGAATTCTCATGTTATTCAATCACCCCCTTCTTCCACTGTCCAGGGATTTTGGGACATGGGTCACAGGTTGTCCATTGAACCGGAAACTCTGCTCTCTACTTATGCACAGATCTCGACAATCTAATTAATGTGTGTGACAAACTTGCGTAGTAAATCACAGGAAGGTTTTCCCTGCACATAGATTAGGAATTTACTACAAATGTTCAGTTCTTTAGACTCACTATGGCATCCCCAGCTGCCAAACCTCCAATAAAATCCCCATGCTAGTTTAGGTTCAAACCCCCTAGGCAAAAAAATTTCCACATTAACCCCTTGAGTACCGGATGTGTGTTTTGTGACACCTGCGTGTCACGGCTGAGTGCACCCGCCAGGAACCGAGCGTGCTCCCCGTGACACGCATGTGTCACAGTTATAAGCTGTGTGTATTGAGGGCTCTCAAGGCCTCGGTTTCTGGGTTATTTCTACCCACGTGGTGGCAAGTGTCTGTGTTTACAAACATAAGGCTCCAGCCATTCGTGGGACGGTTTGAAACGTTTGTTTACGTAAGGTTGACGGGTTGGTAACGAAGGGGTTAGAAGCCCAGATTGCGCTGAAGTATCCCTGGTCGCCATTTTCCCGGGCTACAATACAGCCCGCCATTTTCATTCCTCAGTGGTGCCAACCGCTACCCCTTAGTTTAAGCTCAAACCGTCAACGGCTGACCTAGTTTTAAACGGCCCCGCCCAGCTCAACACAAAAGCAGCATTCTTAACCACTTCTATTGGTCCCATGCGACCACCCTTACGCACCCTTAGATTTTTTGTTAGGTAGCCCGTCTGCCAACCATTCCAACCAACCAGTTCGTATGACAGCACAATCTTCTTTAGTTTCCCCTCCAAATTTTCATTTTCTTAATTCATTGTATTACGTTTTTTTTTTTTTAATTTATACTACGACTGTCCCTCCGTTATGCTGTCCCCCAACCCCTTGTTGCTGTTCTGTACCATTTCTCTGAGTATTCATTTTCTGTGGTGGGGGAAAAGAATACTGCCACCAAGTATTTCCACTTGGATCATAAGAGGCGAGAAGAAAGGGACGGGGATTGGAACTAGGCATCCTTCTCCTTGTAGCCCCACAGGAGACCTTCCTAAACGAAAAAGTAAAGGTATAAGAGCGTCTGGGAGTTTTCCGACCAGCACCCTAAGGTTTGGGTCTTTTAATGTGTGTGGATGTGGTACAGATGAGAGATTAAAAGGAAAGAGATAGGTAGTATGTTTGTGAGAAGAAAGATGGATGTGTTGGCTTTGAGTGAAACAAAGTTGAAAGGGAAGGGTGAGTATAAGTGGGAGGTTATCAGGAGTGAAGAGAGGGCGAGGGAGGGAAGGGGTGGCTATTCTAGTAAGTGAAGAGATGGGTAAACGTGTAGTGGAGTGGAAGGAGGTTTCCTCAAGGATAATGTGGATGAAGGTGAAACTGGGAAAGGAGATGTGGGTCTTTGTAAGTGCATATGGGCCTGGCAGTGAGAAGATTGTAGAAGAAAGGGAGGCCTTTTGGATAGATTTAAATTAGTGCATAGAGGATTTAGGGAGCAATGTCAACGTAATAGTACTGGGAGACCTTAATGCTAGGGTAGGAAATGGTCCAATTGATGGAGTGGTTGGGAAATGTGGAGTTCCAGAAAAGAATCGTAGTGGAGAGTTGATGGTGGAAATGTGTCTAGAGAGTTGATGATAACAAATACAGTGTTTTGGAAAAAAGTCAAGCATAAGTACACATGGGAGAGGGTGGTAGATAGATCGTTGATGGATTATGTAGTTGTAAATAGGATTATGATAGGGAGAGTTAAGGATGTACATGTGCTAAGGGGAGAGGGTGGTGGAATATCAGATCATTTTTTGGTGGAAGGTAAGTTGAGAGTGGAGGACAGATGGAGAAAGAGGAAAGGGACAAAAGGTAGGGTGGTGCTTAGAGTGAATTCTTTAAATGAAAAGGAGAAGGAGTACAAGAAGAAGCTGAAGGAGGAGTGGGAGGGAGTGAAGGATAGAGTAGAGCTAGGTGTGGAGGAGGAATGGGGATGGTTCAAGGAGGGAGTCACAAAGTGTGCAAGGATGGTGTGTGGAACAAGAAGGACAGGAGGAAATAGAAGGAAGGGTAGTGAATGGTGGATTGAGAAAACAAAGAAAGTTGTAGAAGAGAAGAAGCGAGCTTTCACAGATTGGTTACAAAATAGGACAAGGGAGTCATATGAGAGTTACAAAGAAAAGAGAAGTAAAGCAAAAGGTAAAGGAGGCAAAGAGGAGAGCAGATGTGAAGTGGGGTAAGAGTATGACAGAAAATTTTGAAAGTAATAAAAAGATGTTTTGGAAAGAAATTAAGAGAGGATGAGGAGGCGAAACAAGTAGAGAAGAAAAGGTAAAAGGTGCAGATGGAGAGATGATAATAGAAGAGAAGGTAGTAAGGGGAAGATGGGCAAAATATTTTAGGGAGTTGCTAAATGTGAAGGAGGATAGGGAGGGAAAGATAGTTGGAGTGGGAAATGCTAAGAAAATGACCGTGATGAGTGAGGAAAATGGAGGAGAAATAAGGAAGGATGAAGTGAAGGCAGTTGTTAAGATGATGAAAGCAGGTAAGGCACCTGGTCTGGATGGATGCCATGCAGAATGTTAAAAAAAAAAGAAGGTACAGTGATGGTGGACTGGCTGGTGAGGTTATTTAATGTTTGCTGGAGAGAGGGTAGAGTGTCGGAGGACTGGAGGAGTGCCTGTATAGTTCCACTTTACAAGGGAAAAGGGGACAAGTGCGAATGTAGTAGTTTCAGAGGGATTAGCTTGTTAAGTGTAGTTGGGAAGGCGGTATCAGGACAACTGCCCCCCGACAACTGCCCCTGGGACAATTGCCCCCGTAGGATAACTGCCCCCGTAGGACAACTACCCCCTGGACATTTGCCCCGCCAACTACCCCGACAATTGCCCTAAAATTTGTTGCCAATTACGTAATTACTTTCTAGTAATTTCCTGAGTAACTATCTATAAAAAAAATTCTTCATAGAGAAATGGTAGTAAATAAGAACTATTAAAACAATGTTTTATTATTGTTAATAAAAGTACATGATTTGAAAAAGATAACATTATATACTCAAATTTGTTGCCATTTACGTAATTACTTTCTAGTAATTTCCTGAGTAACTATTTATAAAAAATTCTTCATAGAGAAATGGTAGTAAATAAGAACTATCAAAACCAATGTTTTATTATTGTTAATAAAAATACATGATTTTAAAAAGATAGCATTGTATACTCAAATTTGTACATATATAAGTTGCAAAAATATTGAAAAAAGATTTGACTACTAGATTTTTAATTTGTGGGCTATGTATCTCAAAAATTCCTATACATCGCGGTTCTGAAAGTCTTGCACAATGTTTGCTATTCTTATGCTAGAATCCTGATAGCGTTTCCGCTTAGGAGGTACTGGCTGCCCAGCAAGTATTTGATTGATTATGACGCTGAATAGTGCCTGTTCTCTCTTCAGCACCCCCAGAAATTTCCATATATTTGGATGAAATGACGTAACGCTTGCTTGCATATGGTTATGCCATCCATCTAAGGCGTTGTTTGTTCGAGGTAAAGCTTCAACAACACAAGTATACATACTCCACATGCTTACAGGGAAACGTAGCTGTCTCCTTGTATGTCGACGTCTTCTGCCGATGTATGTATCTTCAAAATAATCTATTATAGCATCAGCCTCAGGTGGTAACGTCTTTTGCAGTTTCTCAAATGCTTCAATAACTTTTTCTGGGGGAACAAACGCCAAAGCAGGAATCATACGGATTTGTAGGGAAAAATCGGCGTCAGTTTGGTATTTAGTTTGGAGACCTTCATTTTGCACCTTACGGTATATGCTTTGAGATAAGTGGTAAAAACATCCTTTAACGGTTACGTTGGGGAAGATCTCTTCAATAGCACTCCTAGCAGCTTGTTCAAAGTCTATTAGGAAGATCTTTGGATTAAGTCTAGGGTTTATAGTGAGTAGTTGTTGAGATGTAACATTATTTGCCAATTCCTTCTGCTTCACATAGATGTATCCTTCATAAATAAGCTTCATTTGTTCTCGTTCACTTCGGACGAACTCCATAATGGGTGATGTCACTTCTTATATTTCTGAATAGACATTGGATCCTTCTTTCTTTTTAAGCCTATATATATGCGATTGGCGATAACTTTCGGAAATCAACTATAACTTGTACGACCGATTACCTAATTAGGAAGTAGCTACATAAATGGTAATAAATTCAGGAAATAGCAACAATTATTTCTTAAATGACCGATTATGTAATCGTTACTTAATTAGGCAATTACTAAAAAGTAATTACGTAAATGGCAATAAATTCCAGGTCAATTGTCCAGGGGGCAGTTGTCCGGGTGGCAGTTGTCCGGGGGCAGTTGTCCTACGGGGGCAATTGTCCCAGGGGCAGTTATCGGGGGGCAATTGTCCCGGGGGCAGTTGTCCCGGGGGCAGTTGTCCTAGAACCTGGGAAGGCTTATGGGAGGATCTTGATTGAGAGGAAGAGAGGGAGTAATTGGTGAGGAACAGTGTGGATTTAGGACAGGTAGAGGTTGTGTAGATCAGATCTTTGTGGTAAGACAAATATGTGAGAAAGCTATAGGAAAGGGGAAGGATGTTTTTTGGGCTTTTATGGATCTGGAAAAGGCTTACGATAGGGTAGACAGAAAGGCACTGTGGGAGGTTATGCAGATATATGGGATAGGAGGAAAGCTTCTAGGAGCTGTCAAGAGTTTTTATGAGAGTAGTAAAGCTTGTGTCAGGATTAGAAATGGAGGGAGTGAGTGGTTCGAGGTAAAGGTGGGACTTCGTCAAGGATGCGTTATGTCGCCCTGGCTGTTCAACTTATACATGGATGGGGTAGTGCGAGAGGTAAATGCAAGGGTAGTGGGTCAGGGATTGGAGATGGTTAAAGAAAATGGAGAAAAGTGGGAGGTGAGCCAGCTGTTGTTTTTCTGACGACACTGCGCTTGTGGCAGGATCTGAGGAGGGATTGAGGAAGTTGGTGACAGAGTTTGGGAGAGTATGTGATAGAAGAAAGCTAAAGATAAATGTGGGTAAAAGTAAGGTGATGAGATGTACAAGGGGTGAAAGTGGCAGTAGACTGGAAGTGAGCATTAAGGGAGAGTGACTGGAGGAAGTGGATAGTTTTAGATACTTGGGTGCAAATGTGGCAGGAAAAGGTGGAGGTAGAATGTAGATTGAGATAAGTAAGTAAATGCCTTGGTGGATTAAAAAGTGTAATGAGGAATAGACATTTGGGAATGGATGCCAAGAGGAGACTGTATGAAGAAGTGATTGTGCCAACAGCACTGTATGGGGCAGAAACATGGAACGTAAGAGAGAAGGAGTTTGAATGTGTTTGAGATGAGGCGTCTGAGAAGTATGATGGGGGTTACTAGGCTAGATAGAGTGAGAAATGAGGAGGTGAGGAGGAGAACGGGGGTGGAAAAGGAGTTGGGAGATAGGGTTGATGAAAGAGTATTAGGATGGTTTGGACACATGGAAAGAATGAGTGAAGAAAGACTAGTAAAAGAGGTATGGAAAGCAGATGTGGGGGGAGTGAACATGAAGGGACGTCCTAGGATGAGGTGGATGGATGGGGTGAAGGGGGCTTTGGGGAAGAGGGGAATGTCTGTTGAGGAAGGACGGTGTGTTAGCGTGGTATGTCGTATATCATACCATTATTATCGTACATTGTAATTGTGTGTTGCTTATTTGGGGAATTATATGTCTCCCCCTCTTTATAAAATTGTCATATGTTTTGTTGTTTGTTGTTTTATTATTTATTGTAATTATGTGTAATCATTGTGTATATTTGTAATTATATTGGATATCGCAAATGCGATGCACGTTTTCACGCTAAGTGGCAACACTGGCTTGGCGTTAGTTGGGAGCCAGCTCTCTTTGTATTCACACGCATTAGTTGTCAGAGGTACCAGAGATTACAGCGTACTTTCCACTAAATTGACTTTCATTTCTTGTAGCCACCCGGTACATTTATGGTGGCAGCGTAAAAACAATTATTTTCAGTTTTTTTTTTTTTTTTTTTTTTTTTTTTTTGTGAACGTTCAGAAAAGACTAAATTGCAGCGTTGGACTATAGCCGGTCGTAATAGCTGCATGACTATGTCCGTTCTTTTCTCCCATTTTCATTCCACAGACTACAGGATTTGCTTATTTGGGAGAAGTAGTAGTGCTTTCTCACTTTGGACCTGTGACTTTTTATATAAAAGACGGTGTTCAGGAGCATTGTGGTTGCATAGAGCGCCATGTGATTTTATTGGGAGACGTTTCCCCCGAGAATCTCCGTGTTCAGCCTTCTTTTGGACTGATATCGCCGTCTGCTTTTGCGGGACACTCTTTTATGGTTGCTGTGAGGATTGCAGTTTTAATTTGTGATTGGATGAGGACGGATTCGTGCTCGGATTGCAAGAAACCCTTGGTCGGCGTCCCTGCCGGTCCTTGTTTACCACGCCGGCCCATACATCGCGTCCGAAGACATTAGTTATTTTCGTTACTAACCCAGTATTGTATGTTTCCTTGCCTTAGGCATACCTTATTGTCCTTTTTGAGATTTTGTAGACATATTGTTGTATATACATATTTCATATATACCGGTCGTGCCTTGGGCAGCCATTTTTATGACGTCACTAGTTGTTTACTTTTTGAAATGTTACCCCTCCGTGGTTAGATTTTCTTTCGCCAGTGACGTCTTGCGTATACTTACGCAAGACGTCACTGAATTATATCATTATCTTACGTTCGTGTCCCATGTCCATGTGATTTCTCTCTCTCTCTCTCTCTCTCTCTATATATATATATATATATATATATATATATATATATATATATATATATATATATATATATATTTACATTATCTCATGCTTTGTGCAAGTGTGTTATATTTACATTATTTCTTGCTCAGTGTCAGTGTTTTCTATTCCTGCTGTATGTTATTACGCAGTGGGTTACAGTTGTCAAATCCTATCATGTCTAAGTCAAAGATGCCTTCGTTTATCAGTTTAAAAAAAAAAAAAAAAACTCATCTGAGACAATGGCGCACACATTGACATTATGTTATCAAGACCCGTCAGTTATGAAATTCTCTGGTCAAGATCCCTATTATAAGGCGATTGATTTTATCCGCCAATGTGAGGACTCAATTGTGCACTCTAATGTTTCGATGGGGCCTGAAAAGATCTCCTTTGTGAGGTCCCAGCTTGTGCCAAATCCTCTGGCATCGGAGTTACTTTCTGCGTCGTATTTAGATCCCAGATCTCTGGATTATAATTATGACATCTTTAGGTCTAACTTCCTTAAACTTTTTTTCAGATACCCCTGGTGGTGGTTCGTTCCATTGGTGTTTCAAACTGGCTGATACTCTTGTATCCCGACTGGGCACTCTTGATTATAGACGGGCGCAAGCTCAGGCCAGTATAATTGTTGTTGATGCTTTAGAGTCACTTTCACATTCAGATTGGGTAGATAATGGCAGTATCACTTTAGATAGATTTCGTCTTATTATTTGAATTTTTTATGTATATTCTTTTTTTGGTGCCTTCTGAGAGAAGAGCAGAATCTTCTCTCAAGTATACGACTAATGAGACTATTGTCTTTTGCGACAAGGTTTTCCTGTAAACTAGTGGAAGTGCCTTCTAGTTCCTTGTGTATTAGCAATGCTCTTCAACATGCCCATGTCCCTTGTTCTCCTCAGCCCTCTCAGTCTACATATCCTAGTCATAGCTCTCCTCAATCTACAGTTACCCCTCCTCCCCTGTTATGTACCTTTGGTAACAGGTCTGGTCATTCGAGCGAATTTTGTTACCGCCGTAGGCGCCAGGTACACAAGTCCAGACAGTCCCCTGTTCGCAGGAGTGTACCTACTGTTTCTTCTAATATGTCGCATGACCCTTCTAGAGTAGAACCTCAAGGTAGACTCAGTTATTGCCATATCCATGGTCATTGTAAACACTCGACTGATCAATGTTTCAAGGTTTTGAAACTTAAGGATGAGACTTCTCAACAGCCTCGTCAATCCCATTTTCCCCAGCGCTTGTTTCACACCCCAAAGAGTTGACCAGTAATGTTCGGTCTCAAATAATTCCCTTTGTGGCTGTTGAGTCTTCTTAATTACTTACCTTTCAATTTCTTACTAGGGATACGCCTCTTTCTGTCACTGTAGATACTGGTGCAGAATGTAGTCTCTTAAGTAGAAAAGCTTATTTTGCTCTACGGGAATTGTATAATCTCCCTTTATCTCCCTTTTGTAATAATTTACATTCTGTGCAAGATTCTCCCTTGCTTGTTCTTGGATCTGTTTGTCTTCCCTTGCAGTTTCCATCGCATGCTACAGTATTCCAAGTCACTTTCGTTGTTGTTTCTGGTATAGCCCTTAAGTGTGATTGTCTCTTGGGTATTGATGCTCTTACAGCTCATGGCATAGATATTTCTCCTAGTCGCCGTGTAGTGACTTTCTGCAATTGTGATATCTCTGCATCGGATAGGCCAGTTTCTGTTTGTGATTCTACTGTGCTTGATCAGTCCGCACATGTGCCTGTACCAACTTTTAAGCGCTCTAACCCTGTTTCTCATTGTGCTCCTGTTATAGGAGAGCATCTTATTGAACCTTCAAGTTCTGTTCGAGTTCCGGTGCGTGTCTCAAGTGCTCCGATAGGGTCTGACGTTCTCTCTTTGCCTGACTCTGTTCGTATTCGTCGCCTTGCTTTAGAAGGAACTCTCTCCACTATTCGCGAGGATCATATTACCACGGCGATGGTAACCAATCTCACGGGTGCTCCTATTCCTCTTTCTCCTGGCAGTCACTTAGGCTCCTTTGAGGTGGTACACGTTGCTACTTTCCAGGACTCGCCTATTATAGCAGCTTCTGTACTACAGTCTCCTCCAACACGTGACCCTGCTCACTTAGCTTCTGAGTTTGCCACATTTGTAGGCGAGATTGATTTTCCTGAAGAGACGCCTCGTTTCCTTGACCTGTTAGTCGCTCACCGTCAGGCTTTGGCTTTACCAGGTGATCCGTTAGGGGTTACGGACCGTGTGGTTCATAGAACTGATCTTCAGCCAGGTACTCATCCTGTTTACGTCCCCTCTTACAGGCTACCTCACTCTCGTCGGCTTATAGCCCAGTCCTTGGTTGACGATTTATTGCGTGAAGGTGTTGTACAGGAGTCCCACTCAGAGTGGAACTCGCCTCTTCTCCTGGTGCCTAAGAAAGATGGATCTTTTCGTCCTGTTGTTGATTACAGGAGAGTTAACGAGGTCACTATTCCAGACCATTATCCTCTGCCTCTCTTAAGCGAGCTTCTTCAGTCCATTGGCACTGGTAATACGGTGTTCACCACCTTAGATTTAAAAGCAGGTTTTTGGCAGATACCCCTGGAGGAGAAGTCTCGTAAAGTCACGGCCTTCTCGACTCCCAGTGGGCACTATGAATGGCTTCGTTGCCCCATGGGTTTGCGGAATGCTCCTTTGACTTGCCAGCGCTTAGTTAACTCCATTTTTCATGGCTTAGTTGGGAATGGACTTTTTGTTTACCTGGATGATTTGATTTTAGTTTCCAAAGATGTGGAAAGCCACTTTACTAAGTTGTCCATGGTCTTGCAACGTTTTGCTGAAGCTGGGTTGAAACTCAACTTATCAATGCGGTGAGAGACTTCCCTATACCGAAGACATTTGAACATGTACATTCCTTCCTTGGACTTGCATGATACTATCGTGCATTTATTAAAGAATTTGCTTCAATTGCTTCCCCTCTCACTCGCCTTCTCAAGGACTCTTCCTTCCAGTTGCGTGATGTTCATCAGAAAAGTTTTGATTCCTTGAAGCTTGCTCTTACTGAAGCACCTGTGTTGGCCTTCCCTGATTATAGTATCCCCTTTACCATTTGTACAGATGCTTCTGGTACAGGCATTGGAGCTGTACTCATGCAACAAGTAGATGGATGTAGACCTCATGTTATTGCATATGCTAGTCGCATTCTTAATAAGCCTGAGTCCCGTTACTCTGTTACTCATTTAGAGGCCCTGGCAGTGGTGTGGGCTTTAAAGCATTTCCGTGATATCATTTTTTGGATATCCTATTACAGTCTACATGGACCACACTGTTGTCACTCAGCTTTTCAAGGGCAAAAATCTTTCAGGCTGTCTAGCCAGATGATTCCTCACGATCGAGGAATTCAATCCAACCCTTAAACATATCCCGGGGCGTGCGAACCACATTGCTGATGCACTTTCATGTAATATCCCTGTTGCTGCTGTTACAGTGATTCATAATTTTGCCCTGCAAGATCTGGCCAAAGCTCAGCGTGAAGACCCTGTTTGGTCTGCAGTCATTTATGCTTTGGAGTCTGGTGATGATTCCACCTTACCAGCTTTACCAGTACCTCTGTCCCAATTTCCCCTGCAGGACAAGGTTCTCATTCGTAATGTGGAAGTGTTTGAGCAAGATGTGACACAGCTAGTGATCCCTGAGTCTCTAGTTCCCGTTGTTTTGTCCCTTGCTCATGATGCCCCTCAGGCTGGTCACCCAGGTCGTGACAAAACTCTGGCCATGGCGCGTAAGAAGTATTATTGGCCTAAAATGCGACTAGACATTACCTCTCATGTACCCCAGTGTAGTTCTTGTGCCTAGAACAAAGGTTCTACGAGCACTGCTCCCATTTTAGAGTACCCTACTCCTTCTCGCCCTTTTCAGACTGTGGCTATAGACCTTTTGCAACTGCCTCGTAGCACTCAAGGCTCTGTGTATGTCCTTGTGTGTGTGGACCACTTTAGTCGTTTTGTAGTCTTAGCTCCCTAACGTAACAAATCTGCACCAGTTGTAGCACATGCTTTAGTTTCCCATGTGTTGTGTCCATACACCACTCCTTCGGTGCTCTTAAGTGATAATGGGACGGAATTTAGGAACGAGGTTTTGGCAGGTATTTGCGAACGTTACGGCATCAAACAGACGTTCGTGACTGCTTATCATCCGGCGTCCAATGGTCTTGTTCAGAGGACGAACTGGAAAATTTTAGAGATCCTACGTCACCTTGCTAGTAATTTTCATGAGTCTTGGGAGGATTGGCTTCCCCATGTCAGTGCTTGTATCAATAACACCATTAATGTTTCTACGGGCAAAACGCCTCATTATGTTATCTTTGGAGTTGAGAAACGGCTCCCATATGATGTGCTTGACAGCCCTGCTCGTCCCTTCTACAATTTAGATGACTATAGTAAAATCCAGAGTCATGTGATGCATACCATTTATAATTCTGTAAGAGATAAACTGGATGTTTCAAAGGCCGACATGTTGAAACAACAACATGCTCGTGCAAAACCTGTGACCATCGGTGTTGGTGATCATGTCTTCAAAAGCATGCCTGATCGCCAGTCGAAATTGAATTGTAAATTTGAGGGTCCCCTTTTGGTGACTGAATGCCTACACCCTAACTAGTTCAGGATTTTTTACCCTTCTACAGGCCTTGGCGAGATTTCACACTCTGATAGGCTCAAGAAGACTCAAGTGTCTATCCCTGCCTTTACCCGGCCTCCTCCAGGGCCCACTGTAAGAACTATGCCTTGTTTATCTACCCCTCATAATTATGACCTTAGGTCAAGGGGTCCTGTAATTACTTAAACTTTCATTGTGTATTGTTATGTATTCTTTGTGATGTTTACCATTTTTTTTTTCTTTTTCCCTTGGTTATAATGTGTAACTATTGTTTAGCTCTTAAGTCTACTGTTTTGAATTGTATTTAGTCGTGTTTAGATATTAAGTATCATGTCCCGGACGTCCGGCAATTGCTGTATTTGTATTTTTGTTAACTGGCGCCAGTCTTATGTTCCTTTATGTGTTTGTATGTATTGTCTTTATGTAATCAATTATGTATGTGTTTATTTAATGTATTGGGTGTGCTATTGTATCCATTTTTCCCACACTTTTGTCTGCCACTGTTGCATATGTGGTGTGTGTGTGGTTTGTCCTTGTGTATCTTGGATTCTCCTTGCCTCGGTCAGTCTTTTTCTTGTTTGCTCGGTGGGGTCACCGAGTGGTGCTAGCCGAGCGATGTGTTAGCGTGGTATGTCGTATATCATACCATTATTATCGTACATTGTAATTGTGTGTTGCTTATTTGGGGAATTATATGTCTCCCCCTCTTTATAAAATTGTCATATGTTTTGTTGTTTGTTGTTTTATTATTTATTGTAATTATGTGTAATCATTGTGTATATTTGTAATTATATTGGATATTGCAAATGCGATGCACGTTTTCGCGCTAAGTGGCAACACTGGCTTGGCATCAGTTGGGAGCCAGCTCTCTTTGTATTCACACGCATTAGTTGTCAGTGGTACCAGAGATTACAACGTACTTCCCACTAAATTGACTTTCATTTCTTGTAGCCACCCAGTACAACGGGAGAGGACAGAAGACAGGGGTGAATGGAGAATGGTTGTATATGGATGATGTTGTAATGCATGAGGTGGAACGGGCGGGGGGATGGGGGGTGAGGTAGTATGTGTGAGCAAAATTTGACGCAGCCCGAAGGGATTTCTCCCCGTCTTCTCCTTTTATGCATGGGGGGACGGAGAGGGGGGGTCGCCGATTTAATGAAGTGGTCTTGCTGTGGATGTGCTGTGTCTTGCGACACTGCTTCTGACCCAGGGCAGTGGACAAGGTGCAGGGATGACCCGTCATCCAGGAGGTGCTAAGATGAGAGGGAGGGTGGAGGGGTGTGGAGTGTACTCAGGGATGGAATGGATGGGAATGGTTTTATGCCTTTTCCTTTTTGGCTACCTCCCTTGTAAGGGGGAAAAAGCCTTGGTATAAGTATGTAACTGTAACTGTTTATTACAGCCGACATACTTCGTTGCTCTTCACTTACAATTTGCTTAAATTTTCCTTTTATATATTCTTGTTGAGAATTCTCTCCCAGCTTTTCGGGTAATTCTTCCTCCAATCGGATTTAGTCGTTTCTTCACTTTGACATAATGTTGCGTTTCTTGTATGTTATAGTATCACGTCTGTTGATGCGTGTTTGCAAGGCCCTCACAGGGTGGGTGGGGGAGGGGGGGCATATATATATATATATATATATATATATATATATATATATATATATATATATATATATATATATATATATGTATATATATATATATATATATATATATATAATGGGGGGGAAGTGAAGTATCACCCCCACGGGCTTTGAGCCCGTGCAGTGTGTGTGTGTGTGTGTGTAGGGGGGGGGGGGGGCATATGCCCTCGGGCGGCAATTCCAGTCTGGGCATGCTCCCAACAAGGCTGACAAAATAATTATAATAAAAAAGGTCAAAGGAGCCCTGAATATTTTACCGTAATATTCGAATTTTGCGTTAGAATAGAATATGAAATATTTTTCCTATATCCTTACTGCAATAGGGACATTAAATACAATTTTTAAAATCCGTTTAATTATTTCGCAAGCCAATAGCTAAAACAGGCTGTAAGGGATGGTGGAGATGGAAAGTGGTAATAGGGGAGGGGGGCGGTGTCACTGAGAACTTTCCCCGGGGTGACACTTGGGCATGTAAAGGCTCTGCGTGTTTGCAACAAGTGATTATCATTTCGTACTGCCATGGTGGGGAGAAAAAATACTGCCACCAAGTCTTCCCACTTGAGTTATAAGAGACGACAAAAACGGAACGGGGATTGTGGTGATTGGTTTGGCGACGGCATCATCACCACTGGTTGATACTAGACAGTGATACTAGTCGATACTAGTTTTCGTCATCGCATCGCGCGCTGGGCACCTTATCAAGCCATAACACTTTTTGTCTCGTGAGGTCGCCCTTCTGTAATGGATTCGTGATCTCTGATCCCCGAATGAACCGTGCCCTGTCTGAGGAAGGCGGGGATGTTTACAAAAACCGTATGTCCACCATTGGTCATTTGTACTATACAGAGAGATTCTTAGCCAATCATAATTAGTTGTAGGAGGAGCCTATATCATTCAGAGGTTTCTTCCTAGCCAGCATCAAAGTAAAGTTCAGTCTGCTCGGACACCCAAAAGTATTCAGTTTAAAGTTGTCAGAACTCTTAACTATTACCATAGAGTCAAAGTCAGTTATATCAGTTCATGAAGAGAGTATATATCCGAGTGCGAAGTATTTGTTCGTTGAGCACTCTCAGAGATTAGCTGTCACAGTTGGGACTACAACCAGGATGTTGTAAGGTCTGTACAATCGAATATTTAAGTCCAGCCTCCCACACCCGCACACCTGCACACCCAAAGTCATTCACTATCTAATTTGAAGTTAAAACAACATAAATAAAAGTTACATATTTAGGAAACATTAGTCTCATTCACCACCATGAATGTTGTGTTAAGATACGTTTGTTCGTGTTCCTTGATCTAACCATCTTGGCCAGCTAGCACCTACCTATATATATTCAAAATCAAGGAACGCGACATTGGTGGCAGCGGTGGGATAAAGTTCCCTGTATACATTAACGATTAAAGTTACCTGTATACATTAACCACAAATACATTGCTAAACAATACACTCGTGAGAGGAGGACATTGTTTAGAAGAATGTATGAGTTATGAGCATATATGAGATATTTGTGAAATATATGATATATGCGATATATCTATATATGGTATCTTATACTTAATAAAAATAAAATCTGTCATTTCCCGAGATGGGGCGGGCCGGTGGTAAATTGGTTACATCATCGCTTGGCAGGTGTAAGGGTATATTTAGGGTTTCACCCGAGTGTCTTTGTGCTATTGTTTGTTCTCGGAAGAAAATGCCGGAATCTTCACAGTTAAAATTGCAAAGGAACCGTCACTTTTGGAAATGGGTGGCGGAAAAGAAAAAAATGATGAAAGCATCTCTAACCAGGAATAAACAGTTGATGGGCGAACTGCGAAGGGAACACGCCTCAGGGTTTCCAAGTTTGTATAGTAACACTAAAGCGTATTCGGTAAAGGAATCTATAAAGGTGTTTCACCGAAAGTTGCTGTTATTCAACAGGAGATTGAAAGAGGACAAGGATTACAAGTACAGTGACGAAACTTTTGAAAAACTCGAGTTGTTTGACGGAGAAATTTCGCAAGAGAATACGTGTGAGTTCGAAAAACATTACTTTGCGGGTTATAAGAATTTTTCAAAACATGGGGGGAAATCGGATCATGGGGATTACCAAAGGTATTATTTGGAAAGAACTCACAATGCTATGCGGCGAATAAATCGAGCCAAAAAGTACGCGATTAAAAAGACTAAATACCAACATTCGCAGAAAGCTGTGGATACTGATGTAGTGGCAGAAATCAAAGAAAATGTCAACATAATAGAAGAAGCAAAGGATTTACTGCAAAAGAAACGTATCGAAGAAGAGCAAGAACGCCAAAGAAAGAGAGAAACTATGCGTGCCCAGAAAGAGGCGCAAGCGAAGCGGGAAGCTGAACGGATACGAGAAAGAGAAGAAAAAGAGAAGGAAAAAGAGGGAAAAATAAAATACAGAGCAAACATCTTTAAAAAGAATTTTTCTCCGGAGGAAATTGCTTACTTAGATAGCTTGCGCGAACAGCGTATTTGCCTCAATATAAAAAAGCAAATATTTGTGGAATCATTAGAAGAGTTGTCTACGACATACATAGGGTCTATGCGAGAGACTGATAAACAAGGAGTTCCGTCTCATTCCATTGGTGAAATTGGGGCATTTAGGTGTAAACTTTGTCAAGCATTGCTGTGGAAAAACAAACGTAGAACTATCTGTTGCAATGCCGGTCAAACACCAGTATTTTTACTGTCGAAACTTAAAGGAGATCTTAAAGCGTTATATGACGGCACGTCTTCTTTTTCGAAACGTTATCTACAAAATTTAGTCGGTTTTAATGCGTTATTCTCCTTTACATCTTTTAAAACCACGGGTACGCTTCAAAACAAGCGAGACATTTCAGAAAGGTGTACCACAGAATTGGTTATCTGAAACCAGAATTATTTGCTGGAAAAAAAAAAGCCATTCTGGAAATCAGATAATTCATTTTTGGATCTCTACTTCTACCACGACAAGGAACAGCAAATCAAGTTGCGTACTCAGAGTATGCGCGATTGTGTAGTTTCTCTCAGAGCTGAAAAAAGCTATAGGTCGAATAAGGAGACTGATAAGCGTCGAGCGAGAGAGTTAAAAGAAGTTTCACAAAACGAAACTATAATAACTCAGTTGTATAATTACTTGGTGGATAACAATATGTCTCTAGCAGGTATGCTCAGAGAAGTTGAGACTTCGAGAAAGCTCATTGACGAATACGTTAAAAGGAACGGTAAGATACCCAATATGTCTATAACGTTCAAATCGGCCGAGGGTATCAATACAAGAGAACAGAAAGGAGTATATCATCTCCCGACTTCTTCATCACAAGTTGGGGGGATCGTTGACTTTGGTCCAAACAGAGATCCCTTGCAAATAGTGATAACTTCTGCTGAGAATACAACAATTCCTCTCAGAATAGTTGACCACACCAACTTCTTTTACGACATATTTCAGTATCCTTTACTGATTCCTAATGGGGATATTGGGTACTCATACAAAATGGTGAAAAAATGTAAACCTGGGAAGAAAGAGGGAACAAACAACCGTCTTACAACATCCATGTTTTATTCATCGCTATACTTTTCTTCCGCTGCACCGTCTTCAGGTAAAAGTTGGGAGTGTGTTAATGATTATACGTAACATTTGTCCGCCGAAGTTATGTAACGGAACAAGGATCATAGTCACTAACTTAAAGAAAAATGTTTTGGTTGGTAAAATATTGGGTGGAAGCTACCGAGGGGAACAGGTGATGATACCTAGGATCACCTTAGAGGCGCAAGCAATTCCCAGTCAAACTGAGCTATGCAATGACTATCAAGAAATCGCAAGGGCAAACGTTCGAGCGCTGTGGGCTTCTTTTGGATACGGTACAGTGTTTAACCCACGGGCAACTTTACGTGGCGTGTTCAAGGGTAACAAATTGGGATTCATTAATCCTCTATACAGGTTGGCATAAGGTAAATGAAGTATGTGTACCAAAACCTGCAATCAATTGCGTTTATAAGGAGCTTTTTGATGAGACCTCATTCAATCCTGAAGTGGACGTGCCAGAGACCACCGCTGTTGGTGAAGCTCCGGTATATAACCTCTCGGAAGAAGACGCAATCGATATGATTCTCCCCGAATGTGTAAACACACATTCCGACAGACTTGAAGAGATTGCACAGGAGTTAGCACAAAAAATATTGGAGGAAATGCCGACACAGAAGAAGAGGCTAGATCTTCGAATAAACGCGGACGTGATGAAGAGGATACAACCCCAAAACCATCTAAGAAATGTAAATGTGTTGGTTCAGAAATAAAAGTTGCTTAAATATCAAGCGCTTTCGTATATTACATCTTCAGTGCAACAAGTTCGTATATTACATCTTCAGTATATTACTATCTTAAGCTTTAACGGGCGGAGCCCAGGGCGCGTTAGCGTTAGCGCCGCAGGCCAAGCCCCCCGGCGCAGCCGGGGGCTTGTATATATACATATATATATTTAAAAAGTGTGATTTGTGGCCTGAAAAAAATCGTATACCTGACGTACTCCCCTAAAATCAGAGTGTCAAAAAATTGACGTAGGAAATTTTTGGAGATTCCTTCAAGGTTTCGAAATTATAAGCGGGCAATGTTTAATGAAACTTATGAGGATATCTATTATAAGCGGGCAACATTGAAACTTATGAGGATATCTATACCCTTACGTTTCATATGCGGCAATATCGGAATAACTCTACGAAAAATATCGAAATAAACAGAAGGAAAGAAAAATCGAAAGAATTTGCAGGCAGAAATAAGAAACTAGTGAGAATGTCGATTCCCTCTCCATTGAATATATTAGCGGGCTGATGTATTTGCGAGCTATGAATATATTAGCGGGCCAATGTATTTGCGGGCTATGAATGTATTAGCGGGCTATTGAATGTATTATGATACTGAATGTATTAACAGCTACTGCATGTATTGCCGGGCAAAAACATGAACCATTGAGGCTAAGGTTTAATGGCATTAAACGAGAATTATGAAATCACGGAGGAAGTCGGTTCCCTCTGGGTTTGAAAAATAGAGGAAGAAAATTACCTCGGATTGAAAACGAAGACGAAGAAAATAATCTCGGTTTCAAATATATGTTGAGGAAGAAAATTACCTCGGTTTGAAATATATATTGAGGAAGAAAATAACCTCGGTTTGAAATATATATTGAGGAAGAAAATTACCTCGGTTTGAAAACGAATAGAGGAAGAAAATTACCTCGGTTTGAAAACGAATAGAGACAGGAAATTACCCCGTTTTGAAAACGCATGTGTCGCGATCTAAAACTGGAAAATGAATCGAAAAATATTTTGGAAGCTTATTTTTGTGAAACGATGTCTCAGGTTATACCTTTTCCTAGGAAAAAATGAGCTACGAAAAAACGATGTTTCAGATTATACCTTTTCCTAGGAAAAAAGGAACTACAAAAAAACGATGTTTCAGGTTATACCTTTTCCTAGGAAAAAAGGAGCTACGGAAAAACGACGTTTCAGGTTATACCTTTTCCTAGAAAGAAAAAAAAGGAGCTACAAAAAATTGAAAGTCCCGCTAAGAAAAAAAAAAAAAAAAAAAAAAAAAAAAAAAAAAAAAGGGAATATGCGCGGTCGTGTCCAAGGTACCTTTCCTAGAGGAAAATTGTAAGTCCCGCCAGAAAAATGAAAGTAATTTTAAAAAAGGGTATGCGCGGTCGTGTCCAAGGTTTATGCCTTTCCTTGACGAAATGTAATTCTTACTAGAAATGAGATGAAAAAAATATATGCGCGATTGTCGTGAAAGGAACCGGAAAACTATCTAAAAACGTGGAAATTACAAAATCCTCGGTACCTGAGGCATGCGCGGTTGTATATGTTTCAAGGACATTTTGTAGTGCCAAGTATCTTAACGCCCCACCGAAGACACCAGTGCAAATACAGATCTGCCGAAACTCATCACCCTTACTCAGAACTTCCTGGAAACCATAATTGACTATACTGGCGCTTACAAAACTACCAACATAGAGGCCCTTTCCCCTAACACAACACGGGAAATTTACGAAGAAAGCCAACCCCGTTGTCAGGTGTAGCGGTTATAAGAACCTGCCTGGACACTATACATTCATTATGATCGACTTGCTGAACTCGGGGAGCAACTGAAACCACACGAAAGGAATTTACTTAACCTGAGAACCCGAGCAGACGCCCGAGTAAATATAACCAGTGCAAACCCCGTTGCCCCAGCAATACAACAACAGCCTAGTCAAGGCGCCACCATAGCCTACACAAAGGACGAACAGCAGCCCCCCATCCCCCCATTTCAATGGGGACCTAGAAATGTTCTCTAGCTGGTGGAATTTTTTCAAAACAGTGATCCATGACAACCCCAGGTATACAGATGGAGAAAAATTCAACGCTCTTATGCGCTCCCGTACAGGTAAAGCAAAGAAACTGATCGGCCACCCTGTATATAACGATGCCGCGTATGACAATGCCCTCCGCAGACTTCATGACACCTATGACAAGCCTCTGGCTGCACGCAGTGGATAGAAGGAGCTCCTCGTTGCTATTCCCCAGCCTGCCAACAATTTTGAGAACTTGTCACGATTTCTCACCGACTGGGACAGCTTGAGTGAACATCATAAGAACGTGGTAGGACAAGCCCTCTCCGATGATTTTGTGGATGTGGTCCGGGTACGGAAAATGCTACACCAGGTTCTCACGTTCATATACTTACACAAGGGTACCTCTGATCTAAATGCGCCTGAGCTTCTCGCGACGTTCAAAGTCTACGCAGAAACTACCACGTGCAGTCGCCTGCATATCCCCGTGGCGGCTCACCCAGTCCCAGTAGTAGTCCCTACACCGGTTCCTACTCTGCCAACACTTCGACCACCTCGACAGATACCAACACGTGCTCTGACACCTCCAGTGACCCTAGGTCAAGCACACAGACCCACCACAAGAAGAACAGCACCTCTTTCTTCTCCGTCAGCACCAGCAGTACCTAGTCCAGCTCCTGTAGCCCACAATGAGGCACCTCTTAAATCCAGTTGTTTGTTTTGCAGCGGCTCACATCGGCCGTCACATTGCACCGTCTACCATGATATCCCCGCTCGCACCCACAGACTTCAAACACTAGGTAAGTGTACCATCTGGTACTCTAGCAAGCATCAAACCAACCATTGTGACTTCCAAACAGGCTGTTTGAAATGTGGTGCCCGCCATAAGGCTCCGCTGTGCCCTCAAGCAATCAGCATAACCAGCAGTGGCATCTTCATTCCCCCCTCACGCCCCTTCCTATTGGTTATCAGCCGGATACAGGATACTATCCATACTATTATCCCTTTTCCAGTATTCTGGGGCCTACCCCACTCCGTATCAGGCCCCATATTACCCCCCATCGCAACCAGCGCCAGCTGGTACCAAAGCAATACAAGCCAGTACCTCAACTTCTACTCCATCAACATCTACCAGTTCCCACAATGGCAACCCTAGTGTCACGCCCAACGTAGTTCACGCACCAGGATCCACCAACACCCCTTCTTCAGTACATCAAGCTCCCACCCTTCAAACTCCAGCCGTCTTGGAGTCCTCTCCAGTTCCCTCAGATACAGTGCTAGCGCACACCCCAGCGACTTCAGTCCCCATCACCACGCCAGCCCAAGCTTCCACTGCACCTGATACTACTCTAGCCCAGGAACCAGAGATCAGTCAGAGTCAATCAGAACCAGTACCAGTCATCGATGAGACTGCACAAATTGCACTCAAGGTTCCCAGACAGTACTAATTAAGCCTGTCACCACTGGTTCGGTCCCCTCGGAAGATGAGCCCCAATCGTCAACAATTATTGACAACACAACTGTCATCGCCGACCCAACCCTCGCCCAACGATCAGTATAGAGCACTGTAGCTTTACCTATTTTTTACCGGCCACCTCAGTAAAGGTAGCAAAAACTGTATCTCCCAAGTCTTCGTCGATTGTGGGCCTCAACGCACATTCATTCACCCTTCCGTTGTAGATCAACTTGACCTCAATCCAAAGGGGACCGTACTTTTCCGCATCGATTCCTTTAACAAGACAGAACTACCTCAGGGAATTCGACATCGTCGAATCGAATTCAACTTGCACTTGGGTGCGGAGAAACGTCTCATCGAAGTGGCAGTGCACCCCTCAGTAGGTAAGGTCATTTCTATGCTCGGTTACCGACGTACGGTTCAGGTCCTCAAGTCCCAAGGTCTCCCTGTCGCCAATGAAGCACCTTCGGACCAAGCTTCTGATATCAATATTATATTAGGCAGCGATCACCTACCATTAGTCTTTAAACGCGTTATGCACTTTCTAGATGTCGAACTTTTTGTCACCCCCGCCGGTTATGTAGTATGGGGCAAATTGCCTCCCTGGATTCAAGACCACACTCTCACCCCCCCCCCCCTTTGAAACCGTTGCACTTAACAGCATCCGAATTGAAGAAATTGCCATCAATGATCCCCCGGTACACGAACTCTGGTCTTTGGACACAGTTGGCATCTCATTAGAAAAATACAATCATCTAGAAGAGAAGGCGATCAAGTTTTTCAAGACGACAGTAAGGAGGGAAAACGGAGCTTACACGATCCGCCTTTCCTTCAAGAATGATGACCGCCCTGCAATCAACTATGGGTGCGCTGTGGCTCAATTCCACCCAGGAGGAACCCTCGTCCCTCACTCTATCAAGACTATCGAAAAATTTTAGACGAATACCTCCAACTTGGATTCATCGAAACTGTATCCCCCGGTCCAAATGTGGAGGGAAAGTACACTACTTGCCTCACCACCCAGTCTATAAGAACTCACCCACAACCCCCGTCCGGATAATTTTCAACGATTCGTCCAGAGCCCACAAGAACGCGCTGTCCCTAAATGACACTGGCACAAAAAAAAAAAAAAAAAAAAAAAAAAATGATACTCCGCTTCTGAGAAGGCACTTATGGCGTCCTGGCTGACATCAGCAAGGCCTTCCTTAGAATAGGAGTAGATGAGTCGGATAGAGACTTCTGCCGCTTTCTCCTCTTGGGTCCAGACATGCAGGGAGTACAAACCTATCGTTTCAAGGTGGTGTTGTTTGACATCACTTGCAGTCCCTACCTCCTCAACCAAACTATTGAACATCATCTAGAGATATACGAACATCCCCTGACAACTAAACTCAAGTCCGTGTTTTATGTGGATAACCTGTAACTTACCTACGATCACGTCCACGATATTGCAACAGAAATACCTCAGATAGAGCAGATCTTGAGTCAAGCCAACATGCCCCTAGGTCAATGTACCTCCAATGCCAAGATCGATGACTTTGAACCTACCGGAGTCCATGACTACCTCAGCCCCCGTTAGAGCACGGAACAAGACACACTCGGAGTAGCTATGTCCAATCAGTTTAAGGAAGCCTTCGAGCAACCTCAACAATTCCTGACTAAGAGAAAGATCCTCGGTTTGTTCTCTTCCTTGTATGATCCAGCAGGTTTCCTGGCCCCTATCACTCTCACAGGTAAACTCTACATACAGATTTTGTGAAAAGAAGGCGAAAGATGGGATACCCCCCTCAGTGGAGACTGTATCAAGACTTTTACAACCGTCCTTGACTACTACCGAAATCTAGATTCTCTTCTATTTCCTCGCAACGCACATCCTGGCAGCCGACACACCCTCCACATCTTTTGCGATGCAAGCAAACGAGGGTTTGGAGTGGCAGCCTACACTGTCTCACAAGAAGGTTAAGTCTCCTCACTGAAAGGAGTAGAGTCACCCCCAAGAACATGGCCAATCTCAACGAAGACCTTACCATTCCCCGACTCGAACTCACAGCTATTCTCTTTGGTAGCCGCCTCGCCAAGTACCTGATGAACTTACGTCCTTCTCAGTATCACACCACCTTTGTGTGGTCTGACGCCAAATCTGCTCTTTTCTGGGTACGCAGTCAGACCAGCAACTCAACATACGTCCTCAACAGAGCCAAAGAAGTCAAACAGTTAGTACAAAACTATGATCTTCGACTCATGCATGTCAGTACTAAGGACAATCCAGCTGATCTCGCCTCCAAGGGCACTAACGTTTCAGGCATTATTGGTAAATGTAATCTCTGGTTTAAGGGTCCAGAATGGCGTCCCTACCCTGACCAATACCCCCCACAAGAGTCGTACACTTTCCCCATTCATATACACGCCTGGCCTACCATTGTTATGGAAACAGAGAGGCCTTTCCATCTTGAACAGTTCCCAGATCTTCCAACAGCGCACAACAGTTTCAGAATTCTACTTAAAGCAGTGAAAGTCAAGGCGTCAGTTACAGTAAAGGCCAAACTCTATCAAAGCCCCATACAAGATATGCTCAGACTGGCTCAAGTCAGTTCATTCCCTAGGATATATAAACATCTACAAGGGCAAGTAACCCATCTCACCTCTGATGACAAAAACCTGATCTACCAGAGAGGCCTCAAACTAGATGACCAGGGTCTCATACGTTGTCAACCACCACACTCTATTATGCCCACCGAGTATGGCCGCTCGCCCCCACTGTTATTGCATCCCAAATGTCCTTTATGGAACCACACCATCATGCAGCAACATCGACTCTCTCTTCACATCAACACCGCCACACTCCATATTCTCCTCCGCAGAGACTACTGGTCTCTCGCCAGCGTCAGACTATCAAGTCTCTCATCAGACAGTGCTTACACTGCCGACGTATCCAAGGCCCACCTCTAACTTCCCTCCACCAGCTCGCCTCCATCTTAATAGAATCCACTTTCGTGCACCTTTCTCCATCACTGGAGTAGATTTTACTGGAGCCATCAAGTTAAAACAAGCACACGTTGACATTGCCTATGTGGTCGTTTTCACATGCACCAGCATCCGGGCACTAGTCCTGGAAGTAGTCACCTCCCTCAGCGTGGCAGATTTCCTTAGAGCATTGCGTCGCTTTGCGGCAAGAATGGGGATGCCCCACCTGTCCGTATCGGACAACGCAGCCAACTTCGGTGACACTGACAGGTTTCTTCGAGAACTCAAGGATCATCCCGAAATCAGGGAATTTTTCACCAACCACCATTCCTTTTGGACCTTCATCACTCCTCTTGGCCCCTGGGAAGGTGGCGTGTACGAGCGTCTTGTCGGAATCACAAAGTCCAACCTGAGAAAGGCTCTCCCCAAACATACACCTACCTACGACAAACTCAGAACTTTGTGTCAAGAGTTGGAATGCGTAATGAACAACCACCCCTTCATCTATGTTAGCACCGCAGACGACATCCCTCTTACTCCTAATCATTTCATGCATGGCCGCACTAATGCCCTTTCCCCACAGATACAACTCACTAATTCAGACAACCCTGATTACCTTGTTGCTACCACACTAAGAACACAATACCAGTTCCTAACAGATGCCTTACAAACATTCAAAAGGAGATGGACCCACGATTATGTCACGAGTCTAAAAGAACGCCACCTTCGCCTCACTAAGACCCATCAACGCGTGCCTCGAGTCCATGACCTTGTTCTTCTTACTCTGGATGGTGTCCCCCAAGACCAATATTCATTGGCTCACATCATTCAAGTTTTCCCCGGCCCTGACAATGTCATCAGATCCGTCAGAGTCCGCACTGCCAAAGGAGAATATGAACGCTCTGTCACTCAAATCATCCCTCTGGAACTCAACCTAAGCATAGACACACACCCTCCTCCTTCCCCCGCGGATGACTCAGAACCACCTGTGGAGTCCCCTCTCTCCGAGGAGGAGGTCGAGTACGACACAGTTGACAAAGAAACGACACTAGTAGCAGTTGACCCCACTGAGAGTGCCAGTGGGTTCGAGGACCTCATATCGCCCACTCCAGATCGGCCTAGCCCAACCACGCTGACAGACGCCCCAACTGAACCACCAGCTATTCCACCAGCTACGGCAACAGCTGACACGACGAAACTATGTCAACCTGTGCCCGACCACGTAGAGCGGCCGCCCAATGTGTCGGAGATTGGTTCACCATACTCAATGAATAGCCAGCTCTCCTAGCTTCAAGGCTGTAGAGGATACCTTTTCCTGTCTTCTTTGCTCCATAACTGTGTCACAACTTTAGTGTTTCCCATTTTCTTTCGTCTCTTTTCAGCCCCTTCAGCTGTTACTTTTCCTTCGCTCTGCGGAGGCGCTGGGAGTCTTAAGGCATCCACTAATTACTTTCCACAACAATTGTTGTGAGAGTTTGACGCTAATTGGTTGTAGTGCCTTACTGAGTCTAAGTACTCTCGATTTTATTCAGGAATCTCCTCCCCTCGTCTTTCAAGATGTCTTCGTAAGCTCATACTCGAAGTCATCAAAGGTACTATATGTTAAAACTGAAATGTCTCAACTTAACTAACTCACCAAATTATGTTTCTGTGTCCTTGTATTTTTGTATTATAATTGATGCATCATACCTATGTATTACCATTTGTTCTTATTGTTTTTGTTGGGGAGCCCACTGCGTTTCAAAACCCCCCTGCACGCTTGCCACTTCTTGTCTAGACTAGTTTAAATTAGGCTAGTTAGTATCATATGTCGCTTTCCTTCTGACTAGTAATTATTCCATGAGACTACTAGAATTGCCTCAGTTTCTGCCCCGACATTACGCCGTATTCCTCACGCAAATTAACGATTAGAAAAATGCCCGCCAACAGCGCATCATGCCCCACCCACAGTGCCACCAGCATCACGTCCCAGGAGTAGGCACTTGGCATTCTCACAAAACGCGTCCCTTGAGGACCTCGCTGCCTCGCCAATGTGAATTAAGTGAAATCAAAATGAACAAGGACACAGTATTCCCGTCGCTGGGTATCGTCAATCGCACTCCAGTGACTCAGTTATGGTGCTAGTGTGCCCAGGAAAACTTAAAGTGTACTCTTACTTCTTACTTCAGCTCCCAGTAGTAGGCGTTATGCCTGCCAGTGATCCCAGCATGTTCCTCCATCCGGCTCTATCATGGAAGGCCCTTTCCTCCCTCAGAGTTTCGATGTTGGGCAAGTCATGTCTGCTGAGGGCTTCTTCAACATTTCCTTTCCATCTCTTTCTCGGTCTTCCTCTTGGCCTTCTTCCATCCGGCATCCACTCCCAGCATCCCCTTGCAATTCTTTCTTCATCCATTCTTTCTAAATCTCCTAACCATCTGAACTGGGCAGCATCTATTTTGCATAGCATGGAACAGACGCAAATGCTTTTCCTTATATCTTCGTTTTTTTATTTTTTTAGTTTATCTCTCCTCGTCTTTCCAACTACTCTTAATGGTCTCATTTCCGCTGCCTGAATCCTGCTTATGTCTACTTTTGTCATTACCCAACTTTCTGAACCGTATGTTAGGGTAGGAGTCATGAAGGTATTGAAAATAATCCTTTTCGCTTATAAAGGTACATGTTTTTCTTTTATTATTGGCCAGAAAGCACTAAACTTATTTATTCTTTCTGAAATATCCCTCTTATTTCCGCCCTCCTTAGTGACTACACTTCCAAGATATTTGAAGATGTTTGTGTCTTTTATCATCTCATTTCTTATGGTGATGCTGAATTCATGTTCTTATCTTCTGCTAACGGTCACTATCTCTGTATTTTCTACATTCATTTTCATGCCTTTCTTTATAAAGCACTCATTCCACCTTTTTATATCTTCTTCGATCTCTCCCCTATCTGTGCTCCATTCAGCTATATCATCTGCATAAACCAGGGGTTCCCAAAACTTTTCAGCTCATCGACCCCCTAGTAAAGTTTAAGATTTTCTATAGACCCCCAAACTATTAATTCATAAATTATATCAATTTATTAATATCATTGGTGTTGTTACTGTTATTAATGCTATTATTATTACTATCATTATTATTATTATTACTATTATTATTATTATTATTATCATTATTATCATTATTATTATTATTATTATTATTATTATTATTATTATTATTATTATTATTATTATTATTATTATTATTATTATTATTATTATTATTATTATTGTTGTTGTTGTTGTTGTTGTTGTTGTTGCTGTTGTTGTTATCATTATTATTACTATTATTATTATTATTATTATTATTACTATTATTATTATTATTATTATTATTATTATTATTATTATTATTATTATTATTATTATTATTATTATTATTATTATTATTATTATTATTATTATTATTATTATTATTATCATTATTATTATTATTATTACTATTATTATTATTATTATTATTATTATTATTATTATTATTATTATTATTATTATTATTATTATTATTATTATTATTATTATTATTATTATTATTATTATTATTATTATTATTATTATCATTATTATTATTATTGTGTATACATTGTGACGAATGTGGATAGGAGGTAAAGGGAACACGGGCTGAGGGAAATACTTTTATTCCTGACTAGTTTCGCCTGAGTGGCTTCTTCAGAGGAACATAGTTTGAAGTCAAGTTGGTCAATATATACAGTATATGGCAAAAGAAGGAACGTGGCAGTGTCAGGTTGGTCCCCCACTCGACCTCATCTGTCGGTGTGACGGGCTATCACAGCGGGTGGACCAATTATCCGCCTGTTGGTATTCGCGTGGCTGAAATGTCCGTCTGGATCAGGGGCTCTGTGTTTATTATTCATGACGACAAAGTGTGCTGCTGCTTTACCCTATATTAAATCCCCAGTCCTCTTATTAATGTTATCATGGATGTTGATCAAAACGGACTCCATCGCCTTTCTTTCCTGCCGTGTAATGTTATCCATGAGAATTTTTGCCTGGTCTCATTTTGGTAGATGGCCTCTTTCGTCGACATGGTTAACTATTGCACTACTAACCCTGTGGTGTCTTACATCTGCTCGGTATTCTTTTAATCTGGTGTCTAAGCCTCTGCTAGTTTCACTGATGTATTTTCTGTCACATCCACCAAACGTGATTTCGTATACTACGCTGTTTATATCTAAGGATGGGTCTATTTTCTTGATTAAAAGGTCCTTCACTTTCGTACCTGTGGAAGTCGCAAGACGAATGTTGGAGGACGATAAGATTTTGTCTAGGTCTATCGTTCGATTGGAATTTGGGACCACCCAATACTTAGTGTTGGACTTTTCTCTTTTGTTGCGTAGTATACTGCGGGCCTTCTCCACCAGGGTGCAAAGTAGGCCTTTGGGGTATTTGAGCCCTTCAAAAGTTGTTTTGATAATTTTAATTTCACCAGCTAGAAATTCGTCACTGCAAATGCGAAATGCTCTTAAGAACAGGCCTATCACCAAACCAGTCTTGGTCCTCTTATTATGTGCACTGTAGTAATGAATGAAGTAATTTTTATTCGTCGGTTTCCTGTAAACTTTAAATTTAACGCCACATCCTGATCTTATTAATAAGGTGTCTAGAAAAGGTAATTGTCCGTCTATCTGACTTTCGATCGTGAATTGGATGTTAGAATTCACACTATTTAGTTTAGATAATAAGTTTTCAATTTTAGTATTGTAGTGGGTAATTACTAAAACATCGTCCACGTATCTTAGCCATACAGTATTTTCAGATATCATGCGGAGAAAAAACTTGTTTTCTAATATCTCCATATAGAGTGAGGCCATAACTGCACTGAGCGGAGAACCCATCGCTAAACCTGCATGTTGGCGGTATTCTTCGCCGTTAAATTCACAAGCACCGAACCTGACGCACATGGATAATAATTTCTTGTAATCGCGTTTGCACACGGGTAAATCACTATCCTCGAACATTTCCAGTACTTCCTCAACTGCTTCTAGGGCACCATCAATTGAGACGTTCGTAAAAAGACTTTTCACATCAAAACTCACCAATTTCTTGGCCCTAAAATTCACTTTTTGTAACCTCTCTTTAAGATCTGATGAATTCCGTAGATGTGTCTGCCTGAGTCTACCCAAAGCCGTGGAAGGATGGGCGGCTACAACTTTGGTTAGGCGATGTGGTGCACTGCCAATCCCAGAGGTGATGGGTCGTAATGGGATATTTGGCTTGTGTATCTTGGGCAGACCTCGTATGGATGGAGTTTTTGAGGCCTCTTCCAATAGATGTATTAACTTCTTTCCTCGCTCTGTCTTGTTCAGCAGGTGTCTGGCTTCTTTGTTGAATATCTCCGCCTATTTAATTGCTTGGCTACGGGGTTGCCTAGAGTACGTGTTTCCGTCTGCTAAGAGATCAAGCATCTTCTTGTTGTAGTCGTCGGAATCAAGGATCACGATGCCTCCTCCTTTGTCCGCAGAGGTGATGACGATATCTTCCATTTTCTTTAACTCATTAAGCGCCTTGACATAATTATCTCTTCGGAATTGATGTTCTCCTCGAAGAGACAGACGCAGTGCAACTTAAAATGATACCTTGCTTGAAGCCTTTCTCGATGTCGCTGTCGTCCCAACGGCTGTTTTTAAGCACAAAATCCAAATAACTTTTGTTGTTCATACCGGTGTCAAACTTCATTCCTAAGGACAGTGCTTCCTGCTGCGTCGATGTCAGAGTGTGGGAAGATAGATTGTTGATAAGGTCTATTCTCCCTACTTGTTTCCATTTACTGTCTGTGCAGAGAGATATGAGCTTTGATTTGTGAGACTCTTTTTGAATTAGGTCTTCGTTCTTCAGCTTAGTCACTAGGCTGTGTGGTAGGTGTATATGAGATAAAGAAGCTTTAATCTCTGCTATCTCATATGTGAGATCTTCGCACCCTTTCTCCAAATACATACTAGCTGTGTCACTAAAAGGGTGTTCTTCTAACCACAGATAAGCAGGCGCGGATTGTGGTAGTACTTTCTCCTCTAGACACTCTTGTAGAAACGTTCTTCGGTTACGCAAACTGACCACCTTTGACTTTCGTCTGTATTCCGCCTCAGAAGCGCCATGGATCCCCACACCTCCGTCTGACAAATGTGTATACATTGTGACGAATGTGGATAGGAGGTAAAGGGAACACGGGCTGAGGGAAATACTTTTATTCCTGACTAGTTTCGCCTGAGTGGCTTCTTCAGAGGAACATAGTTTGAAGTCAAGTTGGTCAATGTATATATGGCAAAAGAAGGAACGTGGCAATGTGTCAGGTTGGTCCCCCACTCGACCTCATCTGTCGGTGTGACGGGCTATCACAGCGGGTGGACCAATTATCCGCCTGTTGGTATTCGCGTGGCTGAAATGTCCGTCTGGATCAGGGGCTCTGTGTTTATCATTCATGACGACAGTGTGCTGCTGCTTTACCCTATATTAAATCCCCAGTCCTCTTATTAATGTTATCATGGATGTTGATCAAAACGGACTCCATCGCCTTTCTTTCCTGCCGTGTAATCAAGAAAAAAAAACATCCTTAAATATAAATAGCGTAGTATACGAAATCACGTTTGGTGGATGTGACAGAAAATACATCAGTGAAACTAGCAGAGGCTTAGACACCAGATTAAAAGAATACCGAGCAGATGTAAGACACCACAGGGTTAGTAGTGCAATAGTTAACCATGTCGACGAAAGAGGCCATCTACCAAAATGGGACCAGGCAAAAATTCTCATGGATAATATTACACGGCAGGAAAGAAAAAAAGGCGATGGAGTCCGTTTTTATCAACATCCATGATAACATTAATAAGAGGACTGGGGATTTAATATAGGGTAAAGCAGCAGCACACTTTGTCGTCATGAATAATAAACACAGAGCCCCTGATCCAGACGGACATTTCAGCCACGCGAATACCAACAGGCGGATAATTGGTCCACCCGCTGTGATAGCCCGTCACACCGACAGATGAGGTCGAGTGGGGGACCAACCTGACACTGCCACGTTCCTTCTTTTGCCATATACTGTATATATTGACCAACTTGACTTCAAACTATGTTCCTCTGAAGAAGCCACTCAGGCGAAACTAGTCAGGAATAAAAGTATTTCCCTCAGCCCGTGTTCCCTTTACCTCCTATCCACATTATTATTATTATTATTATTATTATTATTATTATTATTATTATTATTATTATTATTATTATTATTATTATTATTATTATTATTATTATTATTATTATTATTATTATTATTATTATTATTATTATTATTATTATTATTATTATTATTATTATTATTATTATTATTGCTATTATTATTATTATTATCATCATCATCATTATCATCATCATCATCATCATCATCATCATCATCATCATCATCATTATCATCATCATCATCATCATCATCATCATCATCATCATCATCATCATCATCATCATCATCATCATCATTATTATTATTATTATTATTATTATTATTATTATTATTATTATTATTATTATTATTATTATTATTATTATTATCAGTGAGTGGAGAGTGGTTGTATATGGATGATGTTGTGATACCATGAGGTGGAATGGTCGGGTGAGGTAGTATGTGTGAGCAAAATTTGACGCAGCCCGAAGGGATTTCTCCCCGTCCTCTCATTTTATGCAATGGGGTACGGAGAGGGGGGGTCGCCGATTTAATGAAGCGGCCTTGCTGTGGATGTGCTGTGTCTTGCGACACTGCTTCTGACCCAGGGCAGTGGACAAGGTGCAGGGATGACCCGTCATTTCAGGAGGTGCTAAGATAGGAGAGAGGGTGGAGAGGTGTGGAGTGTATTCAGAGATGGAATGGGTGGGAATGATTTTATGCCTTTTTCTTTTTGGCTACCCCCTTGTAAGGGGAAAAAGCCTTGGTATATGTATGTATGTATGTATGTATTATTATCATTATATTTGTTATTTCTATTATCATTATTATTACTATTATTATTATTATAATCTTAGTAATCAATAGTGTTATCATCATCATTATGATTGTTATAATTTTTGTTGTTGATATTATTGTTTTAATTCTTTACTGAAGTTCTTGTTTGGTCTCATAAATCACTTATGGTAATTCTAAAGTACTATATTCACAATTTTCGTCTTTGTGGATTTTACTTATTCTATTCGTTTATTTTTATTTATTTATTTATTTATTTATTTATTTATTTACTTATTTACTTATTTATCTATTTTCATCCATTATAAAAAGGGCCAAATGGCAACATTCATGAAGGCGACGGCGTTCCAATAATGATAGACACTTTCACATATACATAAACATAAGTGTTTTAAGATATTTATAATTTACCAATAGCTTTAAGAGTGATATGTATTCTTTATTATATTACTATAAGTGATATTCAAGCCAATAATATTACACAATCTCGTCATCTTGATATTCACGATGCGGTTGTGTGCAAGGTAAAACGAATACTACAAGGTACTTTAGCGGGGGGGTGAGGGAGAGCCAGAAAACCTCTCCACTGCGCAGGTAGATGATGACGTCAACGTAAATATCGAGACCAGGGTTCGCGGGTCGAGAGCTGTCAGTCACTCACACACCAGTGTGTGGAGCGAAGCTCTTCTGATTAAAGGGGTAGCTAAGGCAGACAAATAACATATACAAATGCCAACAGTTTGTATAATGCAGAAGTGCAATGCCGTTAGACTGAAAGGTGATAAAAATATACATTTCTTTTCACTACCCAAAAATAAAAAACTTAGAAAGAAATGGATTGAATTATGTGGCACACACAATACTCGGTCATCTGGATATGTATACAGCCGTCATTTTGAAAGTAACTATTTATTAGCAACATTTCATGAATTTTTCATTCAATTGCAAATAAACAGACTAAAGAATCCGGTTAAAACATAACTGAGCTTGGTGGAGATAAAGATCTACATATAAAAACCACGCTTGACATGTCATCCCATCTAATAACTCGTCATATTAATATAATCCACCTAATGTGAAAGCATGGAAAACATTTTTATAACTTTTCTGGCGGTCATATCTCAGATACTGATAATTTGAGGATAAGAAAGTGATACCGAGTAATTTCAGTATTGTGAACATCATAGTGTAATTTTAAAGTCTACCATACATACAGATGGTTTTCTTTAAAGTTTACATTTTCTTTCACTTCTCACTCTCCCCCTCTGCATTTCCTATGACGTCACGGTGGAGGTGCGCGGAGGGGGGGTGCTCAACGTACCTTATAGTATTCGTTTTACCTTGGTTGTGTGTATGTGAGATTTTCCCTACATGCACAGGATGGGGAGGATTTTCGACTCAGAGTGAACTGACATGGTTTTCTTTAAGTTTAGATATTGGTTGGTTGATTATTCTCACTCTTTCAGTACGGGAAGAGAACAGGATCATTTCATGCTAACCATTTAATCTTAAAGACTGCCTTTCGACCCCATAGTAATTTACTGACCCCTTTCGACCCCATAGTAATTTACTGACCCCTTTCGACCCCCTAGCAATCTACTGACCCCTTTTCGACCCCCTAGCAATCTACTGACCCCCTTTCGACCCCTTGGCTATTTGTCGACCCCTTGGATGGTCTCATCGACCCCTGGGGGTCGATATCGACCACTTTGGGAACCCCTGATCTAGACACTGTTCTAATTCAACACCCTTACTTTTGTGGATGCAAAACCTTACCCGACCTTGATTATCAGTATATTTCCCTTTACAGAATGTAATGGAACTGCTTAGTGCAGGCCTTATGATCTCATGCAGTCTCCCTTTCTCTCCTTTGCTCTTATGTCCTTATTATTGCCGTACATCTTCACTGTACGTAGGAACGTGACCTGCGCGTCACGCACTCATATGTATAAATAGAAATTACTTACTGTACTAGGTTTGTCGATCTATGAGTGTAATAAATCTATACAAACAAAATCTCTCTCTCTCTCTCTCTCTCTCTCTCTCTCTCTCTCCTCTTTCTCCGTCTCTCACTCTCTCTCCCTCCCTCCCTCCCACCTCCCCCTTCTCTCTCTCTCTCTCTCTCTCTCTCTCTCTCTCTCTCTCTCTCTCTCTCTCTCTCTCTCTCTCTCTCTCTCTCTCTCTCTCTCTCTCTCTCTCTCTCTCTCCCTCCCACCTCCCCCTTCTCTCTCTCCCTCCCACCTCCCCCTTCTCTCTCTCTCTCTCTCTCTCTCTCTCTCTCTCTCTCTCTCTCTCTCTCTCTCTCTCTCTCTCTCTCTCTCTCTCTCTCTCTCTCTCTCAATAATAATTTGAACAGTATTTTAGTTTTTTGAAAACACTGATTCCTTCCATGTCCTTTCCAAGTTAACATGGTTGACCTACTGCCTTTTTAGCCAGACGATTTTATTCCCTTATGGAGCAACCCGCCTGTTAATTATGTGCTAATCTTCGCACCTGATTAGGGGGATTTTGACGCAAGAGTCAGGGGAGTCTTCTTTGGAGCTGTTGGGTGTCATGTTTAACGGATCACTGTCTTCAGGTCATTCTTCGGGGGAAGTCAGCGCTCGCACTCTCAAAGAAGAACTCTCACCGGACGGAAGATACCTCTACCTGACACAGGCTGTCGAGAACGAAGAGGGGGACGTGTATGTAAGGAAGTACACATACAAACTCCAAAGTGTAGAGACCCTGGTAGAGCCTCTACCCAAGGACTTAGGCGATTTCCTTTTCCAAGTGTTCCGGCCTTCACCAACCAATGATCAGGACAGGAGATCTGTAAAGGAAGAAAACAGTGGAAAAGATATGAAAAATTTTGATTATAGAAATCAAGAAGATATGGTAAGGTCAATAGGGTCCCAGACATATCCAGTTGAAGTTCACAACGATAGACCTGTAAAAGAGAGAAGCATTATTAGTGATGGAAATAGAAGAATTAAGAGGGAAACTGAAAATAAAGACATTGATAATGCAGAAAAGTACGTAAAAAAGGAAAAATTTAACTCAACGAGTAAAAATGAAGAAAAGAAAGATGAAGGAAAAAGTAAAAGTTCAACAGAAAGTAATAGAAATAAGGTGAAAGTAATAGATATAATATCTGGCAGTAGCGGCCGTCGACGAAGTGGGAGCGAATATTCTTCAGGTGTTCCTCAGCAGACACCTCGAGTAATTCCTACTCCACCCAACTGAAAAGAGAGGATGAGTAGTATTTCCAAGAACTCTACTTCCTCTTCTGAACAGGAGCGACCAGTACACTTCAACAGATAGACTTCAGGACTGGGACCCTTAAAGTCGTTGTTAAACAAATTGTCTCCCAAGAACTTCGACAGGGTTACTGAGCAAATTCTTGTGTTTCTCAATGATAACCCATCGACAGCAGAGAGTGCGGCATTTTTGGTCACAGAGTTTGCAACTCATTAGCAGTTCTATTCGAGAACGTACTCGAAACTCTGTAGATTGCTCCTAGAGAAGCTGCCCAAAGAAAGCGCCCAGGATTAAATAAACCATCTGGTACAGGAATGTCAACGCCGTTTTGAAACGGCAAAAGATTTGAATTCTTCCGGAGAGAGTCAGGGCACAGAGTAGGAATTAAACTCGATAATAAGAAGAAAGCAATATATAGCGCTGTGCACTTATATTGCAAACCTCTGCCTGGATGGCATTTTACGGCCCGAGAAGAATAGCTTCGTGTATACATTGTCTGTTAAAGAAACGAGATGAGGCTTCCCTAGAAGCGGTGTGCGCCTTCTTGGAAACGGCGGGTTTGACATTGGACCAGGCAGCCATGTCCTACTCCGTTGGAGCGCAAGCTGTCAACGCAATCTATGCCTCCGTCAGTGAAATCACGGAAAAGAAGTTAACTAGCAATCGCATGAGGTACCTCTTATTGGACGTCCTCGAGCTTCGACAAAGTCGCTGGAGTCCGCGAAGGACAAAGGAAAATCCTCAGAATGGCCAACATAATTGAAGGGAACTAATAAGAGGTCGCAATGTAGAGGAAATCGTAACCAAACGATAATCGTAATTAGAAAATCGTAACCGAAAGAAATCGTACCTGATAAACCGTAAGTAGAAAAATCGGAGCTAAGAAAATCGTGAAAAATATCGTAACATGAGAAAAACGTTACTATAAAATCGTCCATGTAAAAAATTGGTATAGCAAGAAACGGTATGGCAAAAGATGGTATGGCAAAAAAATTCCCTCAGCTGAATAAGAAATCTAGTGATAGCTAGAATATATATATATATATATATATATATATATATATATATATATATATATATATATATACACGTCATAAACATTGTTGGGTTAATCCTGTAGCTCTAAGAGCTTTTCCTCAGCTGATTAAAACCGCCTGGCGACACTGAACAAAAATTAAAGTCAACTATTGCAGTGTTGACTAATAGAAATAACCCTAACCCATCGGTGTCTCAAATTTCCTCTAAACTAAATGAACTTGTTTAGTATTATCTCTATAACGGGATAGGGAAATGAAAGAGTAGTAGGAAAAAATGAGGTAAAAGGAACTTTGAAATTTATAAGAGCTGGTAAGGCACCTGTTTTGGATAGGTATCATGCGGAGTACCTGAAAAAGGGAGGTACAGTTATAGTGGATTGGCTAGTGATGTTGTTTAATGTGTGTCTAAGGGAAGGAAGGGTGCCGGAAGAATAGAGGGTGTCTGTATACTTTTGCTTTACAAAGGAAAAGGGGACGAATGTAAATGGAGTGAATTCGAGGGGACGAATGTAAATGGAGTGAATTCGAGGGGACGAAAAATGAGATAGATAGATGGGGTGAAAGGGTTCTTGAGCAAGATGGGAATGCCTGTTGAGCAAGAAAGGGAGAAGGCAAGGGGTAGGGGTAAGTGAAGAACGGTTATATATGGATAGTATTTCTCCACGTCTTCTCAATTTTTCGCATAAGAAGACGAGGAGGGAGGGTTAGCATGTTGATAAAGCGACATTGCTGTGTATGTGTTCTGTCTTGCTGCATTGCCTCTGACCCGGGTAGTGGGCAAGAAACAGGGATGACCCTCCGCCTACGAGGAGCTGAGGTAATAGGGAAACAATGGGTGGTGGATGGGAGTAGAATGGGTAGAATTAGATGCATCCCTTGGCTGGCTACCCCCTTATTAGGTGGAAGAGGTCCTTGGTATATAGATAGATAGCATTATCTAGAAGAAAATATTTTACAGTGCGAAAATGATTAGTAGATTCAATCAGTCTGCTTGTCCTGTTCTGATCTACTCTGTCTCTTCTGTCTATTTTGCCCCGTCAAGCTAAACCGGGAAAAAATCAGATGAATATACACAGACACAAACACAAACCCACACTGAAGTACGTATATGGAATAGGCTTGTATGTGTCATCCTGTTCCTTTTCTGTTCACTTGACTGGCAGGACATAAATGAAAAAGAGAAAGGGAAGGGATGGGGAAGTTGCTTATGAGTCATCCCAATGGAATAGGGATTGGGGTGAAAGCTCATCAAGTAACAAAAGGAGTGTGTGTGTGTGTGTGTGTGTGTGTGTGTGTGTGTGTGTGTGTGTGTGTGTGTGTGTGTGTGTGTGTGTGTGTGTGTGTGTGTGTGTGTGTGTGTGTGTGTGTGTGTGTGTGTGTTCACCTTTGTCTTTGGATCACGTGTTGGACTCGAGATCGACAGCTATTTCCCTCGCGGAAGAGAGCTCAGAGCTCGTATGACCGATCTATGGGTAATGCTATGACCTTTCACACACACACACACACACACACCCAACTCCCTGCCCACGAGAGTCAGAGTAACGACCCGAGGCACAGCGATACCGAAATAATTTCGGCCCTGGGCAGGATTCGAACCAGGTACTGCGAGCACCACCGTACTTCCCAGTCCAGCGCTCTACCAACCGCGCCACCGAGTCGTGTGTGTGTGTGTGTGTGTGTGTGTGTGTGTGTGTGTGTGTGTGTGTGTGTGTGTGTGTGTGTGTGTGTGTGTGTGATTCACCATGGTCTTGGATCACGTGTTGGACTCGTGATCGACAGTCAACCTCCCGGATGAGAGCTCAGAGCTCCTATGACCGATTTATGGGTAATACTGTCACCATACACGCACACACACACACAACACCTCGCCAACGAGAGTTGGAGTAACACCCCGCAGCGAAGCGATGCTAAAATTGTTTCACCTCTGGACGGGAGTTGAACCCGGACCACCGTAGTGGCATGCGAGAACTCTAACCACAGCGCCACGTACGTAAGTACGTGTGTGTGTGTGTGTGTGTGTGTGTGTGTGTGTGTGTGTGTGTGTGTGTGTGTGTGTGTGTGTGTGTGTGTGTGTGTGTGTGTGTGTGTGTGTGTGTGTGTGTGTGTGTGTGTGTGTGTGTGTGTGTGTGTGTTTGTGTGTGTGTGTGTGTGTGTGCTTCTTCATCTTGATGTCAGGGTAGGGATTTCGTATTAATATGTCAATATATACTTCATTCCTTACCCGATTCTTTTTTCAAGAGGGTGTGGAGAAGAAATTAAACTCGTATCTCATTAATTTCAATAAAAAATATATTCCATTATTTTCTTCTTCCAATTTCTTTTTTACTTGTTGTGCTCGTTTATGACCTTGATAGATCTCTGATATTATATCAAGTATAATAATGCCAGACGTTTATTCAGTTGATAGAAGATTCCGCTCGTTACACCTCCTCCCTTTCAATCGAGAACTTCAAACAGTTTCCTTGTGGGAACTGTTTGTTTATTTTCTCGACGCTGCAACGTTTCTTCCACTAAGAGTGTCATCATTACTTGGTGGCAGTATTCTTTTCCCCCCTGGCAGTGAGAAGAGCGTAGAAGAAAGGGAGGCTTTTTGGATAGATTTAAATGAGTACATAGAGGATTTAGGGAGAAATATCAATGTAATAGTACTGGGAGACCTTAATGCTAGGGTAGGAAATGATCCAATTGATGGAGTGGTTGGGAAATGTGGAGTTCCAGGAAAGAATCGTAGTGGAGAGTTGATGGTGGAAATGTGTCGAGAGAGTTGATGATAGCAAATACAGTGTTTCGGAAGAAAGTCAAGCATAAGTACACATGGGAGATGGTGGTGGAGGGAAGGGTGGTAGATGGAACGTTAATGGACTATGTAGTGGTAAATAGGATTATGATAGGAAGAGTTAAGGATGTACATGTGCTAAGGGGAGAGGGTGGGGGAATATCAGATCATTTTTTGGTGGAAGGTAAGTTGAGAGTGGAGGATAGATGGAGGAAGAGGAAAGGGACGAAAGGTAGGGAGGTGCTCAGAGTAAACTCTATGAAAAGGAAAAGGAAAAGGAGTACAAGAAGAAGCTGAAGGAGGAGTGGGAGGGAGTGAAGGATATAGTAGATCTAGGTGTGGAGGAGGAATGGGGATGGTTCAAGAAGGGAGTCACAAAGTGTGCAAAGATGGTGTGTGGAACAAGAAGGACAGGAGGAAATAGAAGAAAGGGTAGTGAATGGTGGGATGAGGAAACAAAGAAGGTTGTAGAAGATAAGAAGCGAGTTTTCACAGATTGGTTACAAAATAGGACGAGGGAGTCATATGAGAGGTACAAAGAAAAGAGAAGAAAAGTAAAGCACTAGGTAAAGGAGGCAAAGAGGAGAGCAGATGTGAAATGGGGTAAGAGTATGACAGAAAATTTTGAAAGTAATAAAAAGATGTTTTGGAAAGAAATTAAGAGAGGAAGAGGAGGCGAATCAAGTAGAGAAGAAAAGGTAAAAGGTGCAGATGGAGGGATGATAATGGAAGAGAAGGCAGTGAGGGGAAGATGGTCAGAATATTTTAGGGAGTTGCTAAATGTGAAGGAGGATAGGGAGGGAAAGATAGCTGCGGTGAGAAATGCTAAGAAAATGACCGTGATGAGTGAGGAAAATGGAGGAGAAATAAGGAAGGATGAAGTGAAGGCAGTTGTTAAGATGATGAAAGCAGGTAAGGCACCTGGTCTGGATGGATGCCATGTAGAATGTCTAAAAAAAGGAGGTACAGTTATGGTGGACTGGTTGGTGAGGTTATTTAATGTTTGGTGGAGAGAGGGTAGAGTGTCGGAGGACTGGAGGAGTGCCTGTATAGTTCCTCTTTACAAGGGAAAAGGGGACAAGTGTGAATGTAGTAGTTTCAGAGGGATTAGCTTGTTGAGTGTAGTTGGGAAAGCTTATGGGAGGATCTTGATTGAGAGGATTAGGAGAGGAACAGAGGGAGTAATTGGTGAGGAACAGTGTGGTTTTAGGACAGGTAGAGGTTGTGTAGATCAGATCTTTGTGGTAAGACAGATATGTGAGAAAGCTATAGGAAAGGGGAAGGATTTTTTTTTGGCATTTATGGACCTGGAAAAGGCTTACGATAGGGTAGACAGAAAGGCACTGTGGGAGGTTTTGCGGATATACGGGATAGGAGGAAAGCTTCTAGGAGCTGTCAAGAGTTTTTATGAGAGTAGTAGAGCTTGTGTCAGGATTAGAAATGGAGAGAGTGAGTGGTTCGAGGTAAAGGTGGGACTTCGTCAAGGATGCGTTATGTCGCCCTGGCTGTTCAACTTATACATGGATGGGGTGGCGCGAGAGGTAAATGCAAGGGTAGTGGGTCAGGGATTGGAGATGGTTAAAGAAAATGGAGAAAAGTGGGAGGTGAGCCAGCTATTGTTTGCGGACGACACTGCGCTTGTGGCAGGATCGGTGGAGAGATTGAGGAAGTTGGTGACAGAGTTTGGGAGAGTATGTGATAAAAGAAAGCTGGAGATAAATGTGGGTAAATGTAAGGTGATGAGATGTACAAGGGGTGATAGTGGCAGTAGTCTGGAAGTGAGCATTAAGGGAGAGCGACTGGAGGAAGTGGATAGTTTTAGATACTTGGGTGCAAATGTGGCAGGAAAAGGTGGAGTGAAGGTGGAGGTAGAATGTAGATTGAGAGAAGCGAGTAAATGCCTTGGTGGATTAAAAAGCGTAATGAGGAATAGACATTTGGGAATGGATGCTAAGAGGAGACTATATGAAGGAGTGATTGTGCCAACAGCACTGTATGGGGCAGAAACATGGAACATAAGAGAGGAAGAGAGAAGGAGCTTGAATGTGTTTGAGATGAGGTGTCTGAGAAGTATGATGGGGGTTACTAGGCTAGATAGAGTGAGAAATGAGGAGGTGAGGAGGAGAACAGAGGTGGAAAGGGGGTTGGGAGATAGGGTTGATGAAAGAGTATTGGGATGGTTTGGACACATTGAAAGAATGAGTGAAGAAAGACTAGTAAAAGAGGTATGGAAGGCAGATGTGGAGGGAGTGAACATGAGGGGACGTCCTAGGATGAGGTGGACGGATGGGGTGAAGGGGGCTTTGGGGAAGAGGGGAATGTCTGTTGAGGAAGGACGGGAGAGGACAGAAGACAGGGGTGAATGGAGAATGGTTGTATATGGATGATGTTGTGATACATGAGGTGGAATGGGTGGGGGGATAGGGGGTGAGGTAGTATGTGTAAGCAAAATTTGACGCAGCCCGAAGGGATTTCTCCCCGTCTTCTCCTTTATGTATGGGGGGACGTAGAGGGGGGTCGCCGATTTAATGAAGCGGCCTTGCTGTGGATGTGCTGTGTCTTGCGACACTGCTTCTGATCCAAGGCAGTGGACAAGGTGCAGGGATGACCCGTCATCCAGGAGGTGCTAAGATGAGAGGGAGGGTGGAGGAGTGTGGAGTGTATTCAGGGATGGAATGGGTGGGAATGAATTTATGCCTTTTCCTTTTTGGCTACCTCCCTAGTAAGGGGGAAAAAGCTATGGTATATGTATGTATGTATTATTATCATTATTATTATCATTATTATTATTATTATTATTATTATTATTATTATTATTATTATTATTATTATTATTATTATTATTATTATTATTATTATTATTATTATATTTGTTATTGTCATTATCATTATTATTACTATTATTATTATTATAATCTTAGTTATCAATAGTGTTATTATCATCATTATGATTGTTATAATTTTTGTTGTTGATATTATTGTTTTAATTCTTTACTGTAGTTCTTGTTTGGTCTCATAAATCACTTATGGTAATTCTAAAGTACTATATTCACAATTTTCGTCTTTGTGGATTTTACTTATTCTATTCATTTATTTCTATTTATTTATTTATTTATTTATTTATTTATTTTCATCCGTTATGAAAGGGCCAAATGGCAACATTCATGAAGGCGACGGCGTTCCAACAATGATAGACACTTTCACATATACATAAACATAAGTGTTTTAAAATATTTATAATTTACCAATAGCTTTAAGAGTGATATTATATATTCTTTATTATATTACTACAAGTAATATTCAAGGCAATAATATTACACAAGTTCGTCATCTTGATATTCACGATGTGGTTGTGTGTATGTGAGATTTTCCCTACATGCACAGAATGGGGAGGATTTTCGACTCAGAGTGAACTGACATGGTTTTCTTTAAGTTTAGGTATTGGTTGGTTGATTATTCTCACTCTTTCAGTACGGGAAGAGAACAGGATAATTTCATGCTAACCATTTAATCTTAAAGACTGCCTTTCGACCCCATAGTAATTTACTGACTCCTTTCGACCCCCTAGCAATCTACTGACCCCTTTTCGACCCCATGGATGATCTCATCGACCCCTGAGAGTCGATATCGACCCCCTAGCAATCTACTGGCCCACTTTCGGCCCCTTGGCTATTTGTCTACCCCTTTGATGGTCTCATCGACCCCTGGGGGTCGATATCGACCACTTTGGGTAACCCTGGCATAAACCATTATTCTGTTCTTATAGTTTTCTCCTTTACCTTCTTTAAAATCCTCTATTACAGTTTCCATATATACTATAAAAAGCAGAGGGGATAACACACTTCCTTGTTTAACCCCTGTTTCTACGAACCACTTTTCTGCCCCCTTTGATGTTCTAACACTGCATACACAAGGGTAATACAAATTGTTTATAGCTTTCTTTAGATGTTCCTTGACACCATACCTCTCCTCCATACATCTCCATACCTTTTCGCGAGGTATTGAATCAAAAGCCTTCTGTAGATCAATAAAAGCGATGTATAGGCTTTGGTTATACTCCCATGCCTTCTCTATCACCATCCTTAGTCCAAAAGTTAAGTCCGTTACTGATCTATTACTTCTGTAACCATGCTGCTCCTCTCCTAATAATGGTTCTACTAGGTCTCTTACTCTTCTCTCAATTATTCTCTCATATAGCTTTGTGATGTGGGATATGAGGGAAATCCCTCTATAGTTGTTACAGTTTCCAGCATCATCTTTAGCTTTGAAAATTGGGACTATTAGGGTTTTACCCCACTCCTCCGGTATTGTTCCTTCTCTATAGATCTTATTTATGAGCTTCAGTATATTTTGCTGTACTACATTTCCTCCTTACTTTATTAACTCTAATGATATTTCATCTACTCCTGGTGTTTTAGAATTATTTCTTTCTTTCAATGACTATTCAAATTCTTTTTCTGTGATTTCAACATGTTCTTCCCCATCTAAATATTTCTCCATCTCTTGGCATTGTTCCTCATTTCCTGCATTTAGGAGCTCTTGGAAGTATTCTGTCCATCTGTTGTCTATCTCATCCTGATCTATAAGAACATTCCCTTCTAGGTCTTTGTTATATTGTTTTGCCTTGCTTTTCCTATATGACTTTGCTATACCGTACAATAACTTGTTTCCTTTCTGTAAATCCTCTGTCAATCTCTCTCCCAGATCTTTCCATGTCTCGGTCTTTGCTCGATCTTTTGCAAGATTTGTTTCTTTCCTGGCCAGTACATATTCTGCTCGGCTTTCAGGTGTTCGTCTTCTTAACCACTTTCTTAATTTTAAAGTTTTGTTTTTACTGCCTGTTTGACCTCCTCATTCCACCAAGGTGTGTGTCTTTTCCTATATCCACCAATCCATTCTACCTCTAAAGTTTCTTCTGCTACCTCACTGATTGTTTCTTTCAAAATGTCCCATCTTTCTTTTTACTCATCATTTTGCTTCTCCAATTTTTGTGTAAGTTTAGTTTTATAAGCATTCTTTTTATCTTCCTCTTGCAAACTTTTCATTTTAATCGCTTTTCTTTTTCTACATTGCCGTGGTTTTACATTACCGATCTTAAGATCAACCACTAGTAACCTGTGGTCTGAATCTAAACTCACTCCTGGTATTACCTTTATATTGGTGAAAATTCTTCTGTCTGAACATATTATGTAATCGATTATTGTTTTTTTTTAATCAAATTGTCCTGTATTTTGATTCCATCTATATCTAGTGAATTTATGTTTCTAGTAAATGTTCCTATATCTAGTGAATTTATGTTAAAGTGTATATTACGGGGAAAAGATGTGTGTTCTGTGACCTGCGTTGAATGCAGTGCATAGATTGTTCAGGGAGAAATGTCAATGTAGTGGTATTGGAAGATGTTAATGCTAGGGTAGGAAATGAACCAATAGACGGAGTGATTGGGAAGTGTGGAGTTCCAGGAAAAAATCATAGTGGAGAGTTTATGGTGGTGAGGTGTCAAGAGTTGATGATAGTAAATATAGTATTTAGGAAGTCAACCATAAGTACACATGGGAGAGGGTGGTGGATGGAAGGGTGGTATATAGGGTTTTAATGGACTATATAGTGTAGCCAGGAGAAGAGTAGGAAGAATTTTGGATGTTCATGTCCTAAGGGGAGAAAATGAGGGAATGTCAGATAATTTTTTGGTGGAAGTTAAGCTGAGAGTGGAGGATAGATGGAGAAAGAGGAAAAGAACAAAAGGTAGGGAAGTGTTTAGAGTAAACTGCTTAAATGAGAAAGAAAAGTAGGAGTACAAGAAGAAGCTGAGAGAGGAGTGGGAAGGAGTGAAGGATGGAGTAGAACTAGGAGTGGAGGAGGAATGAGGATGGTTCAAGGAGGGAGTCACAAGGTGTGCAAAGATGGTGTGTGGAACAAGGAGGATGAGAGGAAATAGAAGGAAGGGTAGTGAGTAATGGGATGAGGAAGTAAAAAAGGTTGTAGAAGAGAAGAAGCGAGCATCCACATATTGGTTACAAAATAGGATGAGAAAATCATATGAGAGGTACAAAGAAAAGAGGCTCGACAAAGAAACTGAAAAAAGTATTGCTAAAAAGAGAGAGGCTTATAAGAAATATAAGTGTTCGGGTGCATCTAATGACTATGAAACTTATGTATCAATACAGAGAGATTTAAAAAAGACAATAAGAAAAAGAAAACGACAATACGAAATGAACATCGCTGATAAATCCAAAGAGAATCCCAAAGAATTCTATAGTTACATTAGAGATAAAAAGGTTGTTAGGAATCACATTGGTCCTCTATTATCTGCTGACGGTCAACTTGAATATTCAAATGAAGGAATGTGTAATATCTTAAACAATTATTTTAGCTCGGTATTCGTAAACGAAACACCTCAAAGTGAATTCCAAACTGAAACCTGTGAAAAGTCTGGGGTAAACTTACTCACTACGGTAAGTATAACAATAGAAAAAATTAAAAGGTGTATAGATAAACTCAAAGTTAATAAAACACCAGGGCCTGACGGTTGGCATCCAAGAATCTTAAAGGAAATTAAAAATGAGATTGTTGTTCCATTAGAAATTATTTTCAAGAAATCCATCATATCCAAAGATGTCCCAACAGAATGGAAGCTAGCTAACGTTACTCCCATATTCAAAAAAGGTGACAAAAAGAAGCCAAATAACTATAGGCCTATAAGTTTGACTTCAATCGTAGGAAAAATAATGGAAACTATCATCAGAGATGCTATCGAACATCATTTAGAAAGTAACCGTTTGATAAATGATAGCCAGCATGGTTTCAGACGGAAACGTTCTTGCGTGACTAACTTACTCGAATTCTACAACACAGTTATCTCGAATTATGACAAAAGAAACAATACAGATTTAATATATCTAGACTTTGCAAAAGCTTTTGATACCGTCCCACACGAAAGACTACTTACTAAATTAGCTTTACACGGAATAAGTGGTAGCCTATTAGGTTGGACTAGTAATTGGTTGAATGGTTGAAAACAGAGAGTTGTTTTAAGTGGAAAAACTTCTGGATGGAAAAATGTTACAAGTGGAGTTCCTCAGGGTTACATTCTTGGGCCACTTCTATTCATAGTATATATAAATGATATAGACCATAGACTAGAATCTAATGTTTCCAAATTTGCTGATGATACAAAACCGTGCGGAATGGCAAATGATCACTTAAACCAATTCGATATTCAAGAAGATTTAGATAAATCACAGCAATGGTCTGAAAAGTTGCTAATGAAATTTAACACAAGTAAATGCAAGGTAATGCACATAGGTAAAAATAACAGTAAGTACGATTACAAGTTATTTGGAAATTCGTTAACAAATGTGGATAGTGAAAAAGATCTCGGCGTAATCATCAGTAACGACCTCAAATTATCCAAGCAGTGTATTTCAGCCTCTGAGAAAGCAAATAAGATTCTGGGACTGATTGCGCGATCTTTTGATTTCAAAAGTCCATCACTCATTAACAAGCTATATAAATCGTTAGTTCGTCCACATTTGGAATATGCTGTTTCCGTATGGTCACCGAATCTCATTAAAGACATTGACAGACTGGAAAAAGTACAACGGCGAGCCACAAAACTGATCCCAAATATCAAAAATAAATCATACGAAAATCGACTAAAACATATGAATCTGTTTTCCTTAAAAAAGCGTAGACTCATATGTGACTTGATACAGGTCTTTAAAATTTTAAAGGGAATTGACAACATCAAAAGTGACAAAAAATTTTACATTGAATGAGAATCAGACAAGAAACAATGGTCTCAAACTGTCCGGAAATAGATTCAATTTGGAAGCAGGTAGAAACAACTTTGCCAACCGTGTAGTTAATGAATGGAATAAACTTCCTGCACAGGTAGTGCAATGTAGTTCAGTTCGAAGCTTTAAGAATCATTTAGATAAACAGCTAAGCGAGATGCTGTAATGATTATAATTTATTTTATATTACTGTATTTGTTTTTGTTTTGTTATCATTTGTCTGTCTGATTTTCATTTATTGTTAGTTATATGTCAATTTATTATTATTTACTATTTACCTGTTTGTTTATCATTTAATTATACCTATGCATTTATTTATGTATTTTATTTGTTATTTACATTATCATAGTTTTTATTTATTATTTTATTATTATTACGATATTTTTTTTCGCATCCGACCTAGATATGGACCAAAAGGTCTCCTGTCGGCATGCTCCGCCTTTGTAATCCTTTGTAAAGAGGAGAGCGGATGTGAAATGGGTAAGAATATGACCAAAAAAAATTAAACGTAATAAAAGATGTTTTGGAAAGAAATTAAGAGAGGAAGAAGAGACGAATCAAGTAGAGAAGAAAAGGTAAAAGGTGCAGATGGAGATAGGCAGAATAGGGAGTTGTTCAATGTGAAGGAGGATAGGGGGAAAAGTAGTTGCAATGGAAAGTGCTAAGAAAATGACCATGATGAATGAGGAAAATGGAGGAGAAATAAGGAAAGATAAGGTGAAAGCTGTTATTAAAATGATGAGAGTAAGTAAATCACCTGGATTGGATTGATGCCATGCGGAGTTTCTAAAAATGGGAGGTACAAGGATGTCGGACTGGTTGGTGAAGTTGTTTAATGTTTGTCTAAAAGAGGGTAGAGTGCCGGAGGACAGGAGTGCCTCTATTGTTCCACTTTCCGAAGGAAAATGGGACAAGTGTGAGTGTAATAGTTTCAGTGGGATCAGCTTGTTGAGTGTAGTTGGGAAGGCTTATGGGAGGGTTTTCATTGAGAGGATTAAAAGAGGAACAGAGGGAGTAATTGGTGAGGAACAGTGTGGGTTTAGGACAGGTAGGGGTTACGTAGATCAGATGTTTGTGGTAAGACAGATATGTGAGAAAGTTTTAAGAAACGGTAAGCATGTTTTTTGGGGCCCTTGTGGATTTGGAAAAGGCTTATGACAGGGTAGACAGTAACGCATTGTGAGAGATATTGCAAATATATGGGATAGGAGGAAAGCTGTTAAGAGCAGTCAAGAGTTTTTACGAGAGTAGTAGAGCTTGTATTGGAATCATAAATGGAGAGAGTGAGTGGTTTGAGGTAAAGGTGAGACTTCGTCAGGGATGCGTTATGTCACCTTGGCTGTTCAATTTATACATGGCTGGGGTGGTGCGAGAGATATACGCAAGGGTAATGGGTCAGGGATTGGAGATGGTTAAAGAAAATGGAGAAAAGTGGGAGATAAGTCAGTTGTTGTTTGCTGACAACACTGCACTTGTAGCAGGATCAGAGGAAGGATTTAGGAAGTTAGTGACAGTTTGGAAAGGTGTGGAAAAGAAGGAAGTTGAAGGTGAATGTGGGTAAAAGTAAGGTGATGAGATGTACAAGGGGGGAGTGTGGTAGTAAAATGGAAGCGAGTATTAAGGAAGAAAGACTGGAGGAAGTGGATAGCTTTAGATACTTGGGTGAGAAATGTAGTGGGAAAGAGAGGAGTGGTGGAGGTAGAATGTAGATTGAGAGAAGCAAGTAAATGCATGGGGGATTAAAAGGTGTAATGAGAAATAGACATTTGGGAATGGATGGTAAGAGGAGATTGTATGAAAGAGTAATTGTGCCAACAACACTCTATGGGGCAGAAACATGGAACATAAGAGAGGAAGAGAGTAGTTTGAATGTGTTTGAGATGAGGTGCCTGAGAAGTATGATAGGGATTACTAGGCTAGATAGAATGAGGAACGAGGAGGTGAGGTGAGGAGGAGAACGAGCGTGGAAAGGGAGTTGGGAGATAGGGTTGATGAAAGAGTATTGGGATGGTTTGGACACATGGAACGAATAAGTGAAGAAAGATTAGTAAAAGAGGTGTGGAAGGAGTGAACATGAGGGGGCGACTAAGGATGAGATGGATGGATGTCAATTCATTATTATTTACTATTTATCTGTTTGTTTATTATTTAACTATACATATGCATTTATCTATTTATTATTATTTATATTATCATAATTTATTTATCTATTATAATCTTTTTCGCATCCGACCTAGTTATGGACCAAAAGGTCTCCTGTCGGCATGCTCTTCCTTTGTAATCCCTTGGTTAAAGGAGTTAGTGATGGTGTTTGGGAAGGTATGCAAAAGGAGAAAGTTGAAGATAAATGTGGGTAAAAGTAAGGTGATGAGATGGAGAAGGGGGAGAGGATGGGAGTGAATTGGAAGTAAGTCTTAAAGGAGTGAGGCTGGAGGAAGTGGATAGCTTTAGGTACTTGGGGGTCGCATGTGGTAGGAAAGGGAAGAGTGGAAATAGAGGTAAATTGTAGATTGAGAGAAGCAAGTAAATGTCATGGGGAATTAAAAAGTGTAATGAGAAATAGGCATCTATGAGTAGATGCAAAAAGGAGGTTGTGTGAAGGGGTGATTGTGCTGACAGCTTTGTATGGAGCAGAGACTTGTAATTTAAGAGAGGCAGAGAGGAAAAATTTGAAGATATTTGAAATGGAACGTCTGAGAAATATGGTAGTGGTTACTAGATAGGATAGAGTGAGAAATGAGGAGAGTGGTAGTGGGAAAGATTACATAGGGGTTGATGGAAGGGTATTGGGATGATTTGGACACATGGGAAGAATGAGTGATGGAAGATTAGTAAAAGGTGTGGAAGGCAGAGGTTGAGAGAATTAACTTGAGGGAACAACCGAGAATGAGATGGATGGATGGGGTGAAAGGGGTATTGAGTAAGAGAGAAATTTCTGTTTAGCAAGGAAGGGAGAAAGCAGGAGAGAAGAATGAGTAAAGAGTGACTATGTATAGATACTGTTGTGCAAGGAAGGGATGGGTGGGTAGGGGGCGGTTGTGTGTGAATGATATTTTGACATAGCCCCGAAGGATTTCTCCCTGTCTTCTCCTTTTCTGCATAAGGAGACAGGGAAGGGGAGAGTCGTCTTTTAAGTGAATCAGCATTGCTGTGGATTTACTGTGCCTTGCTACATTGCTTCTGACCCAGGGCAGTGGGCAGGATACAGGGGTGACCCATCATCCATGGGGAGTTAAGATGATAGGGTGATGGATGGGAGTAGGCATGTGCCTCTGACTTGGCTACATCCCTTATCAGGGTTTAAAAGCTATTGGTATATACCATAAATGTACTGTTATGAACTGAGGAGGGGAGTAGGGATGGGAAGGGGGTTGACAGATATAACTGATGAAAGATTATTGGGATGGTTTAGATACATGGAAAAATGAGTGAAGAAAGATTAATAAAAAGAGGTGTCGGTGGAGTGAACTTGAAGGTACGACCGAAAATTAGATGGAAGGATGAAAGGGGCTTTGAGCAAGAGGGGAATGTCTGTTGGGCAAGGAAGGGAGAAGGCAGAGGATAGGGGTGAGTAAAGAATTATTGTGTATGATTTCTCTCCGTCTTCTCTATTTTCCTCATGAGGGGACGGAGAGGGGAGAGGTCGTCAACTCGCCGTGTAAGTGAAGCTGCCCTGCTGTGGATGTGCTGCCTTGCTGCATTGCTTCCGACCCTGGCAGTGGGCAGGAAACAGGAGTGGACTTTCATCCATGAGGAGCTAAAATGATAGGGAAAAAAGTGTTGTTGTTGTTATTGTTGTCGTTCCCTAGACTGTCTGTCCGAGCAGTCCCGTCTCCCCAAGGAATGCCACAGCCGAAACTGGGTTTTCCCACAAATCCTTTATAGAGTGTATGTTGTGTTGTTTGCGTGCATGATTGTGTATAATGCAGTCTTCCATTATGTGTTGTATGGTATGGGGTGAAGTGTTACATCCTGGGCAGCTGTTCACAATGCAGTCATCCAGCCTCTTCTGGTAGCTTAGAAGTGCTGGGTGGTGACCGCACCGCAGTCTGGCCAAGTGGACTCTGTCCTTTCGTGGGAGAGAGGATTCAGAAGGGTGGATATCAGGGGGTCTGGCATGCAGCAGTGTGTTGTCTTTCAGTGTGTTAATGGAGCGGTGAGTGATATGATTATGAATATGTTTCCGGAGGCTGGTATTTGGTGGTTGTGGAGGAAGAGAAGAGAGTATCTGTGCGTGATAAAGGTCTTTGGGTGTTGTTTTAATGTTTCTTGGTGTGTGTGGGTGTTCTGCTATGTAGTGTAGCGGGTGTAATGTGTTTGTGGTGGCTGCGGCAAGTGTTTGTGTGCCTCTCATGTCGAGGTGGTCCTTGACTTTGAGGACTTTTGTTTCATGGTGTAAATGGTCTGTAGGTGTTGTATTTGTGCAGCCTGTAATTGTTTTTAGGGCTTTGTTTTGTATGATTTGAAGGGTGTTGTGGTGTGTCTCACTGAGATTAGGAGCCCATGCAGGACTCGCATAATTCAACACTGAGCGTATGCATTGTTTGTATATTGTTATATTAGTTTCTTTGTTTTGTCCAAATGTTGTTCCAGTGATTGACTTAAGTGCGTTAAGTCTGGGTGTGCATTTGTTTTTTATGTTTGTGATGTGTTGTTTGAAAGACATGGATGTATCGTATGTTACACCAAGAATTTTCGGTGTGTTTGTGTGTGGTATTAGAGTGTTGTTGATGAAGAGATGAGGTATGTATTTGTGTTCTTTTGTCCAGTTTGTGAGAAGTGTTGCTGTAGATTTGGTTGGAGCTATTTTGAGTCTGTTTGTGATGAACCATGTGTCGAGTGTGTCAAGGTATGGCTGGATTATTTCTGCAGCTTTGTCTGTGTTACGATGTGTGCATGTGATTGTTATGTCGTCTGCGTAGGAAGAGATTTGTATTTCTGAGGTGTCTGGCGTGGGTAAGTCATGCATGTATAGATTAAATAGTGTGGGGGATAGAACTGAGCCCTGTGGTACTCCGTTCTTAATGTTTCTGATGTGCGATGATTGGCCATTATATGACACGTAAGCATTCCTACCTGCCAGATAATTGGCCAGCCATCTTTTGGTGATATTGTGCATGTCTGTGTTATATATTTTATTTGTTAGGTTGTGGCGGGGGATAGCATCAAAAGCTTTACTAATGTCTAATGTTATAAGAAGTGTTCTTTGGTGGGGCCTATCTGAATTGATGCCATCTAAAATTCTTTGTGTGAGGTTTGTCAGAAGAGTGTTTGTGGAGTGTAGTGGCCTAAAACCGTGTTGTGAGTCAGCAAGGGGAATATGTGGTGTGACAAGTTTAAGTATTAGGCGTTCAATGACTTTAGAGGGGGTGCAGAGAAGTGTGATTGGGCGGTGCGATGTTGGGATTGTTGGGTCTTTGTTCGGTTTTGGAATGGTGATTATTTTACCATGCTTCCAGATGTTGGGTATAGTGTTGTGTGAATAGCTGTAGTTTGCAATGTTTGTGAGTGCGTGTATACCTTGTGGTCCAATGTGTTTTAGGTGGATGTTGCTTATGTTATCAGGGCCACAGGCAGATGAGTGCTTGAGACTATGTATTATGAGTTTTGTCTGACTGTCTATGAAGGGTATATAGTCTGAGTCTGTGGGAAAGTCTTTCTTACGTCGAATGGTGCGTCGGTCGTCAGGGTGAGAAGTGAGATGGCTTGTCTGTGCAAAATGACGTATGAGTGCGTTTGCTTGTTGTCTGTTTGAGGGTAGATTATCTGTTGTTGTGATTATTGCTGAGTGAGAGCGTGTAGTGTTACTGTTGGATAGTGTAATGCTGTTGAGTGTTTTGTACAATTTGCTGGTGTTTGTTTTGTGATCAAGTGTATTGATAAAGTTTTGCCAATTTTGTGTTTTTTTGTTCATGTATTTTATTGGCAATCACAGTGTTTAGTGTTTGTATTTGGTCTGCTATGTTTTGAGGGATAGGTGTGGGGGTACCGTGTTTAAGTGTGTCACGTTGTCTGATGAGGCTTTGGATTTCTGGTGTGAAGTTGGGGTTGTGTGATATTCTGTTGCCTCTAGGGATGTATCTCTTGTCTGCATTTTGTATGATTGTATTAAAAGTGTGCACAGCATTGTTTATGTTTGTGATTGGTGTACTGTTAAGTGTTTCAAAATGTTGTTCTGTCTCTTCAATAAAAGCTTCCCAGTTAGCTCTCTTGTAATTGGTGTAAGTGTGTCTGTGGCCAACTGGGGTGCATCTTGTTTTGGTGGTGATGATGATTGGAAGGTGGTCAGAGCCAAGGGTTCCGACCACTCTCCATGATGTTGTTGGGGTTAGGCAGGGGGAGCAAAAGGTGATATCAGGAGAGGAGGGAGTGTAGAGGGCTTGGTGTGGGATATGTGTATGATTATGTGTGTTGTTCATGATAGTCAATGATTCAAACTGAGTCTGTATATCAAGCCCTCTGTCTGTGTCAGGGTTGTCGACATACCAGGCAGACGACTTGGCGTTGAAGTCTCCACCCATGATCAGGATGGGGATTGAGGCTAGTTGGCTAAAATGAGGCCTGAAGGTGTCTGGAACTGTGGGGGATGATTGGGGGGGGGGGGATGTACATGTTAACTATTGTCAGTGTTGATTTGTTGCCTGTGCGGATTCGAATGGATTGGATTTCTGTTGTGTTATCTGTGGTAGGGAGGAGAATTTTGGTTGTGGCACTTGTGTCCACAAAACAGATGGAGTGGTGGATCAGGGTGATGAGTCCACCGCCATAGCCGTCAGTCCGGTCTTGTCTGATGGTGGTGTAATTATGAAATGATGGTGTTTTGTGTGAGTGTCTTAGTTTTGTTTCTTGTAAAATCGCCATGTGTATGTTGTGTTGTTTAAGAAAGTGTTCAAGTTCATGTTTTTTCGTGTTAATACCGTCAATGTTGTGTTGTAATATGTTGATGTTGTGTGTTTTGTATGTGTTGTATGTTGCCGTTTGGGGTTGAGGTTGGGGTGGTAGTGGGGAAGGTGTAGGATCTGGGTCAGAGGGGGGGAAAGGAGAGATCGGGGACAAAGGAAGGGGAGTACTAATCGGGGGTAAGGGCAGAGGGAAATTGGGAGTGGGTAAGGGTGCTGGCTGTGGTTGGGGAGGTGGGAGTGGGGTTACTGGAGGGCAGGTAGAACATGTCCAAGTGTTTGTGTATTGGTTTGTGTCAGCAAGTGTTGTACAAGTGAGGTGGGCCCAGTTTTTGCACATATTGCACTGAACTGAGCCCTTTGTCTGTCTGCTCGAAGTAATGGGTTTAGAGCATGTTGGGCATGTGTATTTTGTGGTGGGCCCAGGATTGCTCTCTACATCTCCGGCTAAAAGTAGAAGAAGAGGGGTGATTGCCGGAAAATCACCCCTCGGTGCAGAAAAAACGTAATATTGCATGTTGGGAAAAAGGATTGTGGTACTCCCCAAGGTAGGTGTAGCTCCTCTTGGGGATCGGTGCCACCTGCGTAGAGCCGGTGGCCAGGGGTGGTTGCTGCCGTTTGGCCCCCAACTCTTGGGGTTGGGGGGTGGTCCCACGACGTAGACGCTGCAGCTCCAGGACCGAAAAAAAAGTGTTGAAATGGGTGGTAGCGGGTGCATCCTTTGACTTGTTATCTTTACCTTTCTTGTAAGGGGAAGTCTTTAGTATAGAGATGCACTGGTAAGAAACTAAAAGTGGAACTGTAAAGAAAATTTGCAGCAGGCAATAATGGTGTAACAGGCACTAATATGAAAATATCGCACAGAAGACAGCCCTCATTTAGAAGTGTAATAACTGTCCATCGCGATTCTTACTCGTGGTCCAAGACCATGATGAATCACATGTTATCTTACACTGCACTCGTTTATTTCAGACATCTCTTACAAAATTTCTTGGTGACTAGTCAGTTTACTGGTCTATGAGCCTCCTGCAAGAACTTGTTCCCATCAAGACTAGAATCAAATATGTGTGCATATCCATGCATTAAATTTGTAATACCTTATGCAAAAATGAAGTAAAAAATAAAGTGCATTTAGTTTCATGGTAACATGAAATATTTAGAAACTGACCGAAAACAAAGAAAATTTATCTGTAATAGAAAACGACGCGATGAAGGACTCCTTCACAGAAAACCGTATCTCCATAAGTTGTTTGGCGCTCAAAATAGAAAGATGTTTAAGTGACTGTGATGCCATTAGAGGAATTAAGTGCTCTTTCTAAGGTAAGTGTAAAGTTGATTCTCTTACCAATGTTATAATAATGTTTCTCATAACTAGCATGCCAAATTCCTTTCGTTAGAAGTGTTTTGCAATGGTCAAATTTGAATATTTTGCTCTAACACTTGTTTACGTTTGAGACGAAATCAGCTGACTTGTGTCTGCGATCATGAGAGTCGTTCAAATGGTACTCCTGCCCTTGGAATGTATTTTTCGCCCTCCATTAAGGGTTGGAATATCCTTCTCTGGCAAACTTTGTTTGTTAGAATGTCTACACAATATAACCGTTTATATTATACAGTTTATATGCAATGTACCGGGAGAAAAGCGATGCTTCATCTCCGAGGGGTTGAGATGGGAGGGGTGTTTGAATGAATTGTTTTGATGTGGGTGTGTACTCTGGCCCGCCCCCAACGCAGAAAAGGGGGATAGGTCCATGGTATGTATAACAAATATATGCATTATTTACAGTCTCAGTTGCATAGTCATGACACCTTTCAAGTAAAAATTATTTTAGTTTTCTTACATTTTTTATACATTTTGGAATATCAGATCAGCTGGAAGCCTGTGGTTATGGAGCAGTTTCCAAATAATATTTCCATGGTTATTTTTATGGGAACGTGGTTAAAATACATATTATTTGTTTGATCTGTCTCTTGGTAACATATATTTATTGATAGTTTAAGTGGCGTTAATGTATTTCATCTTGTTGTTAGGTTTCTCATAATATTTTGTAAGAATGTATGTTTTGTGTATGATACCTGTATTCATTGAGAACCACAGTTCTCTTTACTTATGAATTATTTGAAATGTGTGATGGTGTTAAAGTCTTGGTTACCTGATGGTGTATATAGCCTCTTTTTATTCAATTCTTGCTGCTGTACCCGTCTACCATAAACACAGCATTCTCTGTTATTTAGAATATTAATTTAATTACTGGAACTATGGGTTTATATTAACATGGAATGATACCTCACGGTTTTAGAAAATATCTTTTTGTTAGTATTTTTTCTTCCAATTTAATGAATCCCCATTTTACAGATATCGGAGATAACAGACATGGAATCAATTTCTGAAACTCCTACTATATAATCACAGTATATCGAGAACCCGTGTTCAAAATCCTTGTTGAATCTGATATTAGATTACAGTAAATATGTTGAATTTATTATATATATTTGACCAGTTTCCCTCTCCCCTTTTTTCTGTTAAATGGAGGGGAAGATGTATTCTGTCATGCCTTTGCATAGTAATGCTATTATTTTTAGTAAGACTCCCAAAGTGCTGCTGATCTTTTAAATCTAATTTTGTACAAATTTTATTATAAAAGTATATTTCTTGTTAAATAAGAACACTATGACAAGGAATGGGAATGGAAGATGCAGCACATCTGATTTGTCAATATGCCTCAAGTTTAACTGACAGGAAATTTGAAGCAGTTCATAGTATTGTTTTTTTTAGGTCTTCCCATAAATCTCTTAGGAAAAACTTTGGGTCTGTATTGAATTAGTGTAAGACTGCTTCTGTGTCAAAAACCAAAAGGAGTAGGAAGGTAGGGTTAGTTTTTGAGTGTCAGCTCTATATGTGAAGATGCTGAAGAAATACATTTGTAGTTGGCAAAAAGAGATCTTGGGGTCAATCTGGGAACCTGGAGTCAGCCCTTCAAGGTTGCATCTCTCCAGATGGAGGTGCCCCAGAGTTGATGAGTTTTGAAAATGTGAAGGAAGATGATTCTCTTGGCCATCCATTTTGCAGGACCACCACTACTATATACTTATCATTAGTCCTTTACAGCATTAAATGTTTTTTTTTCTTCTGATTTATGGAAGTAATAGAATGGGTGTTTTTTTATGTAGATATGGTCTTTTGACTTTGCCACCCTAAAGAGAGTATTTCATAAGCAATAGCTAGTGCTTCTTTCACTGGAGACAGTATCACGCTGAAGAAGTATATTGTAGAGGTGGTAAAGGAGAGATTTAAAAGGAGATAGTAGAAGTTAAAAGTGACCCACTTTTTTCTGAGTGGGTTAGGGTGTCACTACTTGCAGCAAAGGTCAAGGAGATGGTAGTTCAAACCCTCCCACCAGTGAAGTTGAAACAAGGGCTTATTTATTTAAATTCCATGCTACAAAGTACCCTGTAAGGAACACTGTCCTAGCCTCCTGATAGGGGGGAGTTTGTGATGTGAAGACATGTCATCATCATCAGTATCATAAAAGAATGCCAAGTAACTTGGCCCATAAGGATGTCACTAAAATCCCCCTTAAAAATTTACTGCATAAAAGTGCAGTCATTACCTCAGTTGGGACTCCTATAAGGGGAGGAACATTTTAGTACCTTTGTGTAAAGGATCTAAGGCATCAGACTTCAGTTCTATGACAGTACATTCAGGATGCATGATAATAGGTCTAGGATTTGTGTCATTAGGTGAAGAATGTATGATTATAGGAGTTTGGTGGGCTTGGTGAGGTCATTTCATCAGGCTGTCATTTGATTTAACTTGTACCCATTGAAGAGTAAGGAAGTTTTGTGCGAGTAGATAAAAATGTGTAGTGGTGCTAAATAGAAACAGGAACAGAGGTAGGGTTTAATTAATTAATTCACGGGTTTGCTTTGTGACATAATAAAATTGGCTGACAAGAATATCTAAAGGTATAAAATAAAAGGGTTTCTGTAATCCTATCAGATTTGCTTGAAGATATGAAGAGGATTGACAACATTCTTCTCTCCTGGGGTCAGAGATCATGTCAACCATGTATTCAAAGGATTTCCTAAGGCAGAGCATGCTGGCAGGAGACCTTTTGGTCCATAAATAGGTCGGATAAAAAAAAAAAGATAAATAAATAAGAAATATAATAGTATAAATAATGATAAATGCATAGGTAAATAGTAAGTAATAAATTGACATATAATTAATAATAAATGTGAATCAAGCAAATAATAATAAACAAACAGACAAATGATAACAAAACAAATGATATAGAATAACTGATTGTCTTTACAGCATCTTGCTTAGGTGTTTAAATGATTTTTAAAGCTTTGAACTGAACTACATTGTGCTGCCTCTGCAGGAAGTTTATTCCATTCATTAACTACACGATTGGCAAAATTGTGTCTACCCACTTCCAAATTAAATCTATTTCCTGACAGTTTGAGACCATTGTTTCTTGTCTGATTCTCATTCAGTGTTAAAATTTTGTCACTTTTGATGTCAATTCCCTTTAGAATCTAAGAAACCTGTATCAAGTCACCTCAGAGTCTACACTTTTTTAGGAAAGACAGCTGCATTCCAAGTAAAAGTGCCACAACCTTTAGGTCACCATTTATGTTCATACTTTTTTTTTTTTTTTTTTTTTTTTTTTTTTTTCTCCAATAGAAGCTACTCTCATATGTTTCCTTCATGTTAGCTGCATGGGTCAGAGGAACACAAGGAAACTTATTTCCATTGTGGAGGAAAACAGCTTTCACTCATTTTTGAAGGGTCAATAAACAAGCACCACTCATTCCTGTCATATATATTGTTAAGTTCCATAACAGAATATACATCATTGCAAAACACCATATCATCCTCAAGTGAGAAAAACTTTTCAAAATCACAATGTTGCTTATGATAAAAACTAACTTTGGATTCTTTCTGGAGAAGATTCCAGCCCTTTAATCTGGAAACAAGAAGTTCAGATTGCTTTTTTGACAAGTTTAAATCCCGCACAAGATCATTCAAATCTCTCCAACTCAATAAATGTGGTTCACTTGAAGAACAGATTGGCTGAAAGTGCAAGTCTTCTGTTTCTTTTTCCATAACCTCCTCACTTGAGTCATCATCACTTAGTTCCATTTGTTTTTGAGGGTCAAGTACAGGGAAGTCTTGACGGTGAGGTACTGGTCTCATAGCAGATGATAAATTTGGATATTTTACAATATGGTTGGATGTTGGTGTTATACCTTTTATATTTGTAATGCAGAAGTAGCATTCTGAAGTATGATCTTTTGGTTCTCTCCAAACCATAGGGATTGCTAAAGGCATATGGCATGAACCTTTTACCCATGCAGTGAGCCTGACACAAGTTACACAGAACACATGAGGGGCCCAGCTTTTATCCTGGTCCCCCACTTTGCAGCCAAAATAATGTTCATAACACTTTTTAATCAATGGCATGAAACACTATCTTTGTGACTTGAATGTTAATACACTGCAAATTAAGCAAAAATTGTATGGATGGTTTATATAGTTTCATGGCATTGTGAAGGCTAATACTGTACAACATCACAAACTTATTGCCACACAAATGTGGGCTACACAACCTCACACCAACACTTCAAACACAGTATTGCCAAACATATTACAATCTCACACAGTGTTGTCAAACTCAGCATTACCAACTGCTTGATTGAAATTTATCCTACTTAACACACGTAACATAACATACTGTGGAACACAAAAATTCTTTATTGAACAGTGATATCAATATTTTGTCCAGGTCTTCACTTGCAGGAAACCTGCTAACCTAAGGAAGCTGGCCACAGTCTTTGGTTCATCCTATAAGTCATTTGGTGAAGAGATTTTGTGGAGCTATCTGGAGTGATTACAGGATAGAGATGATTTGGTGATTTTGTCCTTGGCATTTCATGTCTAAATTCAGAATGAAATTGACAAATTTCATTAACTTTTTTTTTTTTTTTTTTGTACTTGTCAACATATATGACGAACATAAAATCTGTAGCTACTGATTGGATTTCACAGAGGTGAAGAAACTAGTGTAGCAACAGCCATAGTAAAATGAAAAGTACCACTCAGAACAAAAGTTGAGATGGTCTAATAATCCCTTTGTAACAGAGGGCCTGTCATGTCAATGAATAAAATAGCTGGGCAGTAGTCAAGGCAAGAGCACTGCCCAGTATGGAAGGGGCTAATAGATCTAAAGGTTTTGTATTGGATTTGTGTTAGCTTTGTCATTGGATGGAACAAGTGGTATAATTGTCCCTTTACATAACTATGAGAATTATTGTCAACAGACTGAAAGTTGTTAAATATAAACAATGGTAAACTCCTATTAAAAGTAAAGTTGGCATGTAGCCTGAGTATCACTATGCATTGGATTAGCTCCTGTATTTATTTATTTATTTGTTTTATTCAGGCCACCATAGACAATTTCACTCATCTCTTCAGCACTAGGTGGTATTTTCCATCTTAATCTGACTTCTTTCAGGCTATTTTATGTATTCCCTCCACAGCGATAGGGTTATATCCAAACCCAATTAGCCCCTTTTGAACCAGGTATTGCTATTCCTTCTGTTTGGCTGCCACTAGATTATTCTCTATATGTTTGACACTCCATTAGAAGTGAAGGAGTTGGTGTATACATTTTATTTTGATATGAATTCTAGGTCTGCAACAACACTTGAAATCTCATCTATTGATACCTCCCTCTGACTGGAATCACACCCTCAGAAGCTGTGTATAATTGCTTGTCATCCTTAGCCAGACAAAATTATTAAGGTCCATCACCATGTTAAAGGTGTGTGTGTGTTAAATCTAGATCTGAACAACTTATTGCAAATAGTCACATTCCATTGTTTTATTATTGTTGTTATTTCACAGCCTTAATAGAGCCTCCTCCCATTAATCCCTCTCCCCCCCCCCCAATGTACTTGTGCTATTGCTCCTTCGCAAGATTGTATATGCATGTGTTTACGCGAGCGCGTTTCCGCCTGTGCAGTATGTGGTCATCTATATGTTTACCTGTCCCAATTGTCGCGCGCGTAGTACAAGTTTACTCGGACCTGAAGGATGAAGACGCTCGGGAAGCATAGCTGGATAGGATTGTATGTACGTGCGTACGTGCGTACGCCCCTGCCTGCCTGCGTGCGTGTCTTATAATTATCACGTGCGTATTTGTTTCCTCCTATTATGATTATCCGTGGAGTGGAGGAAGATATTTTATTTATTTATTTATTTGCACATCTGTGCATATTTGTACATAACGCCCGTGTGTGTGCGGACGGTGAAGTGCGCAACAGGGAATTGCGTTTCTTACGAATAATTCCCTTTGGAGGGAAAGACAGAAATCGTTCTCATTACAGTATTCTAGTTTCAGCCTCAGTGAATACAACCGATGTTGCTAGATGGTCCAATCGCAATTATTTATTTTTCTTTATTGAATAGCAGGGGTAGTTTGGGGATATGTACGTGGAGTTAGTGTACGTGTCCATGTCTAGTTCGGGGATGGATGATAAGGGGTATGGTTTGGTATTTGTTCTTAAAATAAAATGTATACTAATAAATGAAAGGTGGAATCAGTGTTGGGGGGGACGAACGCGTCTGCGGTTGCTATGGGAACGGCTACCATGCCAACGCGATGTACACAAGAACACCACCTCACCCCGCGGGGGGGGGGGGGGGTCTGTATACAGGGTTTCCCCTACGCAGATTTTGCGTGATTCACCATGGTCCTGGATCACGTGCGGGACTTGTGATCAACATTTATTGCCTGTTCGTATGAAAGCTCAGAGTTCGACTAGGCTATTATATGGTCATACGCTTACTTATAGAGGGAAGATTCAAGGAGGAATAGAGACTGGCATGGTCATAAAAGAATGACGCGTGATTCTGGTCCGTAAGGGGTGCTGTTGCATTCCCTAGAACAGGGATTCTGAACTATTCCTCCATCGTTAACCCCTTCAGGTTGATGTATTTCTTTAATTACCCCCCTTGCTTCCGTGAGGGTGTGCAATAGGATCGACTGCTGACACTCTTCCTCCCCCTCTCCCACGGCGCACGCGCGCACGCACACACACACACACACACACACACACACACACACACACACACACACACACACACACCATTTTCTCTCTTACACATGCAATTTACTAAGTGAAATTTAATTAAATTATGATTCAACTATACAGTACATAAATTATTTACCCCTTGCTATGTCATTGTTTACCCGCAAGGGGTAAATTTACTACTGGTTGAGAATCACTGACCCAGAGTAAGTACTGTTGTATGAAACCCATGTAGCCAGTACCCCAAACCGCTGGTTGAAGTGTAGGATAAAACACACCCAGACGAAACACATCCTAATACATTTACCAGTTTGGTTACCAATAAAAGTATATCATAGATGTAGAAAAGAATAACACGTATTAACTACGTAACATTACCACTTGGTTCTAAAACTTATCAATACGAGGTATGTTCAATAAATAATGAGAAAATGTCAGTAGAGACACTATTTATTTTCTTAAGCTTACAAAACTCTGTCTCCTTCAAAATAATTGCCTCTCGCATCTACACACTTCTGCATGCGTCTCTCCCAATCCTGGAAGACCTCCTCAAAGTCCTTTTTCAGTAGTCCCTTCAGGTAAGTTTCCGATGCCTCTTTCAGCTCCTCTGTTGACTGGAATCTGGTTCCCCTGAGGCTGTCTTTCATGCGTGGGAACAGGAAGAAGTCGCAAGGGGGTCAGGGCTGTAGGGTGGGTGTTGTACCACTTTCATTCCCCTGTCGGCCATCCAGGTGGTCACCAGCATTGACTTGTGGCATGGGACATTGTCCTGGTGGAACCACCACTGACCACTCCATTGCTGAGGCCTCTTCTTCATCTCCCTGAACCTTTTCAGAACAGTAAGGTAATATTCCTTATTGACGGTTTGACCCTGAGGAACCCATTCAACGTGAATGAGCCCCTGGGAGTCAAAGAAAGGAATGCCCATGGCCTTCTCTTGCGACCTGCTAATCTTTGCCTTTTTGGGTCTGAGGGAGGTCGCGTGTTTCCACTGAGCACTCTGACGTTTGCTCTCAGGGTCGTAGGTGAACACCCAACTCACGTAGCAAGTCACTACCTTATTCAGGAAACCTGAATCAGCCTCTATCATTTTGAGAATGTCAGTGCAACATTCCACACGAAACTGCCTCTGGTCATCGGAGAGGATCTTTGGCACGAACTTGGCACAGACTTTGTGGAGCTTCAGATTTTTGATCAGAAGTGTCTCTACCGTGCCAATACTAATACCAACTGCTTCAGATATTCGATGGTCTTGCATCACTAACCTTTGCCCTTCCTCAGTGTTTTGCTCCTTCCGTACATTTTTCGGTGCTCCAGATCTGGGTTCATCCTCAACCTGATCATTTCCTTCAGAAAATCTGTTAAACCACTGATAGAAACTTGCTTGGCTCATCTGTTCATCCCCATAGGCCCCCTTTAACATTCCATACGCTTCTTGTTTGGTTTTAATTTTAACACAAAATTTGATGGCGTAACGTTGCTCCATGTTTCCCTGTATCTTGACAAGTGTTCACAGATCGGCAAGCTGAATCAGACTGGTTCCACCACGTCCACCGCTGCACTCATACCTACAAATATAGAAAGTTGCCAGTTAGTCATTTTATAGAATATATGTATGTGTACTTCACCATGAAGTATTTTGATCAAATCATATTTAATGTCTCGCCTGACATTTTCTCATTACTTATTGAATATACCTCGTATATCTATCACCGCCTGCATTTCACAGCCTCCGGCACATCACCAGCATATGTAGATTTGCGTTTGTGGTCTACATTGAATTTGGAGGCGTTGAGACAAACGAAGTTGTGGTTACTGGTCTTTACTCTTTCCGTCAAGACTGATGTACATTCTCGGAGCATTCCCCGAGAGAAACTCTGGCGGTTGCCAATGGTGCTATTCACATGCACATGGTGGCTGTTGCCACAACAGTGAATTATATATAATGTATTCTCTATGTGTACTCTTTTTCTACAATAGACAATGCATGAACTGAGTGTATATATATATATATATATATATATGTGTGTGTGTGTGTGTGTGTGTGACTTTGGCGTTGAAGTTTACACTGCTGCGTCGCTAGATGCGGGGGTGTAGGAATTCGTCCAACGGAGTGGTGGCATGGAGAAGGCGGAGGATGTCCGACTCGTGGGAGTAATGTTGGATAATGCACTTGTTGCTGCTTGTATTCTCTTGTGGATGCTGGACGATGCAGCGAAGAGGGATTGCCTCGTAGTAGATGCTGGACGTGGAGCATTGCCTCGTAGTAGATGCTGGACGTGGAGCATTGCCTCGTAGTAGATGCTGGACGTGGGGCGTTGGCTCGTAGTAGATGTACGGGGAGCGTTGGCTCGTAGTAGATACTGGACGAGGAGCATTAGCTCGTAAGTGTTCCTTGGCGATGCAGCGAAGAGTGTAGAGTTGGGAAGTGACTATGTTTGGAATGTAGATATCTGATGTTTCTTGCACGTGGAATCCGTTAATCCATAGCCGCTGTCGCCAAAATGTAGAATTGTTGCTTCGGAGGAATGGTAGAATTGTTGCTTCGTAGCCACGGTTTCGCCATCACTGCGTCATCATTTATAAAGCCAAACTCTTCCCACCGCTGCAAACAGAATGTAGATTTGGGTTTGTTATCTACACTGAGTTTGGAGGCGTTGAGACAAGCAAAGTTGTGGTTTATGGTCTTTGCTCTCTCCGTCAAGACTGATCTACATTCTCGGAGCGTTCCCCGAGGAAAACTGGCGGTTGCCAATGGTGCTATTCACATCTTTCCTACAAGCAAAAGGAAGTGAACTTGATAGATTTTTTTTCTGCTGGTTTCCAGGTTTCCATGTTCAGAATGTCCTGGTGAAACCTCTCCGTGCTCGTCTCTGATGGCACCAATATCTGCAGGGAGAAAGTCCAAGTGAGAGTCTAGGAAGTAGATTTTTAGGCTCGTATTGCATCCCAAGGCCTTGTAGGATGTCAGTAGCTCTTTTACAATTTCAGAATAGTTATTTGCTTTGTGATCCCCCAAAATCTCTGCACAAACTCTCTTAAATGACAGCCATGCAGCTTTTTCAAGCTCTTTATCAAAATTCTGGTCTCATCAACTCCCTAATTTGTGGTCCAACAAAAATACCTTTGATTTTTGCATCACTTACTCTTGGAAACTAATTTTTCAAATATGTGAATCCCTTGCCAGTTCTATCCATACCTTTAACAACAATTTTCATCAACCTAAGCTTATGCAAAGGAGGCAGATATATTTTCTCTGAATCAACAAGATGATTGACAGCATTCTTCTCTCCTGGTGTCAGAGATCGTTTCGGTCGCACAAGAATTTTTCTTATCCCGACTGTTCCACCCACAGAGAAAGCAACGAAGCTTTGTGTAACCCAACTGCATTCCAAGTAAAAGTGCCACAACCTTTAGGTCACCACAGATATTCCATTTATGTTCTTCATATTTATTTTTTTGCAATAGAAGCTTCATACTCTCATATTTTTCCTTCGTGTTAGCTGCATGAGTCAGAGGAACAGAAACTTATTTCCATTGTGGAGGAAAACAGCTTTCGGGTTCACTTTTGAAGAGTGCCACTCATGCCTGTCATATTTATGATTAAGTTCCTCCATAACAGAATATACATAATTGCAAAACGCCATACCATCCTCAAGTGAGAATTTTTTTTTCAAAATCACAATGTCGCTTACGATAAAAACTAACTTTGGATTCTTTCTGGAGAAGATTCCATACCTTTAACCTGGAAGCAAGAAGTTCATATTGCTTTTTTGACAAGTTTAAATCCCACACAAGATAATTCAGATCTCTCCGACTCAATAAATGTGGTTCACTTGAAGAACAGATTGGCTGAAAGTACATAACAATCTCACACAGTGTTGTCAACCGCTTTATTGAAATTTATTCCACGTAACATACCATGGAACACAAAAAATGTGGATGATGGAAAAAAATGGACATTGTTTTTGGATTCTGCAAGCTGAAACATATAAGATACAGCTATTGTTTTCCTTTGACAAATTCTTTATTGATCAGTGTTATGCATAAGTGATTGATGTATAAGCAGTGGAAACTCATAAAAAAGATATAATGGTTGTATGCTGATTTTGCAGTTGGCAATGTCCAGCACAGGTGTCCTGACGCGCGGCCCAGTTGACCGCGTGAGGCCAGACGCGCTTGGTCCAAATGCCCGTTGTGAGGTCAAACACAATAGGTAGTCTCTTGGGAGTTCTCTGTAGACGTCGGACGTTCCATCCTGTACTAATGCGCACGCGTGGACGCTAGATATATAAAGGATTGAATATTCCCTTCAATCATCATCACCACATCACGATCACCCTAAACATCATCATCACCATAACATCAGCACCATGAGCACCACCACCATCATCACTACCACCAGCACAGCACCTCCACCACCATTATATCACCAGCACCATCTTATCACCACCACTGCAACATCACATCGATTTCATGACTATTGCTCACACCCTAAGTTGAAAAAGACAAATTCTCACACCATTACTTTTTTATACATTTCAAATATTTATTCCTTTTATTATTTTAATAGGAACATAGTTATTTGAACAGTTCACTATAATGCATGTGTTGAGTACCTTGCCCAGTTCCTCTATCGGGTAAACTGCTATTTTGGCTGTATATAAGGATGTTATGATTCATAGTAAATCAGGAAATTCTGACCATGGAGATTATCAAGTCAAACAGAGGTGGTGATAAGCTTTGCCTGGATGGCTTACATGTATGTCAAGAAGATGAGCTACAAGAACTGGATCAGATGGCAATGCACACAACAGAAGTCAGCTGGCTGCAAGGGAGGTCTCACTACTAGTGACAACTATGAAAACCTAAAATCGAGCATCAACCACAACCATGTTGCTGACTTGACTGGAGTAGAAGTCACCAAGCTAAGAACTACAATGAAGACACAAGCAGTCGCCCAGACCAACTTCTGATTCAAGTTCTGCTACAAGCAACTGAGGAGATCCTTGCCAACATTGGTAATCGCCAAAGTTGTAAGAGAGATCTTCAACGACAACGGCGTGGATGCCTTCCAAAGCTTTAAAAGAGACTTCAGACTCTTTGCAGTAACTTGATTGAAGGTCACAGAACACTAGAAGATTCTTCATCGCTGTAGGGCACTGCATCCATCTAGAATAAAGACTGATAATCCAAGATCGATAATCCATATAATAATATTGTGATACTGTAAAAAGCTGCAAGGATCATGAAATGAATCAAGATTTGTTAAACATTTGGCTTTTAATATATGTATATTATTCACAGTAAAAAAACAAGAATAGTTAAAAAAAAAAAAAGTTGTGAGCATTTGTCGTTTTCTCAACTAAGGGTTGTCTTGAGTATTTGTAAAATATATTAGGGGATATTTTGTCCGGACGAAATACCCAGACCCAGACGAAACAAACCCCGGACGTAACACCCCTCGGACAAAATGCTGACCGGTAATACTACCACAGGTTAAAAAAAAAAAATTGTATAGGAAAAAAAAGCCACATTTGGTTTATGGTGGCCGGTAAAGATAAAATCACCACTTTGATACATGGCGTACATTTGATATTGATAAAAAACACGTATCTAAGTAGGTCAGTTATTGATTTACATAACATGTACTGGTTGAGAACATCTGTAACGGTATCGTTACATCATCTCCATCCAACGTTACTTGTAGACACAAGATGTAACGGGGTCGTTACATCATCTGCAGAAAGGGGTCACTTCCACACACACCTTTAAGTTTTTGTTCTTTATTTGTCACACCTTAAGCAACTTAGTTTACACACTATTACACAGTCTTATCACTAGGGCACGTCACTAGAACCGACTGTCCGCTCTCTGGTGCATCTACTTTTTCTTCAACGGAAGTGCTGAGTGGACAAGTTCTTGAGTTGCCTTTAATCGTGATCTTAACATTTATTTCTTATTATTTTGTTGTCCCACATGGGTGGGGCAACTGCATTAATTACGTATTGATGTCTACTATCATACATGTTAATTATATATCCAGGGGAGGACCGTCAGTATACGTAATATCGTATGTCAGTACTGGGTGGCTACTAGATTGATCGCGTGTGTTCGTCTGTGTGTGTGTGTCGTTTGGTGGTCGACAGTGCTGTTCACAAGAGCTCGTAATGTTGAGTCGGCGTTTGTTTGAGAGGAGTGCCTAGGTCAGCGTTTGATGCTTGTGGTGGACAGTGAGTGAGGAAGTGGGTTATATGACTGGGGTTATATTACTCGTCATGTATATGAGGCGTATACATATCATTACATGTATATTCCATGTTTTCGTGTTGAGGATTAAGGCGATTATTCCAGTCGAGCAACCAACATATAGTGTCGATAAGTTAATCAAACAAAAATATTAAAGTCAGTCTTTTTATATTGAGTTCCGTTCTTGGGCCACATCTATTCGTAGCATATATAAATTATGTAGACCACGTACCAAAATCTATTGTCTCCAAATTTGTTGATACAAAATTGTGCGGAATGGAAAATGATCACTTAAACCAATTAGATATTCAAGAAGATTTAGATAAATTACAGCAGTGGTCTGAAAAGTGGCTAATGAAATTTAACAAGTAAATGCAAGGTTATGCACCTAGGTAAAAATAACAGTAAGTACGATTACAAGTTATTTGGAAATCGTTAACAAAAGTGGATAGTGGAAAGGATCTCGGGGTAATTATCAGTAACGATCTCAAGTCATCTAAGCAGTGTATTTCAGCCTTTGAGAGAGCAAATAAGATTCTAGGACTGATTGCGCGATCCTTTGACATCAAAAGTCCATCTCATTAACAAGCTATACAAATCGTTAGTTCGTCCACATTTGGAATATGATGTTTACGTATGGTCACCGAATCTCATTAAAGACATTGACAGATTGGAAAAAGTACAGCGGCGAAATGTGGAGGAGGAGTGGAATGTATAGGAGATGGAATGGTTGGGAGTGGTTTCTGTGCCTTTTTCTCTTTGGCTACCCCCGTGTAAGGGGAAAAAGCCCTTGGTATATGTATGTACAGCGGCGAACCACAAAACTGATTCCAAATATCAAAAATAAATCATACGAAAATCGACTAAAACATATGAATCTGTTTTCCCACAAAAAAGCGTAGACTCAGAGGTGACTAGATATAGGATTCTAAAGGGGATTGACAACATCAAAAGTGACAAAATTTTCACACTGAGTGAGAATCCGACAAGAAATAATGGCCTCAAATTGTCCGGAAATAGATTTAATTTGGGAGTAGGTAGAAACAACTTTGCCAACCGTGTAGTTAAATTAATGAATGGAATAGACTTCCTACAGAGGCAGTGCAATGTAGTTCAATTCGGAGCTGTAATGACAACCATTTATTTTATATTATTTGTTTGTTATTATTTGTCTGTTTGTTTATTATTTGCTTGATTGTCATTTATTGTTATTTATCTGTCAATTTATTATTATTTACCTGTTTGTTTATTGTTTAACTATACCTATGCATTTATTTATTTTATTTATTATCATTTATATTATTATAATTTTTATTTTATTAATTTTCTATTTGTTATCATTATTATATTTTTTCGCATCTGACCTAGTTATGGACCAAAAGGTCTCTTGTCGGCATGCTCCGCCTTTGTAATCCTTATTGGTGTTGATTCAGGCGAATATTCCAGCCGACACCATGAAGAAACTCCGCTACAGTCTTCCTGTTCTTTCATCGAGCAGTACACAACTTGCGTTGGCGTTCCTGTAGCCGTACATAGCATACATCCGGATGAGGATGCTCACTGTCACTTCTTCACGTTGGAACCAATCAATGACCCGTCAGAGTGAAAGATAGTAGTGACCTACGAGGTTGAAGAATTCATTATTCCATCCTTCACGTTGTTGTGTACAGTGGCGTCATGCACATACCACAGGTGGTGGGGGGGGGGGCATAGGTGGACTGTGACTCATTATCAGAGGCATCAGGGCATCACTGGATATAGGAACTTGTTGCTAAATCAGGCGAAAGGAGCCACCAACATAAGTACGATCGAAGTACATAAGCAGCTCCTCAGCTTCAGGTGGATCTTGTGGAATGGCCGTTTTGAGGTATCTCATACCTTCGTCAACGTCTTCTAGGGGGAGAAAAGCTAGAGAATCATGCCACAAAACAAACGTGGCTCAGGATTGCCATCATACATTGTTCCCAAACCCAGTTTTTGGATTTTACGCCGAGTGGAATGCGTAAGATGATAAAAGTAACCTTTGTTCTCTACTTCGCTGCCAAACACAGCAAGAGCGGCTCTCGTTACACCATATTCAAAGTCAGTCACCACGGTTTGCACATTAATATTTAGGTTTAGGTCTGCACACTTATCAACGCCAGAAAGAGGTCTTCGTAATTGGTACAAGTCTTGTTTGGAAGAAGCGCGTACACGGAAGTAACCGCTTTATTTCCAAAAGGCACACGAATGACATTAATCTGTTTGGAAATATATATATATATATATATATATATATATATATATATATATATATATATATATATATATATATATATATATATATATATATATATATATATTTGGAGCCATAGCAAAGTTGCCATCCATATATAGGGTATCAGCACCAGCAAGAAGTCTGGGCCCATCACTGGTACCAAACACTAGAATGCGGTTGTTTACATTTGGTACGTTATCAAAGAGTAAAAATTTCCCGGGGTTAGGGCCAACTGTGTGAACAAACTCATTAGGAAATTCACCTAGATCTTTTAGTAGATGTGGTACAGGAAGAGTGTAACATTACGGGAACCTTACTTGGACTATGGTGACGAGGGAGTGAATGAAGCTCAAGTGTGTTTTCTGGTTTTATTCTAGTTAGTGCGAGTGTCGACCTAGGCTGGGTCGGGCGGTCGGGCTCCGAGGCTGCCCTGACCCCAAAAATGACCGCGTGGGCCTGGGAACGAGCACCGCTGGTTACAAGTGTTGTAGAGAACTGCCTATGGAGACCAAAACCTGGTTCCTTATATACAGAGCTTGCGTACGGTACAGTAGCAAAGGACCCAGCCTCGCGGGAACATGACTTGGCAGAGCCAAAGTTGTGTTTTTATGATTACAAAGTATTACAAAGGCGGAGCATGCCGACAGGAGGATACAGATGCCTGTAGTACAGGTGTACTATGGTCTTAACCTACACAATAGGTTACACAATAAGGCCGAAGGCCACCTGTTTCTACACAACATATCCAATCTTTGTCCATCCCATTTCTGCAGCGACGATACTATAAGCCAAAATGTCGCGTAGACGCACATGTGGGGGACTCTGTTCACCACAGGAGTACGCCGTTGGTTGCGAAGAGTACGTTTGCAAATGTCAGCAGAGGGTGTAAGTGAGCGTATGTCATCATCACACTGGCTCACACCATGACCAAAGATCTGAGCTGGCTTGTCTCGAGTGTTGGCAATTTGGTCCTTCATCCAGTTGCGTACTTTGGCGAGACGAATTTCGGTCTTATCTGGGGCATGGTTGTGAGGCTGACCTACAGCTGGCTTTTCTTCCTCGGCAATGACCACTGGATCTTTTAACACACTTCCACCACACCTTGATTTTACGAGTGGATTGCTTGGTGTACATGAACCCATTGAAGCAGATTTTTTTAATCACGCTTATTACTTTGAATAATTTCCATGGCAGAAAACTATTTCTTAATATTTTTCACTGTAACCAAGTATTGTTCATCCACTTCAGCAGTTAGCTTCTAAATATCATATCCACACTATTCGTCTGATGCCACGGCGGATGGTTTCGGGCTTTCCAGCTCTTACACGGACTTCGTCAGCGGCTCCCATTATGGTGTCTGCAAATATTTTTTTTTTGAGAGAGATTTTTGTTTAATTTGGTTACGTAGTTTGGCTACTGCAATGTGTACTTAGTCTTAATCATGGTTGTGCTCTTTGAAACTCAGTGACACTAATATCATGGTCTGTACTCATTGCTCCTTTGCAAGAGAATGAAGCACGGTTGGTACACTCCCAGCAGATGGTGTTCTTGATTTTTCTGGTGTAGAGATATCCTTCATGGCACACTTTTCAGGCCGCCCTTGTTACTTTTGATGACTTCCATTGTGTATTATGACAAGACAAGCATAACCCATATCCCAATTGAAATTTCTCAAACTGGGATTGCACACTCCCACAGTTTCAGGCCACCCTTGTTACTCTTGATGACTTCCATGGTGTATTATGACATGGCAAGCATAACCCTGCCTTATATATACCCCAATTTGAATGCCTCAGACTGGGATTTTGTCCACTTCATACCTGAGGGGTTGGGATTTTGTCCCCTTGGGCTATTGCCCACTGGGATTTTGTCATGGATTCGTTGAAATGAGTGTCCGTCCGTCTGTCTATTGTCTGTGAGCCAGTACTTTCATGATCGATATATTTCCTCGAGGTTGCTTTCTCATCTCTTCTGATCTTGTACTCAGTCTCTTGACTCTTTTCATCCTCACCAGATCTGTTCCTCATTTTCCTCGTCCTCATCTTCTTTCTTTTAATTGTATTCTCGCCCTTCTCCACCCTTTGTTTCTCATCATCTTCATCCTTTTCATTATCTTCTAGATCTTCTCCTCCTTCTTCTTCCTTCTCTTCTTACTTTTCATCATCTTGTCGACCTTCTACTTTCCCTTCGTTTCTACCTCCTCTTCCCCATTTTCCTCCTCCTCCTTATGTTCCTTTTCATCATCTTCTCGACTTTCTATTTTTCTTTCCCCCTTCCTCCTCCTCCCCTCCTCCTCTTCCTCCTCCTTCGAACTGTTTGTGCCTTTTCGACCACTTGTCGACCTCTTCCAGACAGCCAAGAAGTTGAAACGCTCACACCAGGAGGCGCTTAGCTGCCACTGCAACCATCACCTTTGCCCTGTGTGCTTCTCGAACTTCCAGGGCGTGAGGAAGAGGGGCTCGTGAATCACGCGTACACACACACACACACACACACACACACACACACACACACACACACACACACACACACACACACACACACACACACACACACACCGGCTTCATGTTAACTTAGTGGTCCTAAGTTCGGTCCCCGCCTATGGCCGAAAAGCACCACAGCACTACAAGTTACATATGCTCCCTTGGGCAAGGAGTTGGTGTGTGTGTGTGTGTGTGTGTGTGTGTGCGCACATAATTTTAGTATACAGGAATGGAGCAACGTTCGTAGGGTTCCGTTATTATACTCCCCAATTTATCATATTTTGCTTTAAATTCATGTGTGGTTCCAACTTGGTCTCTATCCTTAATTTCCAATTATCATATTTAGATGTGAAGCTATCTGTTGTTCCTGTTTGAGCTCCATCACCTTCTAAACTATTCAAAGTATTTATGCATCTATCAGGAAAATGTATTTCTTGAGGTGTGTTTGTGTGTGTGTTAGAGAGAGAGGAGTCTAACGCATAACTCAAGTAATCTAGAGCTCTGAGCTCTCCATTGGATGGGCAATAACTGTCAATCACGAGACCAGCACGTAATCCAAGACCATGATGAGTCACACAAAACGAGCACCCATCTCCATGCGCCTGCGCGTGACAGCCTATGTAGGGGAGAGAAAGGTCTCTGGGACAGATTACATCTCTTGAGTGTGTAGCCAACACCGCGCAGATGATGCTCAGATGTGCGCCAATATATTCTGCGTTTACCTGCGGTGCTACTCACCGGCGTGTATTTTAGTAAATTTAGTGGTTGGTTTTATTGGTGAGCAGTGCTGTAATGTGCGGGAGACTAGTTGGTGTTTACATGGCTGTGTGTGAATTGAAGAGAGCGATACGACAACAGTGACGTCATGTCGCGACATTCCTGAGGCGGGAAATCAACACAGCTCCATGTCGTCTCTAAGACAAATAAAACAAGTGTTTATATATATATATATATATATATATATATATATATATATATATATATATATATATATAATGTATATATTTATATATATATTTATATCGGAATTGATTGAATGGCGGTAGTTGATGGTGCCAAACGTTGATTAGCATGTCGGGGGTGATCCACGGGATTGGAGAATGGTGCGTGCAGCTATGCGCTTTCGTGGCTCTCACTTGTCCCCATTGATGGGTTTGTGGAATACCTCTTTGGTTTTGTTCATGGGAGGACTATGGATAGTTTGATTTAAATTTGTTGATTTAATTTTTTTCAGTAATATTGTTGAATAACTGTTGAAAACTTGAAATGATCCATTCTCCTAGAATTGTTGTTATTGTTATTATAATTATTATTACTGCTGATGTTATTATTGTTTTGTGAAATTCATATTTTTTATTTTGTTACTGTCATGTTTGTCGCCATATGATTTTATTCAGTATTGTCAGAGCATAAATCACCCCGTATTCGTCTTCTTCAGGCAAATACGATGCATATGACGACCAGAAGCCCGAGCATACGAGTATAGGGCAAAGGGTCTTGGTTGCAGATAAGCGCCATATAGCATGATATATCTATCTATCCATCTGTCGGTCTACTAGTCTCATTTTAACAATATCGCTTGATAAGAAGGAGAATAAGATAAGATGTCCGTCTCAGCGAAAGTGTTTACTTCAAAATAACCAAAAGGAGAAGGAGGAGGGGGCGAAGTGAGTTTGTGAAAACAAAGATTCTTTTGTCAATGTGAATGTGTACATCTTTCTTTGCATGGAAGCCCCTCCCTTACTCCCATTGACTGCTGAGTGATGTTATAACGTG